>NC_066581.1:204686661-205286661 GCF_024323335.1 Lathyrus oleraceus
TATGCTTTGTATGGAACATGTGGAATATGTAAATTGGTGAAAATACCTAGTATTTGATGAACACCGTGAGAATTGGTTTGATAATTGGTGAGAAAACTTTGTTCCAAAAGTCCTATTTGGCAAGGAGCTTTGCTCTAAAAGTCTTATTTATTATTGAGACGCAATCATGTATTCAGATGTGATTGTGCACATACCACTTCAAACGCTTAGGTAAAGCGGTAAGTGGGAATGTGACACCAATGATTCGTGCCTCAATTGGGTTTGAGTCCCAACCATGGCAAATATGAGGGAAAGTTGGACACCTAAGTGGGTTAGAGTCCCATATGATGAAAGATACTTAAAGTGGTTTAGAGTCTCATACGAGAGATGATCGCTTGAACTGAGTTTAAGTCTCATAAAGGACCTGATATCCATCGCGAAAGTCGAATCATACGAGCATGTGTGAATCGAGTTTGGCTTAGACGTAGGCCCGTTCAGGGATTGATGTTGCGTGAATCCGAATAGTGATTGTTTGAGTTGCAAGAACTCAGTGACATGTTTCCATACATTGTGAATATCCCTTAGACACTTAAGTCTTAGTTATCTTGTGTGAATGCACACAAGTAATAAGAGATGAAGACTTGAGTTGGGATTTGATTAGAAAACCATGTAGAGCCGGTGGACCCATAGGATAAGGTAACTCACTGAGATTATCATCTCACCCCAATATTGTTGTTGTTTTTCAGGTGTTATTTGCAAGTTATATGCAAGAGAAGCGGTTTGTTGATGTTTTAAGGGATGCTGATTATTGTGATCTTCCATTGTTGAGTTGTGTAATAAAGATATTGTACATAGTTCTTAGATTTTATTTTTAGGCTTTATTGTACAACATATGCCATTGATGTATTTAGTTGAACATGTGTATATAATGATGTCATTAGGCACTTATGTTGGGTCAGTACCAAGAATTAACACTTGTATGATATTATTCTAAATATATATTATACGGGTTATTACAATTGGTATTAGAGCAGGTCGATTCTCGAGCTATCCTTTAAACATCACATGTAAATTTATTCCTTCCTCATGTGTGTGTTTGCCAACTTGATTCTTAATGTCGTGTTATGTAGTATTGGGCCTGATCAGCCTAATTTTATGTGCGTGGTAGGTAAGGCCATAGTTGAGCGACCACGAGGACTCCGAAGGTTGTGTAGAGCTTGTACTTTGAGGGTGGACTCAAGACAAGAGTTAGAAAGTAAGGAGAGTCAGTTAGCTCAGTTAAAGTTTCAGTAGAAGTTGTGATTCTAGTAACGCGGAATGGAAGGGTGGTGTATGGTTCAAGAATTCTTGTTGTACTAAAGGAGTCAGGAAGTAGAGGATTTCTATCAGATGAATTGTCGGAGTTTTGAGAGATACATGAATTTGTTAGTGGAACAAGATTGACCTATTGATATGGAATAAGTATTTCAAGTAATTTCATACAGTGAAAGAGAAAGAACAATTTTGTTGCATGTGTGACATAAGGTATGGAAGTGAGGTAATATATTGGTGTTTCAACTTCTAAGGTCACTAGAGCATCTTGGAAGGACGGGAGTACATCCGATGATATGTTCAGAATGGTACCTCCCAAGTAGTCGAGGGTTCGAGAGATAGGGAAATTCAACATCTTTGTAAGGGTCTAAGATAATGGCGAAGTCTAAGAAAAGACTCGAGGACATGACTGCCTATTCCAAGTGAAACACATATGCACCAGACAAAGGGTAAGAGATAAACCAAGTATACTAAATCTTAGAAGGGAGATCGAGTTCAGGATGGTCAATCTGAGATTCAGTGTTAGTGTGAGACCTTAGAGTACGCATTCTCAGATAAAGACATAATGGGATCATAAGGCTCCAATTTTTTTTCATAAATTCGAAAATAATTCAACAAACAATACTCTTTTAAAAGAGACTTCTAAGTGATTTTGACCCTTAAAATTGCAAATTCCATGTTTTTAAGAGAGTGGGTGGATTTTTTAATTTTTAAAAAAGAAGTATTTTTATGTATAATAATAAATAAATATTTGTGATTAATATATTTTAATATTTAAAAAATTATAACAATATAGATTAATAACATGCACAATTTATATGAAAACAAAACTAAAACCATTAGACTTCCATAACATAATGGGAGTGCGTTCCCTTCGTAAGAGAAAGGTTCTGAATTTAGTTCTCACTTAGAGCTAAATATTTTATCATATTAAACATTTACTAAGAATTAGGAGAAGATATATATTTTCTCTCTCTTACTCAATCATCTTTTTCTCTCTCAACCAAATATATGTTTTCTTTCTCTCTAACACAATCATGGTGGCCATTCTCTTTTGTTTCTTCACAATCTTAAACTTATTGCAACAAAATATTTAAATAACTAAGTTTTTCCTTCAATGACTCAATCCTAACTCTAAAAAAATTAAATATAAAAGCTTTATAATTTAAGCAAATATAAAACGATTTGCTATCACAATTAATTATTTGAAACTGTTAAATTAAAAAATTATATCAGAAAAAAAGTAAAACCAAATTAGTTAACATGAGAGTAGTTGAAAAATAGCATGTTATCAACATTGAATTTAGAGTCTTTGAAAAATAATATCTTATCAAGATTTAATTTTGAGTCTTTGAAAAGTAGCATCTTATCGACATTGAACTTAGAGTCGTTGAACCAAATCAGTTAAAATGAAAACAAACCTGAAAAATCTATATCTATTTATAATATATTAAAATAAAGAAGTGGAATAGCTTCTCTCATTTCATATTTTAGATTTTACTACATCAGCTTTTTCTCTTAAGTGTTACCTCTCACTTTATCTCTTGATTTATGCAACATAAATTTCCATCAATCAAATGAAAACTTAAAAAAACATCAGTAAGTTTATCGAATCATCTGCAATACAATGATTGATAACAAAGTTGTTCTTCCAATGGTTTGAAAAATACCCCCTTCATTTGATTGGTTTTCCTATTGTGACGACTAAATAGTGGTTCTATGCATTAGTCTTTAAAATCGTCAATGTATGATTTTTTTTTTTTTTACCATGAATCACATTCCAAGCTCTTAGCAACAATAGTTGGCCTTCATTTTCATTCAAAGTTTAAATATGAATCCATTATTTAATGTTTTTAAAATTTAATTTATCCAATTCTTTCTAAATTCTTGTATTTTCAACTCATATTTTGTTTTCATAAATTTTTTAAAAATTTAAAATCAATTTTTATTTCGTGAATTTAACTTCATCTAATTTATTAAACAATTTTCATGTTCGGATCATCTACACAAGTACAACTAACTACCAACAAATTGAATGAAATAATTTTGTACATTTTCATATTTTTTCTTCTTAATATCTTTACCTTCAATTCATAATTTTTCCTAAAATTTATTTATACTTTAAATTTAGCTAGATTATAATACTCTTCGAACAATTATATGTAAATATATTGTACAAAATATTTATTTTTATAATATAGATTGTTGTAGTATATAATTAGATATTACGTAAAAATGGAAAAAATGCTCAGATATACTATTGATAATATCAACCATATATTTATCATTCTTTTTATTTATTTATTATTAATATTATTTTTTTGCAAATATTATTATTTATTTCACATTATTTATTTACTTTTGGCACATATATTATATATTATTGATATATCATTGATGTATAATTTCTTATTTTTATTAATGATAATTAGATCATTGTTTATATTCTTATCTAATGAACTATTAATATTACTTTTGGCACATATATTCTTGATATATCATTGTTTATATTCCTATCTCGGCTGAATTGTTAATTAGATCATTATTTATATTTTTATCTAATGAATTATTTGAATCCTCTAAATTATCTAATATATTCTAAAGAAAAAAATGAGGGGTAACCAAAACCCTCTTAGTAACCAACAAAGATAAGAGTAGGTAGCTAGCATATTACAATAAATCAAATTAGTAAGAAAATGGGGCATAGAACTCCAAACAAGATGGCTCGATGTGAGGGATGCCATAGAAGCCATCTTGTTTGTACATTGATTACCTTCTCAAAACATGAGTAATGAAGAAAGGTATGAACTAAATCTTGACTAAAGTATAAAGCCGTCAACCAAGTAGGAATTCGTTCTTAACCATAACTTTTTCCAATCAAAGTTCAAAGTGGTGTCAATGGCATGAAACTAAATAATTCAGCATCAAGGGAAGATGAACCTTCCACCAAATCCGAAAAACCATATATGAAGTTTCCTTGATCATCACGAAAACCCCCACCACAGGTAGCCAAAGAGTTAGAGAGTGATCCATTGGTGTTGCATTTTATCCCAGCTTCGTTAGAAGGGTGCCAAAAGACCTTAATAATTTTTGGAGTCAGGGGAGGATGAAGCTTAACTTTGAAATTCTTAGTGATGGTGAAATTAATAATAGAAGAGCTAAAAGCTTTCTTGGTGAGATTTCCCACAAGAGCCACCTATGATTGCACCATACTAAGAGCATGTTTCCGGTGCAAGACTTTGTGATTCAACCTGAGTTGATTATGGGGAAACCAAATGGTATTGATGATGGTGATACTAGAAGCTTGGATTATTACCTTGCATTGTGAAGAAGATAAGTGTCTAAATATGTGTTATTATATTCTTTCATATAATCATTTCATCTATCATGATGCATCTTTCCCTATAATATTTTGCTTTAGAATTTATTGTCTTTCTTATTTTTGATACGGTGAAAAGGGGGAGAAGAGGTATGGCTGTTTTTTTTTACTTTCTAGGATACTAAAAACAAAATTTGGATTGCAAAATAAAGGGGGGATATAAAAATTAGTGGGTTCCATCAATATATTTTGTCATCATTAAAAAGGGGGAGATTGTGAAGAAGATGTTCATCATCTATCTTAGTTTATTTTTGATGAAACCAAAAGCTTATTAAAGAAGAAAAAGTTTGAAGTCAAGCTTACTCAAATTTCAAGATTGCAAAATCCATTGGTGGTTGATTGAAAAGAAATTGATCATGAAGCAAATGTATTCAATTATAATTCATATTGTATCATCTTAGATGATCATACATCATAAGCATTCAAGCCATAAATTCTCAAAATCCAAAATCGAATTTTACAAAGGTTACACTATATATGTAATCGGTTAAAAACTCATTCTGCCAGAAATTTTTGACCGTTTTCAAAGGTGGTAATCAGTTACACAATTTATGAAACTTGTTACATTATTTACGTAACCAGTTACACCCTGCAAAATTTGAAAAAATTGAACCAATATCATTCCAAATAAGTGCAAACTTTCATGAAAATGATTTAATCTTTTGCATCAATTCATAGAGATGTCTTAGCATGTATTTAAGGAAAAATACATTTGTTTTTAAATTACCTATTTCATTCAAATTTACATACAGTTCAAATATATTTTAAGTGATTCATTTACTCAAAACCTTGAATTTTTTTCGTCATAAACTATTATATGTCTGCAAAATGTTTATGAGCAATTAAGGTTATTAAAACGTTGAAAGAGAAGATCATTTTTATGTATTTGAATTGATTCAATAACATTACATGTATTCAAAATCTTTTAAAAGTGTGTTGTGACTTAATCTTCAAGTTTGTGGTGATAAGATGTTTATTGTAAAAGGTTATTTTGATCGATGTAATTCTAAGTCCACCATAGTGTTTGTTGTGGAAAAAGTCCTTTCATTCGAGGAGATTCAAAGTTCACCATAGTTTAGTGTTTATGTTAGAAGATCGTAAGTGAGGTCTTGGTGTGAAACTTGTAAAAAGATCTAACATTGTGAAAAATTCTTTGAGGTGTGAAGGGACTAGATGCACCCTTAGTTGATAAGAGAAACTAGGATAATTCCTTATGTTCATTTATTTTTCAGCACTTTAATTTTCTGCACTTTATATTGCTAAGAAGATATCTTTTTCATATCTGAAGAAAAATAGGAACATAACACAAAATTGAGAAAAATCGAGCATCCTTAATTCAACCCCTCTTAGGTTGAATATAATAGTTACAAGGTACCCAACAATTTCATCACAGCGTAACCCGCTTCTTTTAAATTGGCAGCCTTGGGGAAAGTTGCAACTGAAGAAGGTTTTATTGCACACAAAATACCTTTGTTACGGCCGATCATGTCCTATGTCTAGCAATCGTAAAACCCCCGTCTTGCTATTTATTTGAAATATGAAAATCTACATTAAGTTCTCATTGCTATCTAGATTGATTTCTCCAATTCTATCGATACAAAAAACACAAAATAACATTGAATATTTATAACAAGAATTTCATTACAAAGTGAAAATCTAAATGAATCATATGGTTCACATTATTATGGGAAAATTCATAAAAGAGGAATAACATAACGGAACTAGTCACTCATCCTTAATGGGTTCACTATAATTACAATATAAAGAATGAAATTGTCCTTACAAATCATTATGGATGATTCCCTAATGATTTTCTATGTTTTTCCTTCTCCCTTTTATCAAAATATGCCTTCTTGATCATAAAAATTATGAACTTGGTTGGAATAAAAATCGGGGAAGAAAATCGGACAACTGAAACCCTTGTTTTGCTTCTAATTAAGTAGTCATTATAATGGAATTTTAGGATTGAGAGAATATTAAAAAATATCCCAATTTTATAATTCAATAGTGTAATAGCATAAACAATTTACTTGTTATTTTTCGTCCTTTTAAAGTACAAAACAGACTTCAACTTCTTCACAAAAGTTGTAGCAATAGAAGTTAGCTTTCATTTTGTGCAGGTTTCATCTCAATCGGAATTACGAAATTCTATATCCGATCAAAATAATGCATTATACAAATGTGATGCACGACTTTAGTGGGACAACGCGATTTTTCTATGTTACTGACGTGGAATCCTTCAGATCATTGAAATTGCACGAATACTCATGGCTTGAACGCCTCTATTATATTACAGTAGTAAAAAATAATGTCACTCTGCTTTAAGTGCACCACTATGTTATTCGAACTATTGGTTTTTCTCGTTTCATCTTTAAATAAAGATACTTTGTTAAACTGGTGCGACGCAATTTTTGTCCCTTTTGCAATTTCTCTAATTTTTTCTTTTATTTCTTTTGTACGAGTCCTAACCTTAATTTGTCATCATGACTAGTATGAGAATGGGCCCAAGTCTCAATAGGCATACTACATCCTACTTTCGTTGGTGTACCAAGATGAAATCCCAAGTATTTCATCAACCACCCAAGAGTAGTTGATGATAATCTCGTTACATGATTTTTATAAGAAATTTTGGATGAATTCGGAAGAATATTGACCAAAAGGAAATCCAAAGTGTGAATAAAAGTCAAAAATCTAAGACAAGGAATAAATAAACACTTAGTGAAATTATTGAAGAAATCATGAAGAAATTGCGAAGAAACGAGTATTTTTTAGCACAATTTACATCGTGACGCATGTCAAGTAATTTGATCATATTTAGAGTTTCGTAACTCAAATTAAGAAGTGCTTTTTTTTTTGCAAAAGAAAGCTAAAAAAGATATCTTTCTACTTGAATCATCGCGTGCAGGATACTGACGTGATGAATCGCAGTGATATACTGATTGTTACGGACGCGGTGATACCTTTTTATTTGACACGAATATTGGAAGGGTTGTTTGGCCATTTTTTCAAGGATTCTGAATGCCAAGACCGGGAGTGACGGTAAAATGGCGATTTTTTGGTGCTTTTGGAAGCCATTGGAGAGCATTTTCGTTGGTGATTTTTCATGAACTCTGAATCTAAAGTCATTGTATATTTATTTTACATTATGAGTAGCTAGATTTCCCATAGGTTATTCCTTTTTGTGTGATGAACCTATTTTTATTCTATTGGGACAAATGTTAATCCGGTCAGGGCCCTATAATATGATTTCTATGGTGGAGGTCACGCCAATGGCTATTGTGTACCATACGTTGAAGAAGCGTATTATTTGAGAAATTATCAAGAGTCAGGACCTTCATTCAACACCTATGCAAGGTGGGAGGATCATTCAAGTTGTAAGTGGGTTAATAATCAAATTAAAATTTTCAACGAAGAACCTCCTCAAGTTCCACCACCAAGGATGTCATCCCTTCTAGAGGAGAATTTGAACAAATTTATGAGGTCTGCTCAAAATCATTTAGAACAAGTGAGGCCACTTCAGAAATACCTGAAAGGGAGAAGAGACTATGAACCAATTCATGTTGACTTAAAGAAAGTTGGAAGCAACAAACTAGAAAATTGAAGCATTTCAAAAGAACCCTGAAGCAGTTGTCATACCCTAATTTTGTCTGTACATTTTTGTTTTTCAAGAAACCAACTTTGTTTTATTTTTTTCAAAATAATGATGCAATTTTACAAACAGACTGGATTAGTTCAATTTTCAATTGTGGAGAGAATCAACAAAGGTTGTTTTTAGGTTTGGGCGTGTGACTGTATTTTTTATGAATCTTATTACGTGTAATCCGTGTTTCATTCAAGTTAAATCTTTTTAATCGGGTCTTTTGTTAGTCGCAAAAAATAAAAACAGAAATTCAATAATCTTCATTAAAGTTATTTTGTTTAATAATATGTTTTTAATACTTTAAAATAACACACACAAAATGCATTAGATGACAAAGTGGCAAAATATCTTCTCAAATTATGTCACATTTTTCTCTTCTCATGTTTCATTACACACACTTTCCACCCATTCTCTTCATACACCCCCACTCACACACCTTACTGACACTTTTCTCCTCACATTTTCACACATCCTACTCACACTTTCTCCTCACTCACTCGCACCCCTTCACTCACAATTTTCACTCACCTCACACTACACTCACTATAAGGAGAAGAGAATTTAGCACTTTAGGGGGAATAATCTTCACGTAAAACATCATTTTCCCTCATTCACCTTCATCATCTCCATAACCAACACCTTCTCCACCATCCTTCATAATAATTTCCAGCCACCTTTAACCATCTTCAACTATTACCTTCTTTAATTTCCTCACCACTCATCACTCCTTAACCACCACACACAAAAATCTTACAACCATCCTCTTTCTCTCCTCCACCTTTCGACCACATAACTAAACCATCTTTCAACCTAACACCACCATGACCAACAAAATAAAATATTATTGAACCTTTATTGACACCACACTGAAGCCATCAATTTGAAAGAAAAAAACCAGTAAGAAGAAATTGAACCAAAATTCACAAGTAAAGGAATCATCACCATCACAAACGCCTTCCTTCTCCTTCCATCTTGACAACACTGCCATATTCTTCATCTACCTTTCACCATCCTCGACAAATAAACTCACAATGAAGCTCAATCACCTTACCACTCTTCTCCACCATCTTACCACCATCAACCAACCATCACCTTCCTTATCCCCTCAACTGAATCTCCATCACATTACCACTCTTTAACCAACTAAACCACCAATAACCATTCTTCCCCAATAACACCAAATGCGTAAAACAAAAACAATAAGTAAGTGATAAAACACTTCACCACATAACCGAATTAAGAGGAAAGAGGGAAGAATAAGCAATAACATGTATCTCCCCGAAAATGAAATTGTCGTAAATCGCTCTTTCTCCATCGCTAGATCCAGAACGTGTGTTTCCCCTACTGTTGGACACCAGAATCACTTTCGATGCATCATCCATCCCTCCATGCAAAAGAATGTCTCCCACCACCGCCAAATCACATTTTATTTATTGTTTATTGGGTCTGGAGTTGCCTTATTATCTACACCCCCACATATTTATTTTTTGCCTATTGATATTTTGTTTTGTTTTATCTAA
The DNA here is from genome assembly GCF_024323335.1 of Lathyrus oleraceus. Lineage (NCBI taxonomy): Eukaryota > Viridiplantae > Streptophyta > Magnoliopsida > Fabales > Fabaceae > Lathyrus > Lathyrus oleraceus. The sequence goes on from NC_066581.1 coordinate 204,696,491, forward strand.
TTATGTATAATTCTTTTTTAATGAATTAAGTTTTTAGGATGAATAAAATATTAACAAGTTGATATTAGTCATTTTTTTGGATTTTCAAACAAAAAAACCTCTCATCAGAGAAGTTAGAGAAATGATCATAATATTTATGTAATTAATTGACAATTAGTAATTTAAAAAAAACGGATTAAAAGGGAATACATGGATGTACATCCATTTGCTCCTTGAATAAACGAGTGGGAGGCATACACCTAATCACTTTGAATATTCGTCTTTCGTCTAAAAAATCATTAAAACTTGGATGAAAAGGGAATGGATGGATGCACATCCTCTTGCTCCTTGAATAAACGAGTGGTAGGTGTACGCCTCATTACTCCGAACATTCGTCTTCCATACAAAAACACATTAATTAAAACTTGGATGAAAAGGGAATTGATGGATGCACATCCACTTGCTCCTTGAATAAATGAGTGGTAGGCGTACATCTCATTGTTCCGAATATTCATCTCCGTCAAGATATTTTAATGTAAAACTTAGATGAAAAAGGAATAAGTGTATGCACATCCACTTACTCTTCGAATGAACGAGTGGTAAATGTACGCCTCATTGCTCTAAATATTCGTCTTCCTCCTAAAAACAATCATAATCAATCAAACTTACTTTTTCTATCCAAGCATAGATCTCTTTATTTTCAATCAACGAGTCGTTTATCGCCCAAGCGTGAATCCTTTTATCAACGAGTTACTTTTATCGACCATGCATAAGTTTTTTTCAACCAATGAGTCTTTTTACCATCCAAGCACGACTAAACTCATTTTTACAATTAAAATCAACCAACAAATAAATTTTTGCTACCCAAAACTACATAGCTTTGAGTTCCCCATTGCACCCGGGGATACGTAGGAGCGAGGTTCAACGTCTCGTCAAGCACCCTAATAAAAAAAATCTATTTCCCCTTTTCTTTCTTTTTGTAAATATGTCGTAATAATTAGGATAAATAAAAAAATTGTAAGGCTAACACTCTTATTCACAAAACTAATTAAGCGGTTCATGTTGGTTACAACGGATGTCACGAGATGCTAATACCTTCCCCAAGCATAATTGAATCCCGAACTTGAATTTGGTTGTGGTGACCATATTTTTGTCTTTTTAGGGTTTTATCGATGTTTTACCTTACAAAAAAAAACCGGTGGCGACTTCATTGTCATTCTAGGATTTTTTCGCTCAAGTATTTTTCGCGTCGCAAAAGTAGCCAACAAGGAGATTGAAACATCCAACAAGAACATTTAAGCATCTATCAATAATATTAAAAATCAAATTGGGCAGTTATTTAAACAAGTGGCAACTCGATTAATTAGAGGTTTTATTGGGAATATGTTGGATAGTTCTAGGAGTGATGAAGTTGAGAGAAAAGTTAATGATGAATGGGAAATAGTCGATGAAGAAGGAGTTGAAAAGAAACAAGAAGAAGAAAGACGCATACCATCAGATGAGAAAACTAAATTAAGAATATAAGAAATTAAGGAGAATAATAGATGTTGGAAAATATCAAGAATGCAAAATGAGGATGATCTAGTTTTGGGTGAAGCTTCAAAGTAAATAATTTGTTTAGACATAGATATCCAACAAGAAAATCTTCAACATTAGCAGGTCCCAAAAAGTTATTTTAGAAATAAGGTAGATGAAAGAGAAGAAATTGATAAAGTATTGGATGACATTTATGCCTTGTTTTCTATTATCAAGCTGAAAAAGATATGGAAGCAACATCATCAATATCTCAAGTTCATGGGAGTCATACCAAACAAAAGGAAGAATAAGGATGATGTGTTTTTTGTGTCATATATTCCTCCATAACATAGGTGCAAACAGTCAATCATAAGACCTTAAAGAAGCACTTAATGGGAGGCAACCCATCATTTTCAGTTTTCAATTTTAGTCTATTTCAATTTATATCCCTTTTCGTACTATGATCCAAGGAAGAGTAATATTTAGCTCTCAAGAATGATCTCCCTTTGGTACTTCACTTTGTTTGAAATATATGAACCTGTTTTCTTCTATTGTTTCTTTCAGTTTTTAATTTTCTACCTTAACAATGCCATCATGAAAAATTAAAATAAAAAGTCACCAGAAAAAGAAAAGAATGAAAGAGATCAATAGTGAAGTTCCCTTATCGTTTGAAGGTTGATAAATAAAAGAAAAGCTAACTACTTGTACTCAATCTCCAAATACCTCAGTTAGTAAGGTTTGAGCCAAATATTTTTAATTATTTACTTTTTCTTCTTGTGTGAGTATTCATGCATTAGCCAATTTTCTGGAATTTTCACTTTTTCTGATTGAGTCTATTGGTATGATAAATACACAATGATACAGTTGTTTGTGAAAACTCTTAGCCTTTTTAAGCTACCATATTTTAATATGTTAATATCCTTTATTTAACCCCTTCGAGTCTAAAACCTTTCTTTTGGTGACATAGCCATATTATATAGCCATTGACTTGAAAGATAAATTATTTCCACCATCTTTGGAGTTAGGTGGAAATAATTGTTTTACTTGTTGATGCAAAAGAATAAGTTTGGGGTTGCTCTTGGAAGTTAGCAACGAATAAGTTTGGGGTTTATGTACTAGATAAATTGGTCAAAAAGAAAGAAAAATAAGAAGTTAAAATAGCTTTTTCAAAAAAAAAAGACTAAGAATATGCAATTCTCTAGTACCAAGTGCATTATCAAAGAGTTGGATGGAAGTAATTCGATAACATATGGAAAACTAGGTACCAACTCCAAAGGTTTAAGCCTATTATCCTAAATTATCCTACTCTAGCATAATCCACGTTATAACCTGTAAAAGACCACAAAAGTGTGTGTTTAAATATGACTTTGATTGATTCGATTAAAAAGTTTTCAAATTCATTAAATGCTCTTGTATGTTGATTGAATGATTACCCTGACAAATTGAGTGCATAATTGTGAGAGGAGAGACAAGTTGACTATTTGTATGTCGGAAGAACTTTTCCGAGTTGATTGGATCGAAGCATGGAGCCAAAGAGTTGATCAGAAAAATGTGACATTTATTGGTAAGGATAATCATTTTAATTCTGATGAAATGTTTAGTGTGCAGACAGGTAACTTGAGGACAAACAACAATTCAAGTTTGGGATTATGGTGATAGTCGTCATTACGTGACTTTTATGAGAAATTCCAAATTAATTAAGAATAATATTGAATAAAAGCAAATCAAAATTATGAAGAAATAAGAAAAAATTTAAGACAAGGAAGAAATAAACACTTAGTGAAATTATTGAAGAAACCGTGAAGAAATTGCAAAGAAATGATCAATTTTCAACACAACTTACATCATGATGTCAGTCAAGTAATTTGATCATTTTTGGAGTTTCGTAACTCAGATTAAGATGGTTTCTTTTTTATTTGTAAAATGAATCTAAAAAGGAGATCTTTCTATCGAATTCATTGCGCGCGTGATACTGACGTGATGTATCACAGTGCGATACTGATTGTCGCGGACGCGATGGTACCTTTTTGGCTAACACGAGAATTTCTATTTAAAGGGTTGTTTAGCCACTTTTGTAAGGATTATGAATTCCAAGACTGAGAGTGACAAAAAAGGGGGAGTTCTGATGCTTGTGGAGGTCATTGGAGTCATTGAGAGCATTTTCTTAAGTGATTTTCATGTACTCTGAATCTAAACTCATTGTATATTTATTTTACACTATGAGTAGCTAGATTTCCCCTAGGTTAGGTGTTTTTATGTGATGAACCTATTTTTATTCTATTGAGACATATGATTGGATGATGTTAATGTTATTGCTTTGAGATATTGTTATTATAATTATCGCTTGTGTTCATTGCCTATTGTATGTCACGACACACAATTTGATCTAGGTAAGTAGTGACATATTGACCGTAGGGATGCTTATCGGAAATATGATAATTGTCATGTTCTCTCATTAGCTAGGGATAGTCTAATTAGAAATTGTGACATAGGGATTAACACATTATAGTGCCTAGTCTGACCTTTCAATTGGTCTGAGGGATCGGGGAATTAACGCTTAGACTAGTGAGATGCATACCAAGGGATTGGATGAAGTGGAATGGTTAATCTGTTGGGTAACTCTTATGTTTTTGTATGTCTATTAATGAGCATTTCATCAATATAATAGAAATATGTGATTCTAACAAAAAATACCTAATCACCTTTATCATTGTATATTTTCCAAAGTAATTTTCTCTTATTTTTGGATCAAACAAACCATTTTTAATCCCTTCCCTTGTGTTACGTTAACTCGCACTCGTTTTCCTTGTTAAAATTCAATCCTCGTGAAGACGAATATTTTAATATTACTTTGGTACATACTAGTACACTTGCTAATTTTGTCATCATTGGTCATCAACATCCTCAGACAGATCAAGTGTTGGCTCTTCCCTTCCCATGTCTTTCTCATTGTTCACAAATAACAAAATGACTAATGTAAGTATTACATATTGATTGTTCCTCCAACCACCACATTACCTCCTGTTCAAGGGCCTCATGCTTGTACATACACCATAAATTCCTATTTACACTTTAGGTTGCAAGATCATCCATGATATTTCCCACAAGAAGGGGGTTATCCAACTAGATTTCACCAAGGTTAACCTAGAGGTAACATGTTTCATTTATATCCTAATATGGGGATGATATATATCCACTGGATTAATTACTTCAACCTTAGTTCAAGAATCGACATCACTAGTATTAATATCACAACTAAGTGTTGGTGTAAGCCCTAGAGACCAATACTTTTGGTACTTGTATCGAATTATTTATTAATAATAAACTGCTTTTTCTTTATTACGTTTGTTTAATAAAGTCCCTAGAATAGCTAGTCCGTTTAATGTATCAAGTGTGACTTGATCATGAGATCAAATTAAACATAAGGACACTATTCTTAAAGTATCCGTAGTCGAGCTTTATTGTGAAGTGGGATAACATTAAAGCATAAAGACTATTATGTATATAGACTGATGATCACATCTCATGGATCATGGATAAGGAGTTATCAAGTCTTAAACATATGTATGAATATTAAGAGTAATATTTATACTGGATTGACCCGCTATGAGAATACTATATAGAATGTTATCCAAAATGTCATAAGTTATTCTCATGGTGATAATGGTGTATACCACCCTTCGACCTGAAACCACTATGGACCCTAGATGTAGAGTCGAGTGCTTTATTGCTGATCAAACGTTGTTCGTAACTGGATAATCATAAAGACAGTTGATGGGTACTCCACGAAGCATGCTGAGGGACATGAGTGACCTAGATGAAATTTGCCCATCCTGCATAACAGGATAAATGTCTATGGGCCCAATATTGAATTGGACAAGGATGACACGGTCTATGCCTTGTGTTCAATATAGACATAAGGGCAAAAGGATAATTATATGCATAAGTATTATCACAGAAGGATTTGTCATATCACATGACATTTTCGTGTCTTGGGTAGCAGTGATGTGTTGCTAGATATCGCTCACTGTTTATTATGTTAAATACGTGATTTAATATAATTGTCAATGCTGCGAAAACCTACAGGGTCACACACAAAGGACAGATTGGTGAGAGATAGAGTAACTAAGGAACATCGTAAGGTACGGTGTACTTAAGTGAATTGTAGAACATCGTAAGGTACGGTGTACTTAAGTAGAATACGAAATATGGTAAGGTACCACACGCTTAAGTGATTTTGGCATATTATGAAATATGGGCCACTTACACTTAAGTGGGCTTTTTAGCTTGAAGCCCACACAAGTGGTTCTATAAATAGAACCCTTGTGCAGAAGCATTCATAGCGGTTGCATTATTTTCGTTTTCTCTCTCTCTCTCTCTCTCTCTCTCTCTCTCACTCACTCACTCAAAGGCTTCATTCATAACAGCTAGCACTGAGATTGAAGAAATCCGTTCGTGTGGACTGAGTAGAGGCGTTGTCATCGTTCAACGTTCGTGATCGCTCCGTAGATCTGCATCAAAGGTTTCAATCGCCACAAGAGATCTGCATCAAAGGTTTCAATCGTCACAAGAGGTAACTATTCTATCACTGATCATGCCCATTCGTAATGATCACTAAAGGAGAAAAATTTAAATTCCGTTGCGTTTTGGATCGCCGTTCTCCTTCACTAAGGTCAACAATGTGGATACCTAAATCTAGGTTTCCTAACTCTGTCATTTTTGAAGAACTTGAAAAACAATTATGAACGAATGAGAAAAAATAAAGTACCTTATGATTAGATGAATATTTTATTTGAGTCAAGAGAAATGAAGTGTGATTCGAGTAAGAAGATCTTAAAACCTAGAAAATTTTAACAATGATTAATGAACAGAGAACTCATAAAGTTAAAACTCTCTATGTCATAATGATTTAAAGAAACTTAAAAAGTGAAATTGCTCGTATTTTCTAATATATGGGCACACAAAATTTCGAGTTCAACATACACGATCCAAACGAAGAGAAAAGATCAAATCCAATGACCTAGATGAAATCTAAAAATAGTAACTGCACTCAAATGCACTTGAGTACCCTTATGTACAACACCTTCCTACTTTACGTGAGTGGGTTCATGGGGAAGCCTATATCAAGGAAACATTTATTTTACACAAAAAGCATTAAATGTGCATGTTCTTAATGTACATTCCCCCACTTAACGCCATAATAAAGTTCTCCCTTATGGTGGGCACAATCTCAATGGAAGAATATCTCTTAACGATACCTATTCTTAGGCCTAATTCACTAGTTTATACTTCAAAGTTTCTTACTTTAAAGTTGATAGCAAGGATTTGGTGGAGAATTGTTCCAAACTGGCTAAAGGTCAATCAAAATTGGCCAAAAACATAGGACTAATCCAACCAAGGCACCACACTTACTAAGAAACAGTTGGACCCTCACTTTTGGACAGTGCATGAGAGCATGGAATCCCCACTGATTTCAATTGTTGGTTACATCCTACGATCGTCCACACTCTATACTAGATCAACAGTGAATAGATCTAAATGTATCCTTTATATATTGAATTATTATTTTTAGACATTGTTTGGATGTTTGGAGGAGAGAGAAAGTTAGGATCTTAGAGAGAGAGAGAGAGAGAGAGAGAGAGAGAGAGAGAGAGAGAGAGAGAGAGAGAGAGAGAGAGAGAAATGGAAGAAAAAGAACTTGTTTCAACTATGGCACTCTTGCTTGCATGTTAAGGATCAAGGATCGTTGAAGAAGAGAAAAGAGAAAACACTAAGGATCAATAATACTCTACATCAATCATCTTCATCCTCATTCTAATACTAGTGTTAAAAATGTGGAATTCTGACTTTTGAATGAGTGGTAACTGATTACCACTATTTGGTATTTAACTACTAGTGTTAAGAATTTTGAGACAAAATTAAAAATAACATAACTTGAGTTTGATAACTTTAATTGAGACATAATTAGTTGCGTTAGAAACCTATTTCAAATATAGATAAATAGGTAGATATAGAGAGTAGATGAATTTTTTTATTTAAAAAAAAGTATTTTTGTGTATAATGATAAATATATATTTGTGATTAATATATTTTAAATATTTAAATAATTATAATAATATAGACTAATAATATGCACAAGTTGTATGAAAATAAAGTCAAAAGCATCAAGCTTCCATAGCATAGTGGTAGTGCGTTCCCTTCGTAAGGGAAAGGTCGTGAGTTCAATCCTCACTGGGAGCTACATATTTTATCATTTTATGACATAAAATTTTAAAAGATATATAATTTTAATAGTAACACTGAAATATAAAAGGTAGAAAATGAAATTTATTGATTTCAGAACTAACAATTACATTATAATGTGTAATAAGAAGCAGAAAGTGAGAGGTAACACACTTTCCCTCTCCATTTGATTGATTTTCATTCTCTTCAAAGTTATTGTGACAACTAAATAGTGGTAGCATTTCTATGCATTAGTCTTTAAAATCGTCAATATATGACTTTTTTTTACCATCAATTTTTTCCTGTAAATAGTTTTTCTAAAATTTAATTTAATTTATTAGAAAATTTTCAATATTAGCGCATCCTACACGAGTATAATTAACAACCACCAATTAATCACTAATTAGTTGAAAGAGATAATTGTGTAAATGGTAATTTTTCTTTAATTTCCCATGGATCACACTCCGCACACTTAGCAATAATAGTTGACCTCTAGTTTCATTCAAAACTTAGGTATGAATCCATTCATTAATGTTTTTAAAATTTAATTTACTAGAACTTCTTTTTGGATAATCTACACGAGTACAACTAAGAACCACCAATTAGTTGAAGGTGATAATTTTGTAAATGGTAATTTTAACTTTTCTTTTCAATTTCTTGTATTTTTTACTCATATTTTGTTTTTATAATTTTCTTTTAAAATTTAAAATCAATTTTTATTTCGTGAATTTAACTTCATCTGATTTATTAAACAATTTTTATGTTCAGACCATCTACACAAATACGACTATCAATCAGTTGAATAAAATAATTACGTACATTTTCACATTTTTTCTTCTTAATACATGTACTTTCAATTCATACTTTTTTTTCTAAAATTTGTTTATACTTTAAATTTAGCTAAATTATAATACTCTTCAAACAATAATATATAAATATATTGTACAAAATATTTATTTTTATAATATAGATTGTTGTAGTATATAATTAGATATTGCGTAAAAATGAAGAAAAAAATTTGATATACAGTTGATTGTTTAATATCAATCATATATTTATCACTATTTTTATTTATTTATTATTAGTATTATTTTTCTTGTTGCAAATCTTATTATTTATTTACTTTTGGCACATATATTCTTGATTCTTGGTCCAGGTTTGAGAGTCAAAGGCGTGGTTTTGATCAAGTTAATGGCCTCAGAGATATGCCCTATGCAGTACTTAATACTTCTGCCCTTAACAAAGCCCTTTTGCTCATCAGAAATGATTATGGGCATAATTGATGCTAATCTATCAACAAGTATTTTAGAAATGATTTTGAATTTAATGTTGGCCAAGACTATCACGTTGGATTGGTCAATGATGTATTTACTATTATAATTAAAATTTAATTTATACACTCATTCAATCAAAATATTTTAAAGTATCAAATCATATAAAATTTAAAATTTGTAGGCTCATTTGACGGGATATATGATTATCGTAAAAATAATTTAGACTGTACCCTCCATTTTCTCTTATAATTATAAAGTTTAATTAGAGAATTAATGATATAGTTTTAATACAATAAATTTTCAATAAAACTTATTTTTCAGTTAAAAGTTTATATTATTATTTATTTTCATTATATTAATTAAATAACCCAACAACATAACTATGAAATTTAATTACTGAGTTCATTGTATATTTTAATACAATAAATTTAAATAAAAAATGTATCTTTTACTTTTAAATATAAATTATTGTTTACTTGAGTATCACCAAATTTTAACTATAAAACAAATGTTATATAATATAATTTAATAATAATAATTCTTTCTCTTTATAATAAATACTTTAACTAATTATGTACATTAATATTTATCTTTCAACCATAAATTTATATTACTATTTAATAATAATTTCCACTTTTAATTATAATATAAACGTCATTTAAATATAATATAATATTTTAATTACAATTTAATACACGATTATTCAATAAAACTCAAAAAATGTTACAAGTAAATATTTCAACTTTATTTAGTTGAATAAAAAAATTCCCAATTTATTTGTACACAAACAAAAAACCAAAGATTGTTGCTTTTAATCATTCATTTTTACGTATATTATAGTATTGGTTTTAGGGGTATTCGCGAATTGGATTTGATCTAATTTAATTAAATTTAATATTCGATCCAATCAATAATTATAGGTTTGGAATAATTGTTCAGCCCATTATTATAATATTAAACTATAAAATTAAACTAAACGAGTCTGCTCATCAATGAGTTGGATTAGATTAAATTTGTAGGTCATTCATTAATTATAATTTTTTAAATTCTAAAAAAAATATCAATTTAATTTAAAAAATTATTTACAAAAAAATTAAAAAATTAAAAAAAATTAGTATTTAATTTGAATAAAATTTATCGTTTAATACCTAAAAACTCTTTTATGATTCAGATTCTCAGAAAATATACAGGTATAAAGTATAATTTAAAATATAAGATATATCTCTCTTTGAGTAAACAAATTTGATCTCTCAAATTTGATTTAGATTTAGATTTTTACGATTAATAAAAACTATAATTATATTTAAAAATTATATATGTATCGTGAGAATTATGCTAGATAATTTATAAATAAAATAAAATAAAAATAGTGGAACATATCAATGAATTAGGTTTGTGGGTTCGTAGATTTAAAACTTCAAACTCATTACCCGAACTAAATACTAATGGATTTGAATGGATTGGTTCGGGTTGGACCCATATATAATTGAGTTGGGTAAAAATAAGGATTGAGTTAGATTTGGTGAGTGAGTTTGTAGGTTGATCCGTACCTATGGACACTCTTAATTAGCTTTATTTATTTTAGATTTTAGATTTTTTTTATTTCAATATTTTTTTTATTAGATATAACATTAATATAATATAATTTTTTTATTTTGCAAACACTAATTTCAAAATTTGTATACAGATACTTCTGATCTTTAATATAAAGTTCTACTTTATATATATATATAAAGTTCTACTTTATATATATATATTATATATATATATATATATATATATATATATATATATATATATATATATATATATATATTATAATTTAAATTTAGTTATAATTTATAAAAGGAATTTAATTAACAATCTACATGTAAATTATATAATCTATATTAAACTTTTCTTTCTTTAAAATTTGACAACTTTATTCAATTAATACACATTGGATTATTAAATAAGTAAACTTATAATAGTTAACGTCAAAATTATATAGTAGATAATTTAACCGCAAGAAAGAGAAAAGTGAAATGCTTAAAGAATTCCATAAAAACAAAGCTTTTAATTGAAAGTGCAATAAATAAATAAAAATATTTTTAATTGTAATATTTGATAAATTGAATCTCAAACTAGCTGCGTGGTTTAATCCGAGATGACAAGGGCGACTGGGTAGGAGGTTTCACGAAATACATTGGCCCGTTGTGATGTAGTCATGGCTGAATTATGGGAAGTTTATGACAGATGCTAGCTGAAAGCAAAGGATATACCAAGGTGGAACTTCAAATCGGCAATCAAGAAGTTTGCAATGTTATTACAAAGGGAAACTCCAACTTAGACTCAAGTTGGGGTCTCCGTCAGCTAATAGTATTTTGATCCGGGTTTTATTTTATGAGAAATTTTTTATGAATCTTAAATATTTTTTAGCCACCACGTGAAATTATTTAAATGCTCATAGTTTTTGGAGATGCATTTCTGAACGCATCTATTTCTAAATAAATATTGAAATATTCTAGAGATTCATCTCCGGGACAATTGTAAACATTCAATGCATGTCATTCAAGTGCTATTTACATTTAAATGGTACCGTAGATGCATCTTTGTGATTATTCTGAAGATACATCTTTGAAATATATCAGAACAAATATTTCATGTTATAAATTGTTTATATGTGTTCAGATGAAGTATAATGTACGATCAAAAATAAATAAATAGACATACATAATTCTAGATGGACCAAAAATGCCATACAAAAATAAAATAACAATATATATCAAAAATATCGTACAATTGAAATCAATAATGTAGTAAGACTGTCAAAATAAGTATAAACCATAGTACTACAAAAAAATAATAGCAGACTACTATTGTGTGTGTTTGACAACCTCTCATCTACCTCCTCTACCTCATCGGCCATCAATCCCCATGTGCCTCCGTCATGATGGCATCTAGGACTCTCCAGACATCAGACCCCTCAAGAAAGATACCCTCGTCATTGTATGCCCGCACAATCTCTACTATGTGACGACACCTAGGCAAGACATCATCAATATGATCTAACTGAGCATGCTCCTCCTCTAGTATCTTCTGATGAATTGGTATCGGTGGATCTCCTAGAACAGCATGCACCGTGATGAACCGTAAGTGCAATGTTTCTTGTTCTCATCTTGATTTCTCATTCAAAATTGGATTTGATAAAGTGGAATACCGAACCGCGTTCGCTCTTGACCGCGTCGTTCATATCCCGTCGCGTTTCTTCATGGTGTGAAGAGACGATTTGATACGCAAGGGGAGAGAAAAAGTTGTGTTGTCGAAGCCATGTACTTTCAAAGATCCTTGGAGGTATGGAAGACCTGGACCGTGCTTTCGAAGGCGTATGCTGAAATTTTGGAATTGAGTTTTGTTGGAGGAGTTCACACGCGAAGTGTTTTGACCTGGGAACCTGCCTGCATGGCGTGGCCGTGAGGATGGGCCTGGGTGACCGTTGGGAGTTTAAACCTTAAGCCCAAGCAATATCCCTATCCACATACAAACCTCCAATTCCCGCACTCCCATTCTGGCCCAATTAATTTGTACGAATGGGCCTGGCCTTCCAGGCCCAAATCCGAATATGATGTACCCAAGTCCAGGTTCTGTACCCATTGAGTTTTTTAATTTAATTTAATTAGTTAATTAGAAACTAATTCATATTAATTTACTTAATTGAACTTCAACCATTAGGATTAGTCATGTAAGTTAGGTTAATTGGAATTTTAATTAATTAAATTAGAATTTAATTAATTTTTAATTAGATTATGTTTAGATCTTGATAACTAGAATAATTAGAAGTAATTAATTGTTTTGCATAATTAGGAATAATTAGGAATAGTCCTTGAGTAAATCTTGATTATATTTTCCATTCAATCCAATATTAAACAAATGACTATTTTACCCCTATGAAGAAAAATCTTGATTTTTGTACATGTTCCCTTAATTCTAGGACCTTGATTAGATTCATCAGATTCCTACCTAGTTGATTATTTCAATAGGTTATTATTGTACATAATTCAACTATTATTTTAATCCCACCGATTAACATTGACCAAAGGACACTTTGGTCAACCAAATCCTTTGTAATCATGCTGTAAGCCTCAGGCCTATTTCAAGTGATCAAAAGACTCTTGATCACTTGATATGGCAAGTTCATTACGCTCAAGCTATTATGGATACACGGAATCTCAGGAGCTCAAGACCTTAAGGTTCAAATGCGAGATCAAGACTCCGAGTCAATGTCAAGTCAAGCATAGCTAGCAAAGTGGATTACTTCTCAAGCACTGCAAAGGTATCAACACTTGTCAATCATAATTCAAAGTGTGCGGCACGAGCCTTAAGCAATAGAGAAGGAATGAGACTGGAGAATTCCTACCCCCATTCTGAATATCTTTGGGTGTGGGACGAATGACCCAGTGCTCATCGTGTTCACCTCTATTCATAGACTTTAACACAACTCAAGTCATAAGATTGGAAAGTCTCTCTTCATAAGGAATTAGTGCAACAAGCAAAAGACTACACCAATAACTCATAAAATCATATTTCAAAGTGTGTGACACGAGCCTTAAGCAATATAGAAGGGATGAGACTGAAGCTTTCCTACACTTATTCTGGATATCTTTGGGTGCATGACGTTTGGCTCGTGGCTCATCGTATTCACCTTTATTCATAGATTTTAGCACAATTTGAATTACATGATTGTCGAGTCTTCTTCTACAACAAGTGACACAACATAAATAGGATCAACATAAAGGACACCCTGTCAACAAATTGCTAATTTTGATTTGAGTTGCACGCTATGAGCCTTAAGAAACAAAGAATGATAAGAGTGGAGAATTCCTATCCTTGTCTAGAATATTCTTGGGTACAGGATGAATGACCTAGTTGCTTAAGGTATTCGACTTTGTTCATAGACTTTGGTGTAACTTAAATCATGCAATTGACAAGCCTTCTTCTTCAAGCAACCTCAATCATTCAACACTTTAATAGTGAAACATCATTACCTTCCTTCCATATCAGACTCTCCTCCTGGATGTTCATACATTTCTTGGGATCATGATCTTGGGGTCACATACACATTTCTCAATCAATTGCTTCATGCATTGCTTATCGGTTTAGACTATGGCACACTTTGTTGCTTGCCCTCAAGGTGAAGAACTTGGCAACCTTCTTTATCCCATGGAGTTCATACTCTGGCTTTATCATTTGCCTCAAGGTGCAGACCTTGGCAACTTATTTTAGCCCATGGAGTTCAAACTCTGGCTTTGCTTCTAGCCCTCAAGGTGCAGACCTTGGCAACCCCCTTTAGCCCATGGAGTTCATATTATGGCTTTATTCTTTGCCTATAAGGTATAAGCCTCGGTATCTCGCCTATAAGATTCAGATTGTATCATCTTTTATTCCTTTCCTATAAGATACAGATCTTGGCATCCTCTCCCTATTGAGTTCAGACTCTGGCTATCCTGATTTTGTCTATACAGTACATAATTTGACATATTATTCTCCCTTACAGTCCAGACTTAGGCATCATACTCTTTTGCCCTTATGGAGTTCATACTCTGGCATTCAAATCAATTAATTCCTTTGCCTTATATAGTTCAGCCTATGGCACACGTACACATCTTGCCCATGGAGTTCAGACTCTGGCATCCTTTGAAATTGATTTGAAGTTCAGACTTTGGTATGATATCTCCTTTGCCCTCTTTGAGTTCAGACTCAGGAAATTCATTCCTTGCCTTGCACTTAGTTCAGACTATGGCATTCATCTATCTTTCCCTGTGGAGTTCAGAATCTGGCCATATCTCATTTGTCCTTGTGGTTGATTACCATCATTGGTTAATGCCACGTCCTTGCTTTGTTAATAAATTTGCTTTGCCTCTGGGCAACCCTATCCAATCTCTCTTTATTTCATCCGTAGTAGGTTGAGCTACAATTGCTTTGATTTTCTCATTGCACGATGAGAATACATAGACATGAGGGTTCGAATCCTCTACGAGCATACTTATTTATTACTCCTACCTTAGGGAATTCCTCCACTCATCTCCATGATGCCTTCATAATCTCCCTTCATTCACTCCATGTGATACACCAGTTGTCTTTGAGCCAAATACACTATCCTTTATGCTCCATCTTGTATCTCTTTGTGAACCAAGAGCTGTGTTGGATTATCCCTAAACACTTAATTTCCTTTGTTTTTGGCTATACCATATAGTGGCGTATGTTCAGACAGTCTACATATCGGTTAATTCCAGTTTACTCTTGGATTCATATTTCACCCCTTGTTGGAGTTCAAACCATATTATCCTTTGGTTCAGACCATACTGTTATCAATTCTTTTTATCTCCTACCACTAGTTCCTCATTGCACTATGAGTATACGTAGGCATGAAGGCCCTAATCCTCACCGGACACTTTATTTATTTCTCTTCCTTTCCCCATTTTTTTGCGAGTAAACTTTAGATCTAACACCTATTCGAGCGAGAACAATCAAAACGGTTCCCATGGAGTACCATGGATGTTTGGGGTGCTAATACATTCCTCGTGCATCACTGAATTCCTTACCTAGCATATCTCTTTCCCCCGGGTTTTATCGATGTTTTCCCTTTCCTTCGGGAATAAATAAAGTTCGATGGGGCGACTTTGTTGTATGTTCGAGCGTGCGATACGTCAGGGTATATTTCCGCTAGCTTCAACCCCTAATGTTTTGATGATTTGGATGTGGTCTATGACTCTGATAACCATTATCTAGAACCCACTCCACTCCTGGGGACCTTATCTTATCAACCCCCAAAGGATTGTTACTAGGGTCCTGCCTAGATGAGATTTATCCCGAAGGATTGTCGTAGGAAGGCTTGCTCCTTCTCATGGTAAAATAAGGGTATGGTTCATGACTCTAGGGATCTAGTCTTAAACTTTAGATCTTACAAGTGAGGGGATTTGGTAGTCTAAACATAGAGCTAGCCTATTGTCATACCCCGATTTTGGTCCTGAATTTTTTTTTTTCATTTGGCACTTGGCCTAAAGTTCATTTGCATCTAAGATCCATGGAACCTTAGTCCATTATTGCATTCAAGTGTATCAATACATGAAAAAAAAACTACAATTTTGCCATATAACCATTGACCAAAATCAACAAGCCAAGGGTGTTTGGTTTAAGATAGATTTGTGGTATTCCATATCAATTTGGTAATCATCATATGCATTGCTCATTAAAATCAGAATTTTATGTCCACTCTTGCATTTGAGTAACCAATAAAGGTGATGTCCTTGGATAAGTTAGAATCGGGCCTTTCCATTTCTACTGAACACAAAAAAACCACATTTGGTTTAGAAAATAAAAAGAGGGATGAATTTTGATTGGACGCGTTTAAATCACCAACCTACATAAGCCACTTTCCATGTCTAAGTAATGTTCCATTTTTTTTAACAATTCATTACATGCCATTACAATCCTACACTCCATACAATTCATTCAAACTTTCAAGCTTTCATTCAATATATCCAAATTCCATTCAATACAATTCAATAGACTTACATACAAGTCCAATTCAATAAACATTCATTACATAATCTCATTCATTCAATTAACTTTCAATACACAATCTAAACAATTCAATATGTTCCAACCCAATCCCATAAGAATTCCAAAACAGCCCCGCCATCCAATGCGCTTCATAGCCGCATCCAAGCCGAAATTCCCAAGCTAACCAATAACCTTCAAACTTCCTATTCATTCCTGAAACAAACATGTTCAAAATTACAATCATTTCTAATTCCATCTATACACAATCATATTACACAATCAGTATCCAAGACCTGAACAATTTCAAGCACAATTTCAAACATTCCCTTATAATTTCATACTACATACCAAACAACCACAAATCCAATACATTTCCTTTCGCATTATAAGCCACCAACACACCATAATCAGATGTCAAACACCCACCATTCAAATCATCATTACCAATTCGAGCTAGAAGTCACACCATCCAAATGACAGGACCTTGTTGTAATACCCCAAAATTTACCCTTCATTTTTCCTGGAAGCATACGCTTTACACCTCATGCATGCATTCATTTTTAGGTCATTTAGCATTTGCATTTCATCATGGCAATCGGAATCGGATCCAAGAAGCTTGAACATCATCCAGGACACTTTGTGGGCTCTATTTAGATGATCAGTCAACACAAGGGAAAGACTTAAGTTACTTCCAACAGGGGTTTATTCGTCAGTCAAAACGTTAATCTTGAAGGAGCAAAGGTTTGTTCATGAGCTGTCATGCTCGCTAGGCGAAGCCCACGTGTTTTGAAAAAAAAATATGAAAAACGAAAAAAAAAACGAAAATAAATAAATAAATAAATAAATAATAATAAATAAATAAATAAATAAAAGAAAAAAATCTTGGACTTGGACCTCTCTCATTTGAGCCCACAGGTCCACAAAAATCAGGTTAAAAATTCAGAGTTTCAGTGAAACAAAAGGCCATTCTATTCCTATTACCCTGTCTGGGAAAAAGATAGTGAGAGAAGAACCCTGGGGAAAAAGATAGTGAGAGAAGAGCTAACAGAGTTCAGAGCAACCTCCAGGTAACTCTGAAAGGTTCATTCTGACTCACACACTTTCAGCTCAAGCAAACCCTAACATTGGTTTGCAAATCCAGCCGTGCCATTTGATTTCAACCGATCTCTCCAATCAGGTTTGCCCTTATTCCCATTACCTTTGTGCTTTGAAGTTGAATACTCTGAATGTTTGAGGTATGATGGATGAATTTCATTAGGTTTTGGCCACGGGTTCATAATTATGTATGAATGTATAAATAATGCCTTGAATGCTTAATCGTTTAATTTCTGAAGTGTATGCCACAGGGTTTGAGGTTTCTGAAACCCTTCTGTTATCCATGAAAAACCATATTGTTTTGCTCTAATCTGACTTAAGTTTGTCATAGCATGTTTTCTCCTAATCCTTATCTTGTTTCACTAACCCTTTTGTTAAGTTTTTGTGAAGGCTCACATGACTTTTGCAGGGATAGCTCGCTGGATATTCCACTTTGCTTGTGGGATACTATTTGGGAGATTTATTTTGATTGCCTTGTTGGCACATTTACTTTATACATGTTTGTTTTGTATGTGTTCGTATCCCCGCAGGTAGCGCGATTCCTTCGTCAAGGACTGCCTTTTTGCATGAGCATCCCAAACCCTAACCCTTCATTGATTTTTCTTCTCCTAAACACACGTTTACTCCTTCTACTACAGGTGAGTAAGTCTCCAAAGGTCGAGCATCCGGTAGATTGCGTAGTAACGTCGTCCGCCCCCTAAAACATAATCCTTAACCCCGTAGTTAGCCGAACTACGGCTTGCTCTGATTCTCATTCCAGATGAGATACGTAGGCATAAGACGCGATGTCTTAGCGAGCACACATCCCCCAACCCATAGGTCAGCCGAGCTACGAAGACTCTGATTCTCATATTCAGATGAGATACGTATGCAGTGGATGCGACATCCGCGCGAGTCATTTTCATTTAACCCCCTTTTTTAGTAAACAGCACAAGATAAACTCACACCCTTTAGACAAGAACTAAAAGTGGATCCCGTAGAGTACTACGGATGCGTAGGGGTGCTAATACCTTCCCTTCGCATAACCGACTCCCGAACCCAAGATTTGGTTGCGAGACCTTGTCTTTTCCTTTCCTCTTTTCAGGTTTACTTCGAGCGTTTCCTTTCCCTCCTTTGGGATAAATAACGCACGGTGGCGACTCTTTTGTCATTTTCTTTCGCCGGTTGTTTTTTCGCACACTGTATTTTTCAGGTTGCGACAGCTGGCGACTCTGCTGGGGACCCGGTTTCCCTAGGCGAGTCCCTCCTAGCTTTTGTAGTTTGTTTGTTTATTGGGTGTTCATGCTTTTGTACAGTTATTTATTTACCTGCTTTACCTTATTGCATTGTGTACATATCATTGTTGTATCTGTTGGCTGGCTATGGCTGCTTGGTGATCTTTGTGAGATGATTTCTATACCCGAACTCGAGTGCACTTAGGATAGGGGAATGGCATAGTCTTGTCGACTTGTGTGGAGTTATTCCTTAGCAAGTTGACTTGCAAGCCCATTCACTTGGTGGAGGTCATGTTGAGATCAATAATGTCACACAAGTAA
Organism: Lathyrus oleraceus; assembly: GCF_024323335.1. Classification (NCBI taxonomy): domain Eukaryota; kingdom Viridiplantae; phylum Streptophyta; class Magnoliopsida; order Fabales; family Fabaceae; genus Lathyrus; species Lathyrus oleraceus. Next base: position 204,715,653 of record NC_066581.1, read on the forward strand.
GTTGTGGTTAGACATTATTTTTTCCAATATAGACCTTAGAAGCTGAGGACCTTAGTTTACCAAACCCATCTTGGCTTATTCGTAGGACGTAGTGCGAAAGTCGTTCAAGTGTAAGATTTGATACGACTGTTACGCGATACTACACTCATAAGAGTCTCTCTTGAGAATATTTTTGGAATACGAGTAGTCGTTCCTCCGATAATATCCGAAAGATGGGATTATGACTATGGGAACCTTTTGTAGAACATGTTTGGCAGGTTTAAACCTTAGTACACTCCTTTTGGGTGGTTCTTAACCTAAACTCCATGCTCGTGACTTGCAACAAACCCTTGATTCATGGTTGATCCGATCAGGTATCCTTAATATCAATGAAACTTGGGTGTTGATAAGGTGTAAACCATAATCCACCAAAATGGGTGGTTGATATTAAGGATAACATGATCCATCCCATGACCTTTGTTTGGTGTGCTCTTAATTTCTCTCCAGACAGTGCAACCTGACAGATGTTCAAGCAGATACAGCGATCCTGATTCCCATGCCACTGCACTGCATTCACATCATTTTGCATCACATCATTTTGCATTCATAATCATTCACACATGTTTATCCATTTCTATGGGGTTTATATCTTCTACTTGATTCTAGTCGAAATTTTCTTGGTTCTCATCAACGGCTTAGTCTTTTTTTTACATCGTTTATCTATCGAGAGACTGGGATCAAGGGGGTAGAATACCTTTGGAATTGATAAACATGTCACTGCATTTACATATTCATTAGCATGTCACTGTTTTACATATTCATTATTTGGTGTTCAATCAGCAGGATAGCTGACCCAGGCATTCACCGGTACGGTACCCGCAGAAACCAACAGAGAGTAATGGAGAGCCTACAGGCAGAGTTCGCCGAGATGAAAATCCGCATGAATCAATTCATGGATGTGGTTCAAGGGGTGGCTCAGGGACAGCAAGAGCTCAGGCAGATGATACAGAGGAATCCCCCTGCTCAACCAGAGACGGTGACGGATCCTCCAGCTGGAGAGGCTAATGGACCCAATGGACCGGGGCCTATCCCAATCCTACATGTCACCTCCGGTCAACAGCCCGTTCATGATGATCAGGACGATCAGTTCCACCTGCTGCAGGAAGACTTTGGTATGGGTCATGGTGTGGACCCCATGTTTAGAAGATTGGTAGAGAGGTTGAAGGCAGTGGAAGGACATAATCCTCTGGGAGTAGATGTTGCTGACTTGGGGCTGGTCCCAGGTGTGAGAGTGCCACCGAAATTCAAGGTCCCGATATTTGACAAATACAATGGCAACTCTTGCCCGAAGACCCATGTGCAAGCCTATTTCCGTAAAATGGTTGCATACTCCGATGACGAAAAGTTGCTTATGTAATTTTTCCAGGACAACCTAGCTGGGGGATCCCTGGAATGGTATATGAGGCTGGACAAAGCCCACATCCGTTGCTGGAGGGATTTGGCTGAGGCTTTCGTGAGGCAGTTTCAGTATAATGCAGACATGGCTCCGGACAGAACTCAACTTCAAAATCTGTCTCTTAAAAGCAATGAGTGCTTCAGAGAATACGCTCAACGCTGGAGAGAAACAGCTTCCCGTGTTCAACCTCCTATGTTGGAGAAGGAAATGGCTAACATGTTCATGAACACTCTGCCTGGACCTTATTTGGAGCGCCTGGTGGGTTGCAATGCCTCCAATTTTGCTGATCTAGTCTCTACCGGAGAGAGGGTGGAGAATTACCTGAGGACATACAAGACCCAGAGTGGAGGTGGATCCTCATCAGGGGTGAAGAAGCCGTTCATTCAGGGACAGAAGAGGAGAGAAGGGGATGCAAGTGCCATATCTTCTTATCAGAACAGGGATAACCGGAGGAATAACTTTCAGAACTATCATCAACAAATGTATGTTGCGGCTGTGACCATTCCAGCTGCAGCACCACTACAACAACAACAACCACAGCGCCAACCAGCTCAGTACCAACCACAACAACCGAGTAACAGACCCGCCTATCAACCGAGGCCAAGGACGATGGACCGGCGTTTCGACACTCTTCCAATGTCGTACACTCAATTGCTTTCTAGTCTTCAATAACTACAACTTGTGCAGTTGTGCACTCTGGCTCCTCCCGTTGGTAAGCTTCCGGTGGGTTATGACGCCAACGCTAGGTGTAGCTTCCACTCTGGGGCACCTGGCCACAATATTGAGAACTGCAAAGCTTTTAAGCACGTAGTCCAGGACCTCATTGATTCAAAGACCATTAACTTTGCACCAGCTCCTAATGTCGTCAACAATCCCGTGCCCCAGCATGGTGGAGCCAACGTTAACATGGTTGAAGGAGAAGTCAAATTAGTCTCCGCGGTTAACAATGAAGATGGGGATAGTGATTGCGACATCGATAACTGGGTGCGTCCGAGGATCCCGGGTGAAGTTCTCAACAATTGGTCTTCTGAGGAGATTGTCCAAGCCACTTGTCTGGAGGAGTAGTTTTCTTTGTTTATTCATGCATATCCAAGTCTTACATTCCTCCAGGGCGTAATGACTCATTGTAGGGCTCATCTATGTGACACTTGCATTTTTTATCATAAATAAAGGACGTCTTTTTGCATTCAAATATTTCGTTCCCTGTCTTTCTATTTTTGCAGTTTTTCAAAAAAATGGCAATGTTTTGTTTAGTTTCCACTTTTTTTCTTTTTTTTCACACTCATAAGCACATACCATCACTCATGCAGATACACATCACCGGATCCCATTGATAACGGTTCTGCTATGGCTCGCTTCGACTTTGAAAATCCAATCTTTCAAGCTGAAGAAGAAGGTGATGAAGACTGTGAACTCCCTGAAGAACTTACCAAGTTATTAAAACAAGAGGAAAGGGTCATTCAACCGCATCAAGAGTCTGTTGAAGTGATTAATCTCGGCACCAAGGATGCCAAGAGAGAAATCAAGATAGGGGTTGCTTTGGAAGACAATGTGAAGAAGGGGTTGATTGAATTGCTGCAAGAGTATGTTGACATCTTCGCTTGGTCTTATCAGGACATGCCAGGGCTTGACACAGACATCGTGGTACATCGCTTGCCGCTCAAAGAAGGTTGTCCTCCGGTCAAGCAGAAGCTCAGAAGAACAAGACCAAAGATGGCTGTCAAGAAAAAGGAAGAAGTGCAAAAACAGTTGGATGCAGGGTTTCTAGCAGTCACAAATTATCCGCCATGGGTTGCAAATATCGTTCCGGTACTTAAGAAGGATGGAAAGGTACGGATGTGTGTTAACTACCGGGATCTGAACAGGGCTAGTCCTAAAGATGATTTCCCCTTACCTCACATTGACGTTTTGGTGGATAACACGGCTCAGTTTTCGGTATTCTCCTTCATGGATGGATTTTCTGGCTATAATCAAATTAAGATGGCACCAGAAGACATGGAGAAGACAACATTCATAACCCCATGGGGCACCTTCTGCTACAAGGTGATGCCGTTTGGTCTGAAAAATGACGGAGCAACATATCAGCGAGCGATGGTGACTCTGTTCCATGATATGATTCATCATGAAATCGAGGTTTATGTTGATGATATGATTGCCAAATCTCAGACAGAAGAAGAACATTTGGTGAAATTGCAGAAACCGTTTGAGCGTTTGAGGAAATTCAAGCTGAGGCTTAATCCGAACAAGTGTACTTTTGGGGTGAGATCTGGAAAACTATTGGGTTTTGTTGTTAGCAGAAAAGGGATTGAGGTGGATCCGGCCAAAGTGAAAGCGATACAGGAAATGCCTGAGCCAAGAACAGAGAAACAAGTTCGTGGTTTCTTAGGGAGGTTGAACTACATTGCAAGGTTCATCTCTCACCTAACAGCCACGTGTGAGCCAATATTCAAATTGTTGAGAAAAGATCAGGCTATCAGGTGGAATGATGATTGTCAAAGGGCGTTCGAGAAGATAAAAGAGTATTTGCAGAATCCTCCTATCCTTGTGCCTCCGGTCCCAGGGAGACCGCTGATTATGTATTTGACAGTACTAGACAATTCCATGGGTTGTGTTCTCGGTCAACACGACGAGACAGGTAGGAAAGAGCATGCCATCTACTACCTGAGTAAGAAATTCACAGATTGCGAGTCGAGATACTCAATGCTTGAAAAAACATGTTGTGCACTTGCATGGGCTGCTAAGCGATTGAGACAATACATGCTATCTCACACAACCTTACTGATCTCCAAAATGGATCCAGTCAAGTATATATTTGAGAAGCCAGCTCTCACCGGAAGAGTTGCTCGTTGGCAAATGGTACTGACAGAGTACGACATCCAGTATACTTCCCAGAAAGCCATCAAGGGGAGTATTCTGTCAGACTATCTTGCTCAACATCCGGTTGAAGATTATGAGCCGATGAAGTTTGATTTTCCAGATGAAGACATCATGTTCCTCAAGATGAAAGACTGTGAAGAGCCAGTTGTTGAAGAGGGACCTGATCCAGACGAAAAGTGGACTTTAATGTTTGATGGGGCCGTCAACGCCAGAGGAAGTGGAATTGGTGCTGTCATTACAACTCCGAAAGGTGCCCACATGCCTTTCACCGCTCGTCTGACTTTCGAGTGCACCAATAGTGAAGCTAAGTATGAAGCCTGTATCTTGGGTATTGAGCAAGCCATTGATTTGAGAATCAAGACTTTGGACATGTTCGGAGATTCAGCTCTGGTAATCAATCAAGTGAATGGTGATTGGAACACTCTCCAGCCTACTCTGGTCCCCTACAGAGATTACACGAGAAGACTGTTGACTTTCTTCACAACAGTAAAGTTGTACCATATACCTCGTGATGAGAACCAGATGACAGATGCTCTTACTACTCTATCCTCCATGATCACGGTGATCCGTTGGAACCATGCTCCCAAGATCGACGTGATGCGCCTTGATAGGGCCACGTATGTGTTTGTTGCTGAACTGGTAGTTGATGACAAGCCCTGGTATCACGACATCAAGTGCTTTCTGAAGAATCAAGAGTACCCTGCATGGGCATCCAACAATGATAGAAAGACTTTGAGAAGATTGGCAGGCAGTTTCTTCTTGAACAAAGACAATGTTCTGTATAAGAGGAACTTCGACATGGTTTAGCTCAGATGCGTGGACAGACACGAAGCAGACATGTTAATGCAGGAAGTTCATGAAGGCTCCTTTAGTACTCATGCCGACGGACATGCAATGGCTAAGAAATTATTGAGAGCAGGTTATTACTGGATGACCATGGAATCTGATTGTTTCAAATATGCTCGGAAGTTCCATAAATGCCAGATTAATGCTGATAAGGTACATGTGCCGCCGAATCCTTTGAATGTGATGTCTTCGCCGTGGCCTTTCGCTATGTGGGGCATCGATATGATTGGAAAGATTGAGCCAACCGCTCCAATGGGCATCGCTTCATCCTTGTTGCCATCGACTACTTCACCAAGTGGGTCGAAGCAGCATCGTTCGCGAATGTCACCAGACATGTGGTTGCCCGATTCATCAAGAAAGAAATCATTTGTCGCTATGGGATTCCCGAAAGAATCATTACTGATAATGGTTCTAATCTCAACAACAAAATGATGAAGGAGTTGTGCCAAAACTTTAACATTCAGCATCACAATTCTTCCCCTTACCGCCCTAAGATGAACGGTGCTGTTGAAGCGGCAAATAAGAACATAAAGAAGATTGTGCAGAAGATGGTCGTTACGTACAGAGATTGGCATGAGATGCTACCCTTCGCCTTGCATGGGTACCGTACTTCAGTATGTACATCGACCGGGGCAACCCCTTACTCCCTTGTGTAAGGTATGGAAGCAGTCCTACCTGTTGAAGTGGAGATTCCTTCTCTAAGAGTCCTGTTGGATGTCAAGTTAGACGAAGCTGAATGGATTCAGACAAGGTTCAATGAGTTGAGTCTTATCGAAGAGAAGCGAATGACAACCATTTTTCATGGGCAGTTGTATCAAAGTCGGATGAAGAGAGCCTTTGATCAGAAAGTGCGTCCTCGATGCTTCCAGGTCAGAGATTTGGTGTTGAAAAGGATCCTTCCTCCTCAGACAGATCACAGGGGCAAGTGGACTCCTAACTATGATGGACCGTATATTGTCACCAAGGTTTTTGATGGTGGGGCCTTAATGCTTGCAACGATGGATGGTGAAAACTTCACTTCCCTCGGTGAACTCAGACGCGGTTAAAAAATACTTCGCATGTGTCGCATCCGCGAAAAACAACCGGCGGGCTGAAACAAAAAATAACACACAGAGCCGCCACTGCGCGTTATTTATCCCAAGATAGGGAAAGGAAACGCTCAGAGAAACCTGGAAAAGACGTGGTCTCGCGACCAAAGAGAAAGGGTAAGGGAGTCGGTTACGCAAGGGGAAGGTATTAGCACCCCTCACGTCCGTCGTACTCGACGGGATCCACGTTCTAAAAGAAAGAATAGGTTGCTAAAATAAACAGACAAACATCATACACACACGCTAAGACAACACAGGTGGGGTTAAGAAGAAGATAGCTCGATAGGACGTCGCATCCTATGCCTACGTATCTCGTCTGGAACGAGAATCAGAGTTGCCGTAGTTCGGCTCACGCACGCCAAACAAACAAACACAAACACAAGCAAACATGGAGCCTGAATGCCAATCACTGGACTTACATCAGCATCCGAACCAAAACGCACACCAGAAGGCAAACGTGGAGCCCGACCGCCAATCACTGGACTTACATCGGCATCCGAACCAAACATACACAAGAAGATAACAAGCAAACACACACAAAAGAAAAAAAAGTGCCCGGAGAGACCTCGCATGGTCTCCTGCCTACATACCTCGTCTGGAACGAGGATCAGGGCGATGTAGTTCCCCCGAAAGGGAAATAAAATCTAGCCAGAAACCAAGGGGAGACACACTACCAGGGAGTTGTACTCGAGCCTAGTGTTATCATGCATCATTGCCCTATGTTCAGGTTTCTACCTACTTGCACAACAGGAAGCTAATCCTATCCAGGAAAGAAGCAAGCATACAAGCATACAAAACAAAACAAGCATCTCAAGCAAATATTCACAAAGCACACACTATATCCAGTCAAGTGAGGCTCAAACAATGGGTTTGACTGCCTAGGCAAGTCATCTGTACAGGGGTAGTGTTAGCTCTTAACCTTGCCATTGAGAGGCTAAGGTGAAGCTGATGAAAGGTGAGTGAAGATTAGACTTCACAGCTCTTATCCCTGACCAGGGAGAGCCTCAGACACAGGAGCGTGGGTCCAGAATGGAGGGACCCTTCTACGCTCAAAGACTCTGACTCGATTGTGCAACAGCACAAGATCTTGGGTTTGTGTCCCAATGCATCAGCACAGTGGTGTGAGCAGAGGGACGACGCGACTGAATAGCGGGGGATAGATTGCATATCCCTTGGATTCCGCCAATTGCCTCACAGAGGTCTTCACCTGCTTGGCACAAAAGTAAACAAACACAATCATCGCCTCTTAAGGAGGACTTCAGACAGTTGCTTGGCCAAGTAACAGGCCAGGTCTTCCAGACTACATGAAGTATAGAGATTCTACCTCAACTGGTTAAAAAACCAAGCAGCAGCAAGCAAGTTCTTAAAGAACTGTAAGCGACTAAATGTACCTGAAATCAATCAAGTATCATCAGTACTCAGACAAACCATCAATAAACAGCAAAAGTCAATCTATACAGACAACACAAGTTAATGCACATAAGTGCAAGCCATGAGCCCAAACTCAAGCATCAAACCTACAACACAAAGCCAATGTTAGTTTACAACATCAAACAATCTCAAGTTAATCAACTTGCACTTTTTCCTTTAGGCCTTTTGCATTTCAACCTGAAAATCCACACCAAATGTGAGAAACTAGACCACTAGGCCAAGCCTAGGGTCCAAAGGGATAAAAAAAATCAAAACAGCAAGTACAAACCAACCAAAATCACATTCAAACAATTTAAAAGCAAATGCAATTGGTCCCATGCTCATATCAATCACCATTATCATTTCATGCACAATTTAGTATCAAACATGCAATTTGCAACTCCAAAAGACCAAACAGAACTATCTCAATCAAATCCATATCAAAACAATTCAATTAATTCCACAAAAATTCACACCTAAACAGGACACATTCAATGTATGGCATGTCAATTTTCAGCTCAATTGGACAAAAGGAAGTAGGGTAATGAAAATCAAGAAGTCCAGACACATTTATACAAGCCAATTCAAGATATCCAAACAAGCATCCAATTCCATAAATCATAAAACAGTGACAACAATTAAGAAATGAATGGGATCAAAACCATAATGTCCTATAATGTGTCTACAATGCTCACACCAAATTTAATCTTCATCCAATACAATATGAGAATTTCACAAGCAAAATGCCAACATGTGTCACACAAGGTTACCAAATGAGCATACAGAGAAGAAAAATATCAATCAATTAGAAAATGCAACCAAACATTCCAGCAAAAATCACATGTTATCTTGACATATCAATGTTCATTCATGCAAAAAATTGGAGCAATTCAACATTCCTAAGCCAGGCAAATAAAATCAGAAAGTTGACCTAGCTTGGTGTGACACAAATTGTCACACCTCTATTCAAAAAATCATATCTCCATCACCAAGTATCTAAAATTCACAAACTCTACATGAAAATCACCATCAATGAGTCCAGAATAAGCACAAAAATTTTCATTCATTTCTTTGGAAGTATGAGCATTTCATGTAAGTTTTGGCAAAGTGTATACAAATGTGACATATTCCACAAACCCTAGGCATTTTAATTTTCCATACATGAAAAAAATCCACAAAAATAACCATTAAATTCTACACATCATCATGAGAATTATGCAAAAAATTGCACTGAATTTGGATGAAAAATGAAGCCTCTATGATTTTTCTAAGATCATGTAATTAAATGAAAAACAAATGAAAAAGAAATAGAATAAATCAATTAATTAAAGGCGGAAATGGCAGTTTTGTAATATTAAACAACTAATCCAAAACGACGTAGTATCGAATAGATTAGGTGGCGCGCTATGAGTGGACAGTACTGGCGCCAAACACATTTTGAACGAGGCAAGGCAATTGTATGGATCAAACGCGCTACTATTCATGTTCTTCACTCAAGAAATTCCAGAAAACGCAGCAACATCATGAACATCAAATCTTGAAGAAAATCAACAAACTTATAGTCCATGGAACCGTCCTTCAATGCACATTCAGAATATGTAACTCATTTCTCCTAATTTCTAACATACAATCGGGATCGAGCATTTTAAGTTATGACATCAAAACTAAAAATCACGATTACTTCCTCATCATTTCACCAAATCAAAAACCAATCACATCCTGTTAATCTACAATGAACGTACTACAAAACGCACATCTCAATTCAAAGAATAATGAGGTTCGAATTTTGGTACCTTGAATGGAGCAGTGATGAAACCTTGTGTTTCCTCGTGCCAAAGTCCAAAACAGATTGAGATTGAGGTTGAGCAAAGTGAATGCAACTCGTAGCTTGATCCAAAACAGCTCCACGTGTGAGAAATTTCAATTTGCCATGGTTGAGCCTACTTTGAACAGTTGAGAATTTGAAGCTTTTAGCATGAATCTTGATGAAACAGTTGGAGCTTATGGTTCATGGAAGATGCATCAACAAGAATGAACGAGTTTCATGAAGAATTGATGAAGTTTGGATCCAAAATGCTTGATGAAGTTCTTGAGAATTTGAGAGAAAATGGAGGGAAAAGTGGTTACAACTCTTGGAGAATGTGAAGTGATTACAAATTCTGTTATGATTAAGGTTAAATACTCACTCCTTAATCCCATTCCTAATCCAAATTAACAAAATGAGTTTAATTAGTGTAATGTGAAATTTCAATGAAAGCTCCAAAATGCCCTTGCCAAATATCACCATATGGCAGCTCATGACAGTTGGAACAAGCTTCAATTTGCATTTGTGATGTGTTACTAAAACTCCCATTCCAAAATTCCAATTATTTTGCAAGTTGGACCATTTTGCCCTTGGATTTTAATTGGTGCACTTGAAAATTGACCTTTTGCATTGACCATTTTTGATGAATTTTGATTATGCACCATGAAAGTACATGTGAAATGGAGTTTGCTCATAAAAAGATCACTCATTTTGGACACTCCATGTGAAAGTTATGCCCCTTTGATTATAGGTCTTTTTTGAAATTGAATGGACCATAATTTGTCAACCATACATGGGAATTTCAAGTTCTTGGACTTTTTGGAAAGGTGAGACCAAGATCTACAACTTTCATGTTGAACAAATTTTCATTTGAAGCTTTTTTGGACATGTAATTTTGTGGTCAAAAACTTTCCATTTTTGGAAACTTCCATTACAAGTCACTTTCTATTTTTGGCAATTTTTGTTCTGACTTTATTTTCTCCACTCTTGAGCTTTGACATGTCAAATAACACTTGTTTCAACATGAATGAAGTGTATCCAACTCTCTCCCACCTCCAAATCCATAAAATCAAGCATAGTTGACCACCGTTGACTTCTTCAACTGATAGATGAATTTGGCAATTTACTGATCAATCTGGGCCCCAATCTTCTGATGAAATGGCTCAAGGATGAAACCCTAGCCTCCATAAGCTCAATACAATCATGAAATGATCCCCATATCCATCATAGACCCCATCTCCTTGCCATGCCCTGATTGGCCAAATGCAACTGATTAGGGTTGACCAGTGGTCAAAACCCTAATCTCAAGGACTATGCTCCAACACTTGATGATGACAAACCATGATGATGATGATGAATCATTTCAATCAAGATAAAGACCAATCTCCTTGAGAACCACAAAACCCTAATTTGGACCTTCACATCCTCAGATGATTAGTGATCCAATCCAATGAAACCCTAGCTTGCACATAACCTCACCATCTTCTGATCAAGACTTAGGAGGATGACTTGCACAATGTAACCACATGATATGCAATATGCAATGCCTAATGACCTACAAATGATATGCAATATGTTAGCTAGTCCCAAGAGAGGAGGGCAAATTTTGAGGTGTTACAGCATGAAATAAACCCGCTGGACAATAAAAAAAGTAGTCTAGGCAAAAATGGGCATCCCGGCGAACCAAGAAAATGAAAAAGGTTCGGGCAAAAATTAGGGATTAAAAGTGAAAAGATTGTACACCCGGTAAGTTAAAAACCTGAAAAGGCAACTTAGGCAAAAATGGGTATCCCGGTGGATTGAAAACCCGAAAAGGGCGATCCAGGCAAAAGTTAGGGATTAAGCGAATGACTGCGCTCTGAGTAGTTCTGAATCTCATCTCGTGTCAATGACTGGAAACTTTTGAAGGATAGGAAACAATCCAATCACTCTTTCAGAAAGCTGATCATCTGGAGGATCTTGAAGACAAGTAAGTCATAGCAGAATTGGAACCCAATAGAAATCCATTTCACATTGCCATTAGATTAATGTTTGTTTTTATCTGTTGTGCGATTACCTCTTTCCAGGGATTGCTTCCTGATGTAAATGCCTATTCAGAGGTCGTTCAATCAATAAAATCATGTTATTCAGTATATCTCTGTTTTCATTTTCATTTTTCTGTTTTGTTTGCAAAAATGACGTCCGAATTTTTTGATAAACATTGCATCATGACACATAAGAGCTTTACAGGTACATGCTTAATAAACATTTAAATTTGCTGTAAATTTTAAGTGCTTTGGATTGTCTATTCAGAACAGGTACCCTCGGGGCATTTCCTTAAAATCCCCTGCAGATGATCGTGAATGTTTTCCCCCAACAGTCAAAGTTGGTATCTTATCCCTGCAGAGCTGATCAAAGCATTGGATTCTTAGATCCCTAGCAGGCTCTCACTACTGTACCTCCCCCCAAGCGGTGGTTTCAGATTATACACTCCCCAGTAGAGTTGACAGTGCCAGACTATATATCCCCAGCGGAGTTGACAGTGCCAGACTGTATCTTCCCAGCAGAAGCGGCTGCTCGTCAGAGTTCGAGGCCAAATCGATAATCCCAACGCCAAATCCATGGTTTCTTTCCTTGAAGCAGAACCTCGGTACCGTATCGGTGTTTGCTTCCCCTGCTGAGTCATCTCTTGCAGATCGTGGTTTCCAGAACCACTATCGCTTTCCCCAACAACAGGTTTTCAGTGCCGTTCTCTCCCCAGTCAGAATCTCGGTATTTCGTCATTGCTAGAACACCGTGTGGCGGGTCATTTCCCCACAGAATTCTTTGCGCTGTGCATCTCCAGCAGCCTTGCCAGGGTCCAGAAGATGGTGATCATTTCCCCAGCAGATCCTCTTGCCTTAGCTTGGCATTCTACCCAGCATTTCGCATCCCTGCATGTAGAATCATATTGCATTGCATCCTCCCAAATCGCGTAGCATTTCCATTTTCATGGAGCATTACGCCATTGAAAAATTCAAACATACGCATGTAAGCATAAAACATTCTCGGTATCCCAAGTGATAAGCCAGAAGTTGTTTCCAGTACTCAGACTGAAGATTGTTCATGACTTACCTTTGTTATCCCCAGCAAGTGTCATTGGCCCATGCGCCGCCTCTATTATCTTTCCCTATTTCTGCCGATGCTGACAGGTATGAAGTTTTTCCGGTATTCAGACCGAAGTGGCATTCAGGCCAATTTTCCGATGTTCAGATCGAAGAAGTTTTCGACGTTCAGGTCGATGCAACTTGTGGCGTTCAGGCCAGTTTTCCGATGTTCATATCGAAGAAGTTTCCGACGTTCAGATCGATGCAACTTGTGGCATTCAGGCCAGTTTTCCGATGTTCAGATCGAAGAAGTTTCTGACGTTCAAGTCGATGCAGCTTGTGGCGTTCAGGCTAGTTTTCCGATGTTCAGATCGAAGAAGTTTCCGACGTTCAGGTCGACGCAACTTGTGGTATTTAGGCCAGCCTCTCGGTGTTCAGACCGATATTAATAATCTCATATCTCCCGATGTTCAGATCGAAGTCATTTCCAGTATTCAGACTGATGAGCGGCATTCAGGCCATGGTTATTTTTGTGTTACCATTTATTTTGGTATCTAGGTTAACATTCTTTTTTGGTATTCAAACTGACTCTCACCGTACCAGACAGATTCTTCTTTCAAGACCACCTCTTTGCCGATTCTGAGAGGCATTGTTACATCACTTCACTTCGGTGCAAATTTTCGGGCTTTTATTATATTCAATCCCTTGATACCTCGAAAGCACGAAAGCCGCTGCTATCTTCTTTCCAGGTCTCAAGTTGATTGAATAGGGGCAGTTGTAATACCCCAATATTTACCCTTCATTTTTCCTGGAAGCATATGCTTTACACCTCATGCATGCATTCATTTTTAGGTCATTTAGCATTTGCATTTCATCATGGCAATCGGAATCGGATCCAAGAAGCTTGAACATCATCCAGGACACTTTGTGGGCTCTATTTAGATGATCAGTCAACACAAGGGAAAGACTTGAGGTATGATGGATGAATTTCATTAGGTTTTTGCCCACGGGTTCATAATTATGTATGAATGTATAAATAATGCCTTGAATGCTTAATCGTTTAATTTCTGAAGTGTATGCCACAGGGTTTGAGGTTTCTGAAACCCTACTGTTATCCATGAAAAACCATATTGTTTTGCTCTAATCTGACTTACGTTTGTCATAGCATGTTTTCTCCTAATCCTTATCTTGTTTCACTAACCCTTTTGTTGAGTTTTTGTGAAGGCTCACATGACTTTTGCAGGGATAGCTCACTGGATATTCCACTTTGCTTGTGGGATACCATTTGGGAGATTTATTCTGATTGCCTTGTTGACACATTTACTTTATACATGTTTGTTTTGTATGTGTTCGTATCCCCGCAGGTAGCGCGGTTCCTTCGTCAAGGACTGCCTTTTTGCATGAGCATCCCAAACTCTAACCCTTCATTGATTTTTCTTCTCCTAAACACACGTTTACTCCTTCTACTACAGGTGAGTAAGTCTCCAAAGGTCGAGCATCCGGTAGATTGCGTAGTAACGTCGTCCGCCCCCTAAAACATAATCCTTAACCCCGTAGTTAGCCGAACTACGGCTTGCTCTGATTCTCATTCCAGATGAGATACGTAGGCATAAGACGCGATGTCTTAGCGAGCACACATCCCCCAACCCATAGGTCAGCTGAGCTACGAAGACTCTGATTCTCATATTCAGATGAGATACGTATGCAGTGGATGCGACATCCGCGCGAGTCATTTTCATTTAACCCCCTTTTTTAGTAAACAGCATAAGATAAACTCACACCCTTTAGATAAGAACTACAAAAGTGGACCCCGTAGAGTACTACAGATGCGTAGGGGTGCTAATACCTTCCCTTCGCATAACCGACTCCCGAACCCAAGATTTGGTTGCGAGACCTTGTCTTTTTCTTTCCTCTTTTCAGGTTTACTTCGAGCGTTTCCTTTCCCTCCTTTGGGATAAATAACGCACGGTGGCGACTCTTCTGTCATTTTCTTTCGCCGGTTGTTTTTTCGCACACTGTATTTTTCAGGTTGCGACAGTTGTCATGCTCCGCCACCATGCTTCATGTCATCATCTCTTTCTATCCCAAATTGCTTTCCGTTCCATGGAGATACCTACAAAAGAAACAACATATTAATGAGTTGTGCGGTTCAACACCATAATCCATTTAGTTTCTTCTGTATTCCCAAGTCAATTTAGCATTGCGGGATTCATCATAAGCCAGATACCTCAAAGTTGCGCTAAGATTTTGATTCATGAATAATCAACTTTCTAATCGCAGCCATACATTAACCAAGTTTGATACGGAAGCAACAACAAACATCATCCTGCAAAAAAAATCAAGCAAGCAACCATGCTATCATGACTCAAACCTGGTGCAATACAAAAGGCCAAAGGTTCACCATGAGCAACATTCCAATGCAGCAGAACACAAGCATGCACCAAATAAGATCCAACAGCAAATTAAGTTTTAGAGTGGAGGCAATCCATGAACTTTGATCCAACTTGCAGCAAGACAATGTGAAATAATTTACACTACAAAATACCTTGCCTACCAGGAATAATGTGCACAAGTTCAGATCTAACAGTTCATATACCTGAAATAAAATAGATGCCAAATGGACCTGCAATACCATCATGATACTACAAACAACAATGCTACACTACATGCTATATTGCATACAAATTACACCAAGTTGAAGGATGAAGAGTCGTACTGCAGAATACAGGTCATGAATGCAATGCAAACTTAAAACATGAAGCGAATCACCAAGCAATGCATACCATGAGCAAACCAAGCCACCAAATCCTGATCGAGAAACCACACCATTGCCATGAGCTTGCATCAACCAGATCATGAACCAGGAAGTATGAACCTTTTTACAACAAACCAAACACGATCCCATTCCATTAGTTCAGCAACACACCTTCCATTTTTTCAAGTGCGTAGCGGAAATTCACTGCAGTAAAACCAAGTAATTAGCAAGGCAGTTAAAATTCAAAAAATACCCAAAAGGGAGTTGAGACAAAATTCAAAGAAGAAAGTTAGTTTTGTGTTACCTTCTCCGAATCCAAGCATCAAATAGGGCGACCAAAATCTGACAACCCAAAAGGGATTTCACAGAAACCCCTTTTTGATCTCCGTATACCAATCTGAAACCCTAAGTTGTGGGGATAAATAGGAGCGAAACGGGTACTGTAAGGAGGAGGCGACCACTACGAAACCCTAATTTGAAAAAACGGCGAGAACCCTAGAGCTAGAAAATTTGAGCGGCGAAAGAGGAGAACCTTAAAAAAGAAAAATTTGAGGCGAAGAAGGAAGGTCCAAGCCTCGCCGTCGCCGCCGAACCACTGTCGAAGGTGAGCCTTCTTATTTGATTCTCTTTAAAACCATGGTTTTGCGTTTAGGGTGAGATTGAGAGTAGTATCGCGAGGTTAGTATGAGCGTTGGAGAGTGACGAGAGTGAGAGAGAGGGTTGCGAAAATTTTGAGAAGTGAGAATGGTTGATTGAAGACGAGAGAGATTGAGGAATGTGAGAGCGGGTCTTCGTGAGGAAGACGAATGAATTTTGGAACCTGATTCACGCTCCTCCGCTTCTCTTTTCCTTTTTTATTTATTTTAAGGACATTAAAAACCTGTTTATAATTTAATACCATTTAGGTGGTTATTGCATTTTATTAAATATTGCCTGCTGATATTAATGGTGAATAAAGTGTTTGTTATTCCCCACCCAACAGCCAGACGGTTAGGGTTAACCTTTGGGATCCCTCTCACCTTTTTGGGAGTTTGATTAATCCAACAAACCATCTTATTTTAATTTTATTTTTTTTAGTTTTGGTTTTAACATATTCTGGTTTATATATTCCAGTTGTTATTAAAATGATAAATAACCATAAGTGGCCTAGCGGAGAGAGAGTAGTTTCATTTGCTTTAGTGGGATGGGTTCGATAATTAGATTTAATTAATGGTTGAATTTCCGATATTGTTTTTTTATTCGATTAGTCGATTTTTGTGTGTTAATTAATTTAGTTAGGTCATTAGTACCCATGTCCATACTTTTACACATGTAAATAATTATATTCAAATTCACTAAATTTTCGGTTTAAATTTCACTAACTTTCCATAGTTTCAACATTCAATTTCATTTCATCATCACTTGCAAATACAATTTCAAGTCTTTCTTCCATTAACACTCCAATATTCAAATCTTTTTCTAAATAAAAAATGAAGAAAAAGATTATCCTGGATGAAATATCCAGTTATAATCCCGAATATTAGGCTTAAGCTGTAAGAGCATGCAAGCCGTAAATATTCGTCTTCTCTTCCACACTCCAATATTCAAATTTTTTTTTCTAAATAAAACGTGAAGAAAAAGATTATCCTGGATGGAATATCCAGTTATAATCCCGAATATTAGACTCAAGTTGTAAGAGCTTGCAAGCCGTAAATATTCGTCTTCTCTTCCACACTCCAATATTCAAATCCTTTTCTAAATAAAATGTGAAGAAAAAGATTATCCTAGATGGAATATCCAATCATAATCCCGAATATTAGGCTCAAGCTGTAAGAGCTTGCAAGCCATAAATATTCGTCTTCCCTCCAAAACATTCGTAAATATTCGAATCATTTCCTTAGCAATATTGGAAAGAAACAGACTGCCTGGGTGGAATGTCCAGATGTAGTCTCGAGTATTAGACCCAAGCTGTAAGAGTTTGCAAGTCATAAGTACTCGTCTTTCAAACTCGAAAACACTTGATTCCTACCTTAATACCTTTTCAATAAAGATGGAAATGGAACATGGTGTATACCGTGGACTCCTGAGATTAAGATTCGAGGCGGATGCCTTGCCTATCTAAGCTCTCATCATCGACTAAAATTTTCAATGCGGTTTATTCAAACCCTTTCTCAATCAAACCTAAAAATACTTAATCTTTATTAAACACTTTTCGCAAATAAGATGGAAATGGAACATGGTGTATACCGTGCACTCCTGAGACTAGGATTCGAGATGGATATCTCGCTCATCCAAGTTCTCGCCATTACTGCTTACTATTTAATTTAATTTTTTCATATCTTATTGCTATTTATTTTATCTTTATATTTTTATCAATTTAATTTTGATCGTTATTTAGTTGTTTGTATTTTTTAAATGTTTACCTTGTAGATATAATTAATGGTTGAATTTCCGATATTGTTTTTTTATTCGATTAGTCGATTTTTGTGTGTTAATTAATTTAGTTAGGTCATTAGTACCCATGTCCATACTTTTACACATGTAAATAATTATATTCAAATTCACTAAATTTTCGGTTTAAATTTCACTAACTTTCCATAGTTTCAACATTCAATTTCATTTCATCATCACCTGCAAATACAATTTCAAGCCTTTCTTCCATTAACACTCCAATATTAAAATCTTTTTCTAAATAAAAAATGAAGAAAAAGATTATCCTGGATGAAATATCCAGTTATAATCCCGAATATTAGGCTTAAGCTGTAAGAGCTTGCAAGCCGTAAATATTCGTCTTCTCTTCCACACTCCAATATTCAATTTTTTTTTTCTAAATAAAACGTGAAGAAAAAGATTATCCTGGATGGAATATCCAGTTATAATCCTGAATATTAGGCTCAAGTTGTAAGAGCTTGCAAGTCGTAAATATTCGTCTTCTCTTCCACACTCCAATATTCAAATCCTTTTCTAAATAAAATGTGAAGAAAAAGATTATCCTAGATGGAATATCCAATCATAATCCCGAATATTAGGCTCAAGCTGTAAGAGCTTGCAAGCCATAAATATTCATCTTCCCTCCAAAACATTCGTAAATATTCGAATCATTTCCTTAGCAATATTGGAAAGAAACAGACTGCCTGGGTGGAATGTCCAGACGTAGTCCCGAGTATTAGACCCAAGTTGTAAGAGTTTGCAAGTCATAAGTACTCGTCTTTCAAACTCGAAAACACTTGATTCCTACCTTAATACCTTTTCAATAAAGATGGAAATGGAACATGGTGTATACCGTGCACTCCTGAGATTAAGATTCGAGGCGGATGCCTTGCCTATCTTAGCTCTCGTCATCGACTAAAATTTTCAATGCGGTTTATTCAAACCCTTTCTCAATCAAACCTAAAAATACTTAATCTTTATTAAACACTTTTCGCAAATAAGATGGAAATGGAACATGGTGTATACCGTGCACTCCTGAGACTAGGATTCGAGATGGATATCTCGCTCATCCAAGTTCTCACCATTACTCAAAAAACATCCAACCAATCAAACTTTCTCGCCACCGTGCGATTAATCAAAAACCTTCTTCATAAATGAAAGATATATTGTCTTAAGATGATGCAAAACAATGTTTCGGCCACGATTGTTGAGTCGAGATAAGTGACGCTTTTCCGAATGTAGATTTATAAATCCGTTCGATGTGTGGTATGCGTCCACTCCTCATCTGTTTTGGGTAAAATAATGTTTTCGTCGATTAATACAGTATAGCTTTCGCTAAAATCGACCAATAAACAAACATTTTTCTACCCAGAACTACGTAAGCCTTGATTTCTCTTTTGAGATACGTAGGAGCAGGATTCGTAAATCTTGTCAGGCCCACTAATAAAAAACTTAGGTTTTGTCCTTCGTCAAAAATCCAAAAACATTCTCTTCTCATCCTTTCTTTCTTTCCCACCTAATAATTCGAAAAGCCTAAGATTTCAACTAACACTAACGCACACAACTAACCTAATGGTTCCCGTTGAGTACAACGGACGTGAGGGGTGCTAATACCTTCCCCTTGCGTAATCGACTCCCGAACCCTGATATTGGTTGCGATGACCATATCTTATCCTTTCTTTTAGAGGTTTTATCGATATTTCCCCTTTCCTTTTTAGGAATAAATAAAGTTTGGTGACGACTATGTTCAGTCCATCATTGCGAGCGTGCGATCGTGCTTCGCTTAAAGTCGTATCCCCATTTTTCGAGGTGCGACACCTGTCATAAGAAGACTCCATAAACTAGGTCATACTTGCATATTACCCTTATCTATAAAAAAACCTCAAAAAGAAAACCATATCATCGTTCTCATTAAAATCATTTTTCTTATGGCTTCCTTCGAAAGAATATACTCAGTACTTGAACGATCTTCAAAAAATCAAGGAACCTCACGTGCAAGAAACTTTGAAGAAGAAGTATCGTCCAGTTGAATCTTCGAAATAGGAAGAGACAAAGAAGAATCCTCTTTAAACAAAGAAGATGAAGATTTATTAAAGGCATCATATGAGGAAGATGACTATAAGGTAACAAAACCATCCTATAAAGAATTGTTTAAAATTAGTGCTAAGTTGGTTGAAGAAAATGATAGGATTAAAAAACACAACTTAGACCTTAAAGAATCTGTAAAGTTTCTTGAAGAAAGAAAGAAATCACTTAAATTAGAAATAACTAATCTTAGAAACTCAAGAGAAACATGTGATACTTGTGTCTCTTTCAAAAAGGAAGTAATAGACTTGCATGAAACCCTAAGTAAATTTACTAAAGGGAAAGAAAATATTGACTTGATATTATCTAGTCAAAAGACTTGCTTAAATAAAAATGGATTAGGATTCAAAAGGGATAGAACATATAACAAAGGTTTAAATCATAAGAAAAAGAATCGTACAGTTTATAAGGGTTCATACTACAATAAATTTGGCAACTTATAGCCTTTCTATTTTGATACAATGAAAAGGTATAAAGATAGCAACCTCAGACCCTTTGGAAAAACTAACACACATGGACCCAAGAAAATATGGGTACCAAAGGTGAAACCCTAATATGTTTTGCTAGAATACTTTGAATCCCAAAGCTTTAATGTATACTAAATGGAGTTGTGCAAAGAGTATAATTTCAAGTATACGGTATTTTAAGTCTTTGATCCAAGAATAATCGATGATGGTGGATATCAACAAAAGTGATCAAAATAAGTTTTTTCATTGAGGATATCTCAATACTTCTGATCCTTAGTGATAAATTAACCTCTAGTAGGTTAAATAGATATATTTGTGATGGACATATCAAAGTTTTTGTTTTAACCGACTCTCGTATCCAATGATTCGTAGATAAGGATACACCAAAATGTGTTGGTGATGCCCTTTAAGGGAAGATTTATTAAGACTTCTTTATTTATGAGGTAGTACACTATCTTATGAAATAATCGGAAAACTTAGATTAATTATTTAAAATCGTGTATTTAATTATGCTCATTAAAAAAAATTATTCAACTAACAAAATAGATGAGTTTTAAAGTATTCTACAGAAAGGATGTGTAGAAAAGTAATAGCCTAAAGAAAATCCAACACAAAGCCCCCAAAACACCAAAAAGGCATACTAATGCAGGTTCAATTGATTGGCGCATTGAAGAAATCAATTGAAGAAGCTTGGAACTGATATTTCAGATTATATCCAACCTAAATGTGTGATCCAAGGAAATCAGATCCCAACATTGATGATGAATGTTCAATATCCTAAAAGATCTTATTATCTAATCAACTAGAACCCATATCCAATCGATTGACACACCTATTTTGGAATAATTTGGAACTGATTTTCAATCAACAAAACACCCATTGATTACTTTCCAAAAATACATGATCAAATCGTCATGAGGCGCACTATAAATAAGTATGCCCCTATCACTTTTTTTTGCATCTCAAAATTTAATCTCTTCTAGCATCTTTCATGTGTGAGCTCACTTTCTCTCTCCGTAAGTATCATCATGGTCTCTTAAAAGAGTCAGAAATATGGATATGTCCCAAAAAGGGATGTTCTTACAGCTAGGTTGATAAATAGGAAGCAAGAAGAGAAGATGATGATTCTAGGAAAAAAAGGTGATTTAGCCATGGTACATGGAACTGAGCTTCTTACGAAGTTAAAAAACGTACCATTAAATATGTCAAGTCTCTCTAAGAGATTTCTTCACACAAGTACCCGATAAAATTTTCCCAAACCTTTTAAAATAATTCTATTTAAACTTAAAGATCCTAGGAACTCCCCTTAGATCATTGGTAAGGGGAGTGGAAATAGACATCCACAAGTATAATTTTGAAAGATTGTTTTAGTTACCATTTGAGGGAAAATCCAACACCTATGAGGGGACCGTAGGATTTAGAAACTTCAAACGCTCCACAACCCTCAACAACTTTGTTATCAATACCATGTATAAAAGAAAGTTCCTCTTCAAATCAACCCACTTAAAACCAAAGGTTCGTATCATCCACCACCTTCATACTAAAATCCTCTTTCCATGGAAGGTGAACCATAATTATGTCATTAGAGAAGATGTTGTATCCTTCTGGCTTTTAACCTAAGAAGTTCCAACAAATTAGTTAGAAATGGTTATTCACCGCATGATTCGCTCCAAATAGAACCAGTCAGCTGATCTTCCTTATGGAGCAATGATCAGGAAACTCTTAGCAACCTTCAACATTGATACCATCAACGAAGCTCTAGACTCAACCAACCACAAGATCACCTATACTTCACTCAGAGAGATAAAGGTTCTCATCAAACATGCAGTATTGCAAGATGACCTAATAATCAAGGAAGAAGAAGGGCCAGAAGAAGAAGTAGAAGACACAAAGATCAATAAAGTTCTGTAGATATGTCAGAACTTAATGCAAGATATGGAGAAGGTCAAGAAAATTATCTCAATGCATGATGATACTTATGGCAATGAATAAACTCACTTATGTGTCAAAATATCTTTGTTTTTTTTCCAAAATATCCCGCTTTCCAAACAACTTTTAGTTATGCAATTTTCCTGATTCTTGTACTTTGAATTCCAACAATTTTAAATTAATAAAAATGTGATGTCTTTTACCTTTCCAGATGGTTTGCTTGCCAATATGTTTGGATATTTAAATTAATGAAATGCATCTTTACTCGCCTTTTTAATTTCGACAAAAGGGGGAGAAGTATATGAAGGAGAAGGGCGAGCCAAAACGCAACGAAATTTAAAAATTTCTCCTTTAGTGATCCTTACGAATGAACATGATCAGTGATAGAATCGTTACCTCTTATGGCGATTGTAACCTTTGATGCAGATCTACAGAGCGATCACGAACGTTGAACGATGACAACGCCTCTACTCAGTCCACACGAACAGATTCCTTCAATCTCAGTGCTAGCTGCTACGAATGAAGGCTTTGAGTGAGAGAGAGAAACAAAATTGAAACTGCACAAATGCTTCTACACAAGGGTTCTATTTATAGAACCACTTGTTTGGGCTGCAAGCTAAAAAGCCCACTCAAGTGTATGTCGCCCATATCTTATAATATGCCAAAATCACTTAAGCGCGTGGTACCTTACCATATTTCGTATTCTACTTAAGTACATCATACCTTACGATGTCCTACAATTTACTTAAGTGCACCGTACATTACGGTATTCCTTAGTTACTCTATCTCTCATCAATCCGTCCTTTTGTGTGTGACCCTATAGGTTTTCGTGGCATTGGCAATTATATTAAATCACGTATTTAACATAATAAACAGTGAGCGGTATCTAGAAACACATCACTGCTACCCAAGACACGAAAATGTCATGTGATCTGACAAATCCTTTTGTGATAATACTTAGGTGTACAATTACCCTTTTGCCCTTATATCTATATTGAACACAAGGCATAGACCGTGTCATCCTTGTCCAGTTCAATATTGGGCCCATAGACATTTATTCTGTTACGCGGGATGGACAAATTCCATCTAGGTCATTCATGTCCCTTAGCATGCTTCGTGGAGTACCCATCAATTGTCTTTATGGTCATCCAGTTACGGACAATGTTTGATCAGCAATAAGACACTCGACTCTACATCTAGGGTCCATAGTGGGTTCAGGTCGAAGGGTGGTATACACCATTATCACCATGAGAATAACTTATGACACTTTGCATAACATTCTATATAGTATTCTCATAGCGGGTCAATCCAGTATAAATATTACTCTTAATATTCATACCTATGTTTAAGACTTGATAACTCATTATCCATGATCCACGAGATGTGATCATCAGTCTATATACATAATAGTCTTAATGCTTTAATGTTATCCCACTTCACAATAAAGCTTGACTATGGATACTTTAAGAATAATGTCCTTATGTTTAATGTGATCTCATGATTAAGTCACACTTGATACATTAAACGGACTATCTATCCTAGGAACTTTATTAGACAAACATAATAAAGAAAAAGCCTTTTATTATTAATAAATAATTCGATACAAGTACCAAAAGTATTGGTCTCTAGGGCTTACACCAACAATATACTCTCAAGGGGAGTAAAGTATATTATCTACTTAATTGAGGGAGATTTTAACCATTCCAAATATATTTGTTTACTTTTTTACCACATCCATAAGAGATGCATTGTTGGGATAAAAAAGGGAGAGAATGTGGAACCATATTTTGCAGGTTAGTGATCAAAGAAGATCTCTTGGAGATGAATATGCTTTTGATGATGACAACTAAAGTCAAGTATAAATCGGCTAAAGATGCAAGTTGACTAAACAAGGTTTGATGAGTTTGATCCTCTGATCATTGGAACCTAAATGTAATATAACTCAAGCTTTGTCTCCAACTAAAAGTTCAAGCAAGTGTATATAAGATTGAAGTACCTGACAAGTCTTGAAGTGTGTGAAAGTTTGCCCTGTTGCATTTGAGTGAACATTATTGTAAAAGAAAAAGGTTGTTTTTGTAAAGTTATACGACTAATCACACACACACACACATACACGCACACAAACACACACGCACACGTACGCATACACATACATGCACACACACGCACACACAACACACACAACACACACACACACACATAACACACACATACACACACACACACAACCCACACATACACACACAACACAGACACACACCCACAACACACACAGACACACACAACACACAACACACACACACACACACACACACACACATACACAACACAACATACAACACATACACACAACACACACACAACACACAACACACACACACATAACAGACACACACACACACACACACACATACACACACGCACACACACAACATACAGACACACACACATACAACACACAACATACACACACACAATATACACACACACACATACAATACACAACACACACACACACAAAAGTTTTAAAACTTATTTTTCTGAAGAAAATGTTTCTAAAAATATCTTGAACTCGTACGAGATGAATTGTAAGCTGTCATAAAAGTTATGGGCACTTTTTATACTAACCAATTTATTGACATTATACCCAATCAATTGGGTTAGTGAAAAATATTCTCTAAATGTTTAGGACAACGTCTTAATGAATGATAACGACTATACATATTTTATTTTCTTTTAAAACCTTTTTAACGGTTAACTTTAGGCCAATCATTCGATTGAAGCATGATGTCAATCGATTGACTCATTAATTTCCCCATAAGTTTTTTCCTTTTTTTGTGCCAAAATATAGCCTATAAATAGAGGTCCCTTTCCTCATATTTTCACATCTAGAATCGTGAACTCTCATATCCCACTCCTCATTCTATCTTTAAAAATATTTTCTCACTTTCTCTCACTTAATTTTAGACGTAGTACTTTCGAGAAATCTTTTGTGTCTGAGGCATTTTTGTATTTTGGGAGGGTAGCATTGTAAATTAATCAGGGAACATTTTTAATCTTGCTTGAATAATTTACCCAATTAGGGATTGTTTATTTGGGTTCGAAGCTAAATGTAACACCCAGAATATTGTTAGATTAATTTAAATATTATTTTAATATGATTATTTGAAGGTAAAATGAATTATTAAATAATATTGGGAATTATTATTATTATTATAGATGTTATTTATTTTAATAATAATAAAATAAATGGAATATGAAGAGTGGAAGGGTAAAAGTGGAATTTGATAAAAGAGGCCAAAGTGAGAACTCAGAGTGTTTTCACGTATTTTTGCCTCAGAGTCAGAGAAAGGGAGAAACGCTGAAGAGAAAGAGAAGGAAGAGGAAAAGGCCAAAGATTGCTCAGAACTTCCTTCAATCCAAAGAGGTAAGGGGTCTGAACCTTATTAAACGATAATATGCGAGCAAATTCATGATATATGTTGGATTGTTGATGGATTTTGGGGATTTTAGGGAGATTGGGAAAGTTGGGGTTTTGATGGAAATTCTCCGATCTGTGAGTTTTGTTGAGTTATATGCTTAGAAGCCCGCGCGTCCACTGTTTCTGCACTTAAAATCTTATTTATGCACATAACAGCCAAATGACGTTCGCCATTATGCCTTTGGCGCTCGCCATTTGGGCTTTTTTTCCAGAATAAGAGCGTTTAACGCTAATGGCGTTCGCCATTAGCCTAATAGCGTTCGCCATATCAGTTTGACGGACAGTTTTTCCAGAATAAGAGCGTTTAACGCTAATGGCGTTCGCCATTAGCCTAATAGCGTTCGCCATATCAGTTTGACGGACAGTTTTTCCAGAATAAGAGCGTTTAACGCTAATGGCGTTCGCCATTAGCCTAATAGCGTTCGCCATATCAGTTTGACAGACAGTTTTTCCAGAATAAGAGCGTTTAACGCTAATGGCGTTCGCCATTAGCCTAATAGCGTTCGCCATATCAGTTTGACGGACAGTTTTCGCGTTTTAAACTCCCAGATGCATTCATGAAAGGCCGATGCCTAGTGATGAACGGACTGAGTTCCAATGATGTTGTTGACTCCGGGCTTGTGGAGAGGCTTGGTTCCTTGCGGGGAACTCGGATTCTATGGTGATGAATCTGGGAGTGGTGATCCTGTAGTTGGTCACAAAATGGGTATACCGAGTCGTGTTGAGTCATGCATGGGTGTGTGCATTGCATTTGATATGTTGTTTTGTTGATGTTTATGAGTATGTTGATTATGATGATTATGATGAGCTGTGTTGGCATATGTGAAATATATTTATGTTTATATTTCTGTCGTTATATTATTATTTAATAATGTAATTCTCACCCCTTCTGCATGTGTTTATGTTCATCTATGATGAGCAATGTGCAGATAAAGAGGAGTAGCTATTGTTGAGGTTTGAAGAATAAGTGTAGAGTTATTCTACAGAGTCGAGTCAAATGCTCTGGTCATGTGACACCGGGGTTATGGGATTCGATAGATAATTGGTTATTATTTACGTTGTTTATGATGACTAATATGTTGAGATGCTTTGTTGAGATAATGTTGAAACATTATTATGAATTGTTATATGATGAATGATAATATTTGTGTTGTTGTCCGCTGCGAAGTTTTAATAAAATAAATAATATGTTTTATGTTGTGATGCGATAAGTGTTATGTTGTAAGAAATGTAAACTCTTCTACATGTTGTACTCTGATAATCTATTTAAATATGTCGTTTGGGTAGAAGGGTGTTACATTAGTGGTATCAGAGCATAGTCAGTCCAGTCGAGTCATAACGTGATGTTTTCCCTGTTGGTCGATTAGTGTAAATGACACTGTCGATATTTAACGGTTGTGGTTGTGTTGTGCAGAGTATGGCTGGAGAAAATGACCGTGCGATTGCTGAGGCTTTGGCTGCTATGGCGCAGGCTATGCAGGCGCAGCAGAATCCGCCGGTCGACGAGTTTAAGAATTTGGGAAGGTTTCTGAAGAATAACCCTCCTACATTCAAAGGGCGCTATGATCCAGATGGTGCTCAGATTTGGCTGAGGGAAATTGAGAAGATTTTCCGGGTGATGACGTGTACTGAAGCACAGAAGGTGCAGTTTGGTACGCATATGTTATCTGAAGAGGCTGAAAACTGGTGGGATAACACTCGCCAGAGAATTGAAGTACCAGGTGCTGAGATGACTTGGGAAAGGTTCAAGACGGTCTTTCTGGAGAAATATTTTCCTGCTGATGTGCGATGTAAGAAGGAGATGGAATTTCTAGAACTGAAGCAGGGTAACATGTCTGTTGCTGATTATGCTTCGAAGTTTGAGGAGCTGGTGCAGTATTGTCCTCATTATAATGATGCTGATGCTGAGGAATCCAAGTGTGTCAAGTTTGAGAACGGGTTGCGTCCCGAGATCAAACAAGGCATTGGTTACCAGGAGATTCGTAGGTTTCCTACACTGGTTAATAAGTGCAGGATATTTGATGAAGATAGCAAGGCTAGGACTGCTCATTACAAGAGTCTTAGTGAGAAGAAGAATAAGGATCGTGGTAGTCCTTATGCATCTCCGAATGGTAAAGGTAAGCAGAAAGTAGTAGATGAGAAGAAGCCAAGTGGGGGAGGATCTCCCATAGCTGGTAAATGTTTCAAGTGTGGCGAGCCAGGCCACCGTGCTGATAGCTGTACCAAGAAAGTGCTGAGATGTTTCCGATGCGGTCAGGCTGGTCATAGAGTTACTGAATGTAAGGATGCTGGTCCGACATGTTTTAATTGTGGCGAGAAAGGCCATATCAGTTCGCAGTGCTCGAAACTGAAGAAGGCGGCTACTGCAGCTCATACTACTGGTAGGGTGTTTGCTCTGAGTGGTGCTGAAGCTCCTAAAGAAGATAATCTGATTAAAGGTACTTGCTTGATTAATAATGTTGAATTGCTTGCTATTGTTGACACTGGTGCTACTCATTCGTTTATTTCGTATGAGTGTGCGACCAGGATTGGTGTGATTATGTCGTCCCTAGGCGGAAGTATGGTGATAGATACTCCTGCTAATGGTTCTGTGAAGACTTCTGTTGTCTGTCGAGGTTGTCATTTGACGATCTTTGAGAGAGAGTTCGTGGTTGATTTGGTGTGCTTACCCTTGCACCAAATTGATATTATTCTGGGAATGAATTGGCTAGAATTCTATGGCGTGTTTATCAACTGCTATAGGAAGACGGTGCGGTTTTCTGAAGTTGGTGAGAATGATGAGGCAAGATTTCTATCTGCTAGGCAGGTGGGGGATTTTGTGAAAGATGAAGCTCAGATATTCGCTTTATTTGCGTCTCTGCAAGCGGATAAGAAAGTGGTGAGTGTAGATTTGCCTGTTGTCTGTGAATTTCAGGATGTGTTTCCGGAGGATGTAAGTGATTTACCTTCAGAACGTGAAGTCGAATTTGCCATTGACTTAGTACCAGGTACGAGTCCAGTGTCGATGTCTCCTTATAGAATGTCGGCAACTGAATTAGTTGAATTGAAGAAGCAACTTGAAGAATTGCTTGAGAAGAAGTTTGTGCGTCCAAGTGTTTCTCCTTGGGGTGCACCAGTATTGTTAGTGAAGAAGAAAGAAGGTACGATGAGGTTGTGTGTCGATTATCGGCAGTTGAATAAGGTGACTATCAAGAATCGGTATCCATTGCCGAGGATTGATGATTTGATGGACCAGTTGGTTGGAGCTCATGTTTTCAGTAAGATTGATTTGCGGTCGGGTTATCATCAGATCCGAGTGAAGTCAGATGATATTGCGAAGACTGCTTTCCGTACGAGGTATGGTCATTATGAATACACTGTGATGTCGTTCGGTGTGTCTAATGCTCCAGGTGTGTTTATGGAATATATGAATCGTATATTTCATCCGTACCTTGATAATTTTGTTGTGGTGTTCATCGATGATATATTGATATATTCTAAGACGGAAGAAGAGCATACAGGACATCTGAGAATTGTTTTGCAGGTGTTAAGAGAAAAGAAATTATATGCAAAGTTATCTAAATGTGAGTTCTGGTTGAAGGAAGTGAGTTTCCTTGGCCATGTGATTTCGAGTGGTGGGATTTCTGTTGATCCTGCTAAAGTTGATGCTGTATTACAGTGGGAGACTCCGAAGTCTGCTACTGAGATACGCAGTTTTCTGGGGTTAGCTGGTTATTATCGCAGATTTATTGAGGGCTTCTCTAAGTTGGCATTGCCGTTGACGCAGTTGACTAAGAAGGGTCAAGTGTATGTGTGGGATGCAGCTTGTGAAGCGAGTTTTGTTGAGTTGAAGAGGCGGTTGACCAGTGCTCCAGTGTTGATCTTGCCTAATCCTGGTGAGTCCTTCGTTGTTTATTGTGATGCTTCTTTGATGGGTCTTGGTGGTGTTTTGATGCAGAATGGTAAAGTTGTAGCTTATGCTTCTAGACAGTTGAAAGTTCATGAGAGGAATTATCCTACGCATGATCTAGAACTTGCAGCTGTTGTATTTGTGTTGAAAATGTGGAGGCATTATCTGTATGGTTCCAGATTCGAAGTGTTCAGTGATCACAAGAGTCTGAAGTATCTGTTTGATCAGAAAGAGTTAAATATGAGGCAGAGAAGGTGGTTAGAATTACTGAAGGATTTTGACTTTGAATTGAGTTATCATCCCGGTAAGGCTAATGTAGTTGCAGATGCGCTGAGTAGAAAGTCTCTACATATGTCTATGATGATGGTTCGGGAGCTTGAGTTAATTGAACAGTTCCGTGATATGAGTTTGGGTTGTGAAGTTTCCGCTGATAGTGTAAAGTTGGGTATGCTGAAGTTGACTAGTGGAATTCTGGAAGATATTCGGAATGGTCAGCAAGTTGATGTCGCTCTAGTTAATCATATTACTATGGTTAACCAGGGTAATGGTGGTAATTTTGAGATTGATGAGAATGGCATCCTGCGATTTAAAGGTAGAGTTTGTGTTCCTGAGGTGTCTGAATTGAAAAAGAGTATTCTTGAAGAGGGCCATAGGAGTGGATTGAGTATCCATCCAGGTGCAACTAAAATGTATCAAGATTTGAAGAAGTTGTTTTGGTGGGCTGGTATGAAAAGAGATGTTGCTAAGTTTGTGTATGCCTGTTTGACTTGTCAGAAGTCAAAGATTGAACATCAGAAACCGGCAGGTATGATGCAACCTTTGAAGATTCCTGAATGGAAGTGGGATAGCATTTCCATGGATTTTGTGACGGGATTGCCGAGGACGGTGAAAGGTAATGATTCTATTTGGGTGATTGTGGATCGATTGACTAAGTCGGCGCATTTCTTGCCGATGAAGATTAATCACTCTTTAGAGAAGTTGGCAGAGTTGTATATTGAGGAGATAGTGAGGCTGCATGGTATTCCATCCAGTATTGTGTCTGATAGAGATCCCAGATTTACTTCTAGATTTTGGGAAAGTTTGCAGAAAGCGTTGGGGACTAAGTTGAGGTTGAGTTCAGCTTATCATCCTCAGACTGATGGTCAGACTGAAAGAACTATCCAATCCTTGGAGGATTTGTTGAGAGCTTGTGTGTTGGAGCAGAGTGGTTCTTGGGATAGTTATTTGCCGTTGGTGGAGTTTACTTATAATAATAGTTTTCATGCTAGTATCGGTATGGCTCCATATGAAGCATTGTATGGTAGGAGGTGTAGAACTCCATTGTGTTGGTATGAATCAGGTGAGAGTGTTGTACTCGGACCTGAGATTGTGCAGCAGACGACTGAAAGGGTTAAGATGATTCAGGAGAAAATGAAGATTTCTCAGAGTCGTCAGAAGAGTTATCATGATAAGAGGAGAAAGGCACTTGAGTTCCAAGAGGGAGATCATGTGTTCTTGAGAGTTACTCCGACGACAGGTGTGGGTAGAGCTTTAAAGTCTAAAAAGCTTACTCCGAGGTTTGTGGGTCCGTATCAGATTTTGAAGAGGGTTGGGGAAGTGGCGTATCGGATAGCTTTACCGCCATCGCTTTCTAATCTGCATGATGTGTTTCATGTATCTCAGTTGAGAAAATATATTGCGGATCCTTCGCATGTTGTTCAGTTGGATGATATCCAGGTGAGGGATAATTTGACCGTTGAGGTGTTGCCAATTCGAATAGATGACCGAGAAGAGAAGACCCTGAGAGGTAAGAAGATTGCTCTAGTGAAAGTTGTTTGGGGAGGTCCAGCTGGTGAGAGCTTGACTTGGGAGCGTGAAGATCAGATGAAGGAGTCGTATCCGGCTCTATTTGCTTGAGGTATGTTTTCGAGGACGAAAACTTCTAAAGTGGGGGAGAGTTGTAACACCCAGAATATTGTTAGATTAATTTAAATATTATTTTAATATGATTATTTGAAGGTAAAATGAATTATTAAATAATATTGGGAATTATTATTATTATTATAGATGTTATTTATTTTAATAATAATAAAATAAATGGAATATGAAGAGTGGAAGGGTAAAAGTGGAATTTGATAAAAGAGGCCAAAGTGAGAACTCAGAGTGTTTTCACGTATTTTTGCCTCAGAGTCAGAGAAAGGGAGAAACGCTGAAGAGAAAGAGAAGGAAGAGGAAAAGACCAAAGATTGCTCAGAACTTCCTTCAATCCAAAGAGGTAAGGGGTCTGAACCTTATTAAACGATAATATGCGAGCAAATTCATGATATATGTTGGATTGTTGATGGATTTTGGGGATTTTAGGGAGATTGGGAAAGTTGGGGTTTTGATGGAAATTCTCCGATCTGTGAGTTTTGTTGAGTTATATGCTTAGAAGCCCGCGCGTCCACTGTTTCTGCACTTAAAATCTTATTTATGCACATAACAGCCAAATGACGTTCGCCATTATGCCTTTGGCGCTCGCCATTTGGGCTTTTTTTCCAGAATAAGAGCGTTTAACGCTAATGGCGTTCGCCATTAGCCTAATAGCGTTCGCCATATCAGTTTGACGGACAGTTTTTCCAGAATAAGAGCGTTTAACGCTAATGGCGTTCGCCATTAGCCTAATAGCGTTCGCCATATCAGTTTGACGGACAGTTTTTCCAGAATAAGAGCGTTTAACGCTAATGGCGTTCGCCATTAGCCTAATAGCGTTCGCCATATCAGTTTGACGGACAGTTTTTCCAGAATAAGAGCGTTTAACGCTAATGGCGTTCGCCATTAGCCTAATAGCGTTCGCCATATCAGTTTGACGGACAGTTTTCGCGTTTTAAACTCCCAGATGCATTCATGAAAGGCCGATGCCTAGTGATGAACGGACTGAGTTCCAATGATGTTGTTGACTCCGGGCTTGTGGAGAGGCTTGGTTCCTTGCGGGGAACTCGGATTCTATGGTGATGAATCTGGGAGTGGTGATCCTGTAGTTGGTCACAAAATGGGTATACCGAGTCGTGTTGAGTCATGCATGGGTGTGTGCATTGCATTTGATATGTTGTTTTGTTGATGTTTATGAGTATGTTGATTATGATGATTATGATGAGCTGTGTTGGCATATGTGAAATATATTTATGTTTATATTTCTGTCGTTATATTATTATTTAATAATGTAATTCTCACCCCTTCTGCATGTGTTTATGTTCATCTATGATGAGCAATGTGCAGATAAAGAGGAGTAGCTATTGTTGAGGTTTGAAGAATAAGTGTAGAGTTATTCTACAGAGTCGAGTCAAATGCTCTGGTCATGTGACACCGGGGTTATGGGATTCGATAGATAATTGGTTATTATTTACGTTGTTTATGATGACTAATATGTTGAGATGCTTTGTTGAGATAATGTTGAAACATTATTATGAATTGTTATATGATGAATGATAATATTTGTGTTGTTGTCCGCTGCGAAGTTTTAATAAAATAAATAATATGTTTTATGTTGTGATGCGATAAGTGTTATGTTGTAAGAAATGTAAACTCTTCTACATGTTGTACTCTGATAATCTATTTAAATATGTCGTTTGGGTAGAAGGGTGTTACACTAAACCTCTTAAAAGATTTGGTTTGAGGATTTAGTTACTAAGTCATCGTTTAGGTTCGAAAGTTCAGCCCGTTTAACAACTTTCTAAGGTTTGAGATCAACCCAATATAAAATATCACATTGGTTCGTGGTTATCCTGGTAAAAACCACAAATCGGTTTGTAAGTTCAGTCCGGTTAAAAGCATGCTAAGGTTGGAGATAAGCGAGGTATAAAATCTCATAGGTTCGTGGGCATCCCATATTAAAAGCTCACCCATGTTCAATTTAACTTGGGGACTAATCACTTAAAGTTTGGAAAGAAGACTAACCACTTCAATTCGTCGTTTGGAAGGAAGATTCACAACTTCTCTCCTTGTTCGCTATTTGGTTGAAAGTTAATCATAAATTTCATTTTCCTTGTATAAAGTAGTTTAGGAGTTTAACCTACTAAAAGCTCTTAAGTTTATTATATACTCTCAAGAATAAATATTGGGGAGAGGATTAGGCCTCTTTTTTTTTTCACCGGATCTCTATAATTCCTGATTTTATCTCTTTATCCCTTAACTCTTTACTTTCTTCATTTTATTTTCTGCTATTAATTTTTAAAATCTTTTTGAAATGAATTAAAACTTTGAAACTAGGATGAAGATAAAACTTTATTAAAATTTAAAAAATAAATAAATTGTTATAATCATTTTGTAGGGAGGGAAGTATAGAGCTAACAGAAAGGGAATAGAAACTAATTTTCTCTAGTCAAGTATCCTAATATTTTATGGGTCTTAGATCAAAACTATAAAAAAAAATGTTTTATTTAAAATAGGATAATTTAATACATAATAATAATTTCGTAATATATAAAAAAACTTATCTTTACTAAGAAATTAATAAGTAGTTTTTTTTTAGCATTTTGATATATAAAATCATTTATAATCACATTCAAACCGTTCGATCTCTCTTGTGACAAATTAATAATGATCTCAAATAAGTTTTAATCAACTTCAATTTCGAAAAACTTTTTTCCATAGACACCAAGTCACGAGCATGTTAGTAAAATTCTATAAACAATTGATACATTTGGATAGCAGTCTGCAAGTTTGATAAATTTAATAATATCAATGGCAGACATTGTTTTATTTGAAAAAGTAAATTGTAACATTTTTAATTTAGAGAAAAGATCATCCACATCAACATGTCATATATTTTTATGAGAAAAAGTTGAGTGAAATTTAACACAACATATATTTTGCAAATCATATAAAAATGCAAATCATGGTCCTCCTAAAAATGAGGCACCCATGCAGCTGACGCCTGCATGGTATGTGTGATAAGGTGCCAATACAGCTAGCACCTTATTTTTGCAACCAATAGAAATCAAACACACAACCTTTGGATGAATTGTGAAAGATGTTACCATTACACCACAAACCCTTCATGTTAATTTGTTTCATCATATATTTAATGAGCCATTGTACTTAGATCATAAGAGAAAAACACTAAATTTTTATTTTAAATTTTATTAATAAATGATATATAATTTATTTATTTATAAAATTAATTATAATCTAAATTTGTGTGAAATATCATAAAAAAATTATTATTTAGGACGAAGAAAGTATCTCATTTAAGTTATGCACGATTTTTAAAAAATAATTGATAGTATTTATTTTATTATTAAAATAAATCTGATTTATTATAATGTTTTATTTTTAAAAAATATATTGTTCTTTTTCATTTTATTAATTTTATCTCTATTCTTTAATTTTTAAAAATATTATATATTAATATATTCAAATTAATATTCAATTATTTTGGTTTATTTTATAATGTATTTATATTTTTATTAATTTTTTATATATTAAATATTTAAGTATTATTTTATATAACTTAACATGTATTAATATATATATTATTTATAAAAAGTAATATAATGTTTAAAAATATATTTATTTTAAAATAATATAATTTTTCAATTGTATTTTTCAATTATATTTAAAATATTATGAAGTTTTTATATTAATTTTTACACAAAAATTCAAATAAAACTTCATAATATTTATTATAAATACAATTGAAATATTAATACATGTTATATATAATATAAAACACAAAATATATGATGAAACAATTGAACAATGGATCATTAAATATAAAATAATTATATATTAATTTTTAAAAATTAAAGAATAGAGATAAAATTTAATAAAATGAAAAAAGAACAATATATTTTTTATATTAATACAAAATAATTGTTGGCTGCAGGCGCCAAAATATGTTACTCCTATTTTATAGTGTATTCAAAATACATTATTAATATATAATGTATTTTGTGTTTTATTAATAAAATTATTTTGTGTTTTATTTTAATACTATTTAAAAAATACAATTGAACAATGGCTCATTAAATATATGATGAAACAAATTAACATGAAGGGTCTGTGGTGTAATGGTAACGTCTTTCATGCATTGGCGCCTCTTCATGAGGCCCAATGCATGTGCGTCAATGCATCTGGCGCCTCCTCTTATTTTTTTGGGGTGCGCCAACTCCCCCGGCGCATCCTCCCCCAAACATGGTTATTTTGGATTTTTTTTTGAAAAGTTGGTTATTTTCGTATTATTTTTGAAAAACATGATTATTTTAAAAAAAATAATCTATTTTTAGATGTCTTCAAATATTCAAATATATTTTTTACAGAAGTAATTATCATATAAATAACAATAAGAAAATAATCGACTTTAAATGATTCTTCTGGTGACGGATTTCATGCTCTTCATTGTTCTCTCCAAAATGTTTTTTTTTCTAATCACACAATGTTTTGTTAGAAAGATGGGTTCAACATTTATTTTAAGTGCTACACTATTTTTACAAGATACATTTTAGCACATCTTTCATTTGTTTTATGATAGCATCGATGCACATAGACTTAAGTTTCAATCTTTTGCTTACTATATCAATAACAAATAAAATATCATACCTAATAACCTTATCAAGTCAAAATTCAAAATTTTATAGTGCAGTATTCAAACTCTCTGTCTCACTATTTGTCTTGGCATCATTATCACAACATTCATATAATTCTAACAAAGACAATCTTATCTGGAGTAATCTAATGGCTTTTACACTCTTAATTCAACATTCTCAACGAATATTAGACAAATATTTCATAGTTAAGCCAATAACATTGTCAAGAAATGTGTTTCTATTTTTTATAAATCTCGAAAACAATAAATATAAGTGTTGAATAAATCCAAAGAATGAAATAGCCTTAACACAAGAATGTGACATATCACCAAGACTAAGATTAAGACTATGACTAACACATGAAATATATAATACTCTAGGATTAATCTCAAAAAATCTCTTTTGAATACCTTGATTGTTTCCTTTCATATTGGAACAATTATCATAATCTTTCCCACCTCTCATCAACATTAAGATCAAGATCCTTATAAATATTTATTCATTCATTAAAAAGTCCTAACTTGGATATATTCTAAAAAGAACTCTTCAATTTTTATTTTATTATTCGACATATTCACATAATAAATTATGAGAATCATTTGTTCTTGATGATTCACATTAGCGGTACAATCAAGAATTATCGAAAAATATTTTATTTCTTTAATGATCTTAATGATTGAATTTCTTGACTTGACACTTTGTTATAAAAGAAAAATAATTTTATTTTGAATTTTATGTCCAAGATAATAGTTATAAATTTTCATGATCATGATTGCCTCTCACATGATCTATATCCAATCTTATTCACAATTCATTTCAAGTATTCATATTAATGATATGTTTGACACTATTTCCATGTTAATTGAATCTTTGGGTAATATGCTTCCAATCACTTAAGCCCTCATTTGCTACCAAACTCACGTTAATAGAGGATTTAAACAATTTAGGAAAAAACAATATACCTTATCAACAAATTTGTAATAACTTAGCCATTTTCGATCACTGATATCGATGCAGTGACGGAGTCAGAATTCTTATGTAGTGAGAACATTATTTATAAAATATATTTTAAATAAATTTTATTTTTAATTTATATTTTATGTATGGAATTATTTTTTCTGTTTTTAAAAAATATTTTAAGATAAGTATCTTTGTTTTTAGTTAAAATAATGATTATTAAAAAAATTTATTTTTTCAATTATTTTTTATCTAAGATTTAAATTTAATTGCCTAAAAAAACTTAAAATAAATAAACTAGATAAATTAATATCATAGTACCTGATAACAAAACTTAAAATAAATAAACTAGATAAATTAATACCATAGTACCTGATAACAAAATTTGAAGTTTAAAAATTTAGTGCACAATTTATTAAAGAACATTTTTTTTAATATAACTTAAATTATTATATTTCTAAAATATATAAAATAATATATATATTGAAATTATAGTGGGAATAAGTGACCTCATAGCTACCTATGTAGCTCCATCCCTGAATATATTTTTCTTGAATAACATGCATATGAGAAATCTTTAATTAAGATTCATTTCTCAGGTCATCTTTTCAACTATAATATCCTTTTATTTGATATCAAGATTCTTCCAATTTCTTGTATAATAAATATCAAAATGGAAAATTTCTTGATCATAATCATCAAATACTAGGTGCATTTGGTACACCATTTAGAGCACTTGATTATCATCATTTTCATTTTCATGATCCAAATTTTCATTTGAATAATCAAAATTTGCATTGCCTTTGTTATCCAAATTTGTTGGGTTTCTACCTTTTTGAAAATAAATTTACCAAGAACACCTTGTAGTGATTTTATTACCTATTCATTTCGTTTTTCACTAACATATAAATGTTTTTTAGGCAACATTTTAAAATAAATCAAATACTTAAATAGAAACAAAACAAAAAAATACACTCAAGTAGAAAACAATAGCAATTGAGAAGTAGAATCGTAGATTTCAAATGGAACACTGTTTTTCACAATTGTAATATTCAAATAATTGAAATTGGATGCAGAAAATAACCCGTCAAGTGCTAATAATTTGTAGAAAATAATGTGCTAATAAAAAATCACTAAAAATATTTAACGAAATTTCACGGGGATTTTAAGTGATTCAAAGAAAAAATCAACAATTTTTTTAAATAATTTAATTAAATTGAAATAGTATTTGAAATTAAAAATTGAAATAGTATTCAATATTTCTTGAATTTTTATTAATGAATGCAAAAATATTTCTATCAATAGATGCAAATTTATTTGCATGATGGATGATGCAAATTTTATTGAAATTAAAATAATCGAAAGTTGGAATAAAAGAAAGTGAAGCTATTTTTTTTTTATAATCCTATGAATATAATAAAAAAAAGAAGACTAATGTATTAACAAAATATAGATCCTAAAATCTCAGGCTCTAGGCCGTCACACTCCTAACAGTAGCCAAGGGCCAGCCCTGCTTGCGTCTATTGAATAAGTACGAACTCTAAACTCAAATAATTGAAGATGCATTTGTCTTAAACAAAAATGGTACCACTAAGTTTATATGTTTTGTTATCAAACGATATTTAATTAACGTGTAAAGTTGGACTGTCAAGAAGCATATGCATGCAGCTTGTTGTTTTGTAATCTTAATTATTCAACAAGAATATGATGCAACCCAAGAATATATGTAAGCATGGTTATGGAGTACAAGTTTCTCATTTGAAAATCATCATTTATTCAACTTTTTCTGCCAAAAACTTTCCTAAACTCGTGTCATAATATTATTAATCTTATGATGAAATGTTTTGACCTTAAAACAATATCTCTCAAAAATTTGGCAAGTTACAATAAGGATTTTCATTTGTTTAAAATTTAGAAGAATGATATTACATAAAATAAAACCATCATAATAATAATGGCTTATAATCACGCATTTCCTTTCTCTAAGACTGAATAAAGTTAAATACCCACAACATGATAAGGCTAGTCTATTGGAGTTGCATCTCAAAATGAATATCAAACTTCGTTCCCCAATGTATAATAACTCAATCTTTTTTTGTTAAAAACTTTAACAAGTTTGAATACGTATGCGTGAGATTCTTTTGAATACGTGTGCGTGAGAATCGTATATTTATCAATTTTGAATACAACTACGGTTGCTATAGGCCTATACTCTCACAATTTGGAATTTTTTATAGATTAAATTAATGTATTTTCAGTTTCTATAAAATATTAACTTTTTTATGTTAAAAAAAAATAAAAAATCAATTTTTTAGTTCAATGCTTATCATTTTTTTTATACAAATTTTTAAGATCTAAAGAGGGATTAAAATCTTTAAAACATAATTAAAAAATTCAATGTTATAAATTAAATTTTTCATAGAATATATTTATATGACATATAAACAATTACTCAGACATATAAACAACTACACAGACGTCATCGGATGACAAAGCACAACAAGATATACCATTTATCATTTTGGATAATAAAATTTATATTCATAGATCTAAGAGACGCAAATAGATCTAAAAGATACAAATTTGTTATGTATAATTATTTGAACTCTTTGTAAAAATAATGTACAT
Organism: Lathyrus oleraceus; assembly: GCF_024323335.1. Classification (NCBI taxonomy): domain Eukaryota; kingdom Viridiplantae; phylum Streptophyta; class Magnoliopsida; order Fabales; family Fabaceae; genus Lathyrus; species Lathyrus oleraceus. The sequence goes on from NC_066581.1 coordinate 204,755,323, forward strand.
ATTTGATAATAGGAAAGTTAACGATGTCATCACAAATGATATAAAAACATGTTTATTATAAGAACACATTTTCTTATATTTGGATTTGAATATTTTACTTGAACTTGAAGTAGTTTTCCTCAAGTGAAAACTATTTTGTCCATATGTATCGCCGTTGACACCTTTTCCTAGACATTTCGATACACCTCTTCCAGAGCATTTCGATTTTTTCAGGACACCTCTTCTTGGAAATTTTGATATAAGTGAGTTGGTCCCTTCACATGAACCAGACTTTGATACCATGTGTTGGGAGAGTTTTGCACTAGTGAGCATTGAACATCGTGAGACTTCTTTTCTAGAGCAATACCTTTGTGGAAGACACACCACATATTCATCAAAAACCTTAAAGTGTTATGTGAGTGAGTTCTCTCACTTATAAATGCTCAAGTTTCCACATTCCTAATCAATGTGGGACTTTCCCACACTACTCACACTTGTAATTATTTTTCAATACTCTCCCTCAAGTGTGAGTCTATCCATAATATTTTCCCTTATATGGAGGCTCTTTCAGCCACATACACTTGTATCTCCATTGATACTTTTGAACGGGCCACCTCCTATCCAGTAGGGAATTTTTATACAAGTAAGTTGGTCTCTTCACTCAAACCAAAGACTCATGATACCACTGTTAGGAAAATAACAAACAAAATAAATTTATATGCACGCGGAAGCATACACACAAAAGGAAAAAGAGAAAAAAAATCAAAAATAAAACTCACAAAATCATAATTCAACTTGTAATTTTTACAAGGATAAAATTACAAATTCTCCCATACTATTGCAAATTTTAAGGAGAAAATTGCAAACATTCTCAATTATAATTTTTGGATGGAAAAATTGCAAACCCTCTCAACAAACTACAATTTTTTGACGGAAAAATTACAAACCCTCTCAGCAAATTATTTTTGAACGGAGAAATAGAAACTCTCTCAACAAACTATTTTTGAACAGAAAAATAGGAAACTTTCTCTAAACACATAATAAATGCTCAATTCTCCATATTTAAAACCAATATGGAACTACAACTCACATTTGACTTATTATTCTTAACATCTATAATAAATTGTGTGCTATTCAAAGGTATTCAAACACATTTACAACAAACAAGAAAAATTTCATTAAAAATGAATAATGGAATCATGAGATGATACTTAAGGATAATATAGTACTATGTTATTAATATACATTGTCATATCTCATCAATAGAAATAACACGAAGAAAATTTTAACCATGTGGTTTTTTGTTGAATTGCAGTATCGCAATCAAGGGTAAGTATTTGTTTTGTTGTATCCACAGGGACTGATGTGATATCAATGTCTTTTAACAGTTACTATGATTTTAAGCGTAAGCTTGCAAGATATTTGATTATTTAAAGCTAAAATATGTAAAACATATGAATGACAAATAAAGTTTAAGAGAGATAAGAGCTTGCCAGGATTGAATTTCATCCACCGATAGAATATGTAATTTACCAATCAGTTATACACAATCTAAATATTTATCAATATCATCATGTATCGCTTACCGACAATATTTATGTCTAAAATCATGACGAGAGTTCAACCATATTATTAAATCAAAGATATCTCAGCCTATTAAACACTACGGTAGCATTAAGACTCGATACTCAAGTGAATGTTAAATCTAAATCTATGTCTAGAGTTTAGCATATAACAGATGATTATCCTAGATCGAGATGCGAAAAGTATTTCTTAATAACAGTTCTAATCAATATGTAAAAAAAGTAGACAAGGATAACATCGCTATTAATGCATGAATATATTGTATATAACGTCATGATCAATAAAAATACATATTGTGATGGTGAACTACATTCAATCCCATCAAGAAAGGAATTTAGCTACTCATGGTAGCTTGATACAAAAAGACGTATGATAATGAACATGCATCAATCCTAATTTCCTAACGCTTGATGCAAACCCAACTTCTGATCTTCAAAAAGCACTCTCTCCTATTGTTTTCTAGCTTCTCTCTCTATAAAATGTAATATCTCCCTAAAAATCTGAAGTGAGAGGGTATTTATAAAAATCTAAAAAAGCAGACTGCGCTAAGCCCCAACTGATGGCGCTAAGCGAAACTAAACGAAAAATAACTTACACTGCTATATATGACGATAAGCACGGAACCTCCTGACTTGCTGTGCTACCATGGTACTAAGCCTCATCAACATGATTTCTTTGATCCAAAAATACATGTTGAAGCCATATCTTTCTCTTTTGATGACCAAAGCTCCTCCTAAGTATAAATACCTACAAAATGGGTTGAAATTAAGCAAACTATAACTAATTACATGATAAACTATTATAGTTAGATATTTACACAAAAGTTGAGATTTTGCTACAAGAATCTAATGAAACAAGTTAATAAATGCCATGTTTTCACGTACAAATTAATCATAATTTGGCACTTATCAACTCTCGTCAACTTAGAACTTTGTTTGTCCTCAAACAAGAATCTTACAAACCTAAAGAAACAAGAGCAACTAGCAAGATTTCACATGATCAAACAAGTTTTGAGAAAATAAGATAAATGCATGGTTCAAAATTTCAAAAACACAAGCAAAATAATGCTTACAACTATACTACAACCAAATCATGATCATGAAACAAATTCTAAACACAAAACTCATGTCATAAAGTCTAAAACAATACATGTTCAACTATGAATCACACCTAGCACACATCTTCAAATTGTGATGAAGAACAAAAATGAGGGACTTGACAAACACCAAAAAATCTTTCTAACATCTTGATTAACTTATGCATGCATCTAAGAAAAGCATATTGAAAGCAAAAAAGTACAAATCACAAAGGACTTTCAATGGTTGTAATGAAGTTTGGTTAACAAAGAAGAGTCATATATAAAGATCTTTGAAACAAATTTACCAAACTCTAGAAAAGCATTCCCTTTTCAATTTCTTTATAATTCATAATTTCATTTACCACTTTTCTTTGTTCAAATGATACACCCTTGATCACACTTGCTAAGAAAACTTATTTGCCACCTTTTCTTTCAAACAATTTCTTTTTCAATACTTTTTCACATTTTTCTTTCCTTTTCAAATTCTTTCTTTTCCAACTTCTTAGAAACCCACCTTTTTCTCCCCAACTTGAATACAACCAATATTTTAGTATGAATGCTCCCCCATTTTCTATGGCAAGGTAAAAAATTACATAATCAAATTAAGGTTTAAGGTTCAAGAAAAAAATTCAAAATTCATTCTAAAATCAATGATGAACTACTCTTTACTTACAAAGGAAATATCCCACAATTCAAAATTGATATAGATTCTGATGTTAAGGCTCAAAGGGGTTAACAAATTCTCGCTCACACATAAGGTATGTTACTTTTGGCCAAGTGGTTGTGCTCAAAATAAAAAATCGCCTTGATCATTTTCATGCTTTCGTATCTTCAATATAAGTGCAAGAGTAACATAAATCAACTGAGTTAAAACAATAAATTGTTGGTCTCCTGTGCATATAGTAAATAATGGAAAATATCCTCACATTTAGGCTTTGATCTAAAGTGATTCAATCATGAACATGTAGTGCAAAAGAATGAATGACATGATGTTTGTACAAATTACAAGTTTCATATTCATGTTATGGTCTAGAAAGAATATAAATGTACCTTGATATTGTACCATCCTTCAAGATTTTATCATTACCAAAGAGTTTTCTAGTTGAAACATTCAAACTTTGAATAATCACTCAACGCTTTTTCAAGTCAATCAAAAACAAACTTTGAGAACAAACTCAAAATTATTGCTAAAACTCTTGATATTTAACTAAACTACTATTCTATCCACATGAAACAAATTAAACAAAACACAAATTCTTTAACAAAAATCACCATAAAGATGGGGTAAATGGGCACGGTGAAAGTGGATAGTTGGGATGAGTAAAAAGAATTTTTACTAGTATAGTAGGGCGCGCTCAGTGTCCAAAAGCTGTGATTAGCGTCAACTCTGCTGCTCAAAATTTTCAAAATGAATATTTTTTGTCAAGATTTCCATCGACTTTCACTCTTTAAGACTTAGACTACTTAATGTAAAGCTATTAAATACTTATAAATTAGGGTTTCCTCCCAACAAGTGCTTGTTTAACATTGTTAGCTCGACACATTTTTCAATTAGAAGCTCACTCTTGTTGCTTCTTTTGCTTGAGTAGTTGTTTGCTCTTTCTGGTTTTGTTGTTATTCCTTCATCAATAGTTACCCCTAACTAACACTTGAACAAACGTGATAGGAAAACAAGTATATATACAATACAGAAAAATTCACAAAGCTTAAAAAAATAGAAACTATTGGTATACTTTAATTTCTTAACACAGTCACCGGCAACAACGCCATTTTGTTGAATTGTAATATTGCTATCAAGGGTGAGTATTTTTTTTGTCGTATCCTCAAGGAATGGTGCAATATCAATTCCTTTCAGCAGTTACTATGATTTTAAGCATAAGTTTGCAAGATCTTTGATGGTTTAAAGCTGCAATATGTAAAACATATGAATGATAAATAAAGTTTCAGAGAGGTGAGAGCTTGCCAGGATTGAATTTCATCCACCGATAGAATATGTAATTTACCAATCAGTTATACTTAATATAAATATTTATCAATATCATTACGTATCGCTCGCCAACAGTGTTTATGTCTAAACTCCTTATAAGAGTTCAACCACATTATTGAATCGATGATATCTCGGCCTATTAAATAATATGGTAGCATTAAGACTCGATACTCAAGTGAATGTTAAATCTAAATCTATGTCTAGAGTTTAGCATCTAATAGATGATTATCCTAGATCGAGATTCCAAGAGTATTTCTCAATAACAGTTCCAGTCAATATGTAAAATAAGTAAACAAGGATAACATCACTACTAATGCATGAATAGATTGTATATAACGCCATGATCAATAAAAATACATATTGTGACGGTGAACTACATTCAATCACAACAAGAAAGGAATTTAGCTACTCATGGTAGCTTGATACAAAGAGACGAATGATAATGAACATGCATCAATCGTGATTTCGCAACGCTTATTGTGAACCTAACTTTTGATCTTCAAAAAGCATCCTCTCCTGTTATTTTCTAGATTCTCTCTCTACAAAATATAATATCTCCCTAAAAATCTGAAGTGAGAGGGTATTTATAAAAATCTAAAAAAGCAGACCACGCTAAGCTCCAACTGACGGTGCTAAGCGCGACTAAATAAAAAATAACTTAAACTACCATATATGGCGCTAAGCGCAGAAGCTCCTGACTTGTTGTGCTACAATGGCTCTATGCCTCATCAACATGATTGCTTTGATCCAAAAAATGCAATGTGAAGCCATATCTTTGTCTTTTGATGACCAAAGCTCCTCCTAAGTATAAATACCTACAAAATGGGTTGATATTAAGCAAACTACAACTAATTACATGATACGTTAATATAGTTAGATATTTACACAAAAGTTGAGGTTTTGCTACAAGAATCTAATGAAACAAGCTAATAAATACCATGTTTTCACGTACAAATTAACCATAATTTGGAACTTATCAACTCTCACCAACTTAGAACTTTGTTTGTCCTCAAACAAGAAACTTACAAACCTAAAGAAACAAAAGCAACTAACAAGATTTCACATGATCAAACAAGTTTTGAGAAAATAAGATAAATGCATGGTTCAAAATTTCAAAAACACAAGCAAAATAATGCTTACAACTATACTACAACCAACTCATGATCATGAAACAAATTCTAAACACAAAACTCATGTCATAAAGTCTAAAACAACACATGCTCAATTATGAATCACACTTAACACACATCTTCAAATTGCATTGAAGAACAAAAATGAGGGATTTGACTCACACCCAACATATTGATTAACTTATGCATGCATCTAACCGAATCATATTGAAAGCACAAAAGCATAAATCACAAAGGACTTTCAAGGGTTGTAGTGAAGTTTGGTTAAAAAAGAAGGGTCATATATAAAGGTATTTGAAACAAAATTGCCAAACTCTAGAAGAGAATTCACTTTTCAATTACTTTATAATTCCCTACTTCATTTACCATTTTCTTTGTTCAAATGATACACCCTTGATCACACTTGCTAGGAAAACTTATTTGCCACCTTTTCTTTCAAACAATTTATTTTTCAAGACTTTTTCACATTTCTCTTTCTTTTCCAAATTGTTAGCAAGTCACCTTTTTCTCCCCAACTTGAATACAACCAATATTTTAGTATGAATGCTCCCCTATTTTCTATGGCAAGGTAAAAAATTACATAATCAAATGAAGGTTTAAGGTTCAAGAAAAAATTCAGAATTCATTCTAAAATCAATGATGAACTACTCTTTGCTTGCAAAGGAAAAATCCCACAGTTCAAAATTGATATAGATCTCAATATTAAGGCTCAAAATGGTTAACGAATTTTCGCTCACGCACAAGGTAAGTTACTTTTGGCCAAGTGGTTGTGCTCAAAATAAAAAAATTCCTTAATCATTTTCATGCTTTCGTATCTTCAACATAAGTGCACGTGTAACATAAATCAACTGAGTTAAAACAATAAATTGTTGGTCTCATGTGCATATAGTAAACAATGGAAAATATCCTCACATTTAGGCTTTGATCTAAAGTGGTTCAATCATGAACATGTAGTGCAAAAGAATGAATGACGTGATGTTTGTACAAATTACAAGTTTAATATTCATGTTATGGTCTAGAAAGCAATAAACATGTACCTTGATATTGTACCATCCTTCAAGATTTTATCATTTCCAAAGAATTTGCTAGTTGAAACATTCAAACATGGAATAATCACTCAATGCTTTTTCAAGCTAATCAAAAATAAACTTTGAGAACAAACTCAATTTTTTTGCTAAAACTCTTGAAAATTAACTAAACTATTATACTATCTACTTGAAACAAATTAAACAAAACACAACTTAATTAATAAAAATCACCATAAAGATGGGTTAAATGGGAATCGGTGAAAGTGGATAAGTGGGCTGAGTAAAAAGAACTTTTACTGGTATAGTAGGGTGCGCTCAGTGTCCAAAAGATGCGATTAGCGCCAGCTCTGCTGCTCAAAAATTTTAAAATGAAATGTTTTTGTCAAGCTTTCCATCCATTTTCACTCTATAAGGCTTAAACTACTTAATGCAAAACTATTAAAGACTTATAAATTTGGGTTGTCATCCAACAAGCACTTGTTTAATGTTGTTAACTCAAATCCTTTTTCAATTAAATGCTCACTCTTGTTGCTTATTTTGCTTGGATAGTTGTTTGCTCTTCCTGATTTTGTTGTTGTTCATTCATCAGCAGTTACCCCATCCTTCAAGATTTTATCTTTTCCAAAGAATTTGCTAGTTGAAACATTCAAACATGAAATAATCACTCAATGCTTTTTCAAGCCAATCAAAAACAAACTTTGAGAACAAACTCAAATTTTTTGCTAAAATCTTGAAAATTAACTAAACTACTATACTATCTACTTGAAACAAATTAAACAAAACACAACTTAATTAAGAAAAATCACAATAAATATGGGTTAAATGGGAATCGGTGAAAGTGGATAAGTGGCTGAGTAAAAAGAACTTTTACTGGTATAGCAGGGTGCGCTCAGTGTCCAAAAGATGCGATTAGCGCCAACTCTGCTGCTCAGAATTTTCAAAATGAATTTTTTTGTCAAGCTTTCCATCCATCTTCACTCTATAAGGCTTAAACTACTTAATGCAAAGCTATTAAAGACTTATAAATTTGGGTTGTCATCCAACAAACACTTGTTTAATGTTGTTAACTCAAACCCTTTTTCAATTAAATGCTCACTCTTGTTGCTTATTTTGCTTGGGTAGTTGTTTGCTCTTCCTGGTTTTATTGTTGTTCCTTCATCAACAGTTACCCCTAACCAACACTTGAGCAAACGTGATGGGAAAACAAGTATATATACAATATAGAAAAATTCACAAAGCTTAAAAAGATAGAAACTATTGCTATACTTTAATTTCCTAACGCCAGTCACCGATAATGATGCCATTTTATTGAATTGTAATATTGCTATCAAGGGCAAGTATTTCTTTTGTCGTATCCATAGGGAATGGTGCGATATCAATGCCTTTCAACATTTACTATGATTTTAAGCGTAAGTTTGCAAGATGTTTGATGGTTTAAAGCTGCAATAGGTAAAACAAATGAATGATAAATAAAGTTTCAGAGAGATGAGAGCTTGCCAGGATTGAATTTCATCCACCGAAAGAATATGTAATTTACCAATCAGTTATACATAATATAAATATTTATCAATATTATTATGTATCTCTCGCTGATAGTGTTTATATCTAAACTCCTGTCGAGAGTTCATTTGTATTATTGAATCGACGATCTCTCAGCCTATTAAACAATATGGTAGCATTAAGACTTGATACTCAAGTGAACGTTAAATCTAAATCTATGTATAAAGTTTAGCATATAATAGATGATTATCCTAGATCGAGTTTCAAAGAGTATTTCTCAATAATAGTTCTAATCAATATGTAGAATAAGCAAACAAGGATAGTATCACTACTAATGCATGAATAGATTGTATATAAAGCCATGATCAATAAAAATAGATATTGTGATGGTGAACTACATCCAATCCCAACAATAAAGGGATTTAACTACTCATGGTAGCTTGATATAAAGAGAAGAAGGAATATGAACATGCATCAATAGTTACTTCCCAATGCTTGATGTGAACCCAACTTTTGATATTTAAAAAACTCACTCTCATGTTGTTTTCTAAGTCTCTCTCTCTCTCTCTCTCTCTCTCTCTCTCTCTCTCTCTCTCTCTCTCTATCTATCTATCTATCTATCTATCTATATATATATATATTGTCATACCCCAAAATTTGCCCATTAATATTTCAAGACATTTTTCAGGGCACTCCGACTCATTTTATGACACTGATCTTAAAGGAACAAAGGCCCAGCTCACGAGTGGCCCAATCCAGAAAATGACCCAAACTGGCCTGCTCGCTAGGCGAGCAAATCCTTCGCCTAGCGAATGTTCGCTGCACGCTCGCCTAGCGAACGTTCGCTACACGCTCGCCTAGCGAAGCTGACAGATAACAGAAAATTCTGGGCTTCACTCTGAGCCCATTAGGTCACCACAATCACTATAAATACCGACACTTCAGTCACGAAAAGGGACAGACGAAGGCGGACGGAAACCCTGGCATAGAAACCCTGAAGATCAACTTAGAGTATTCCGAGTAAAGAAACCCTGAAGGCCGCTCCGAAGCTACCGCCGCCCAACTCCATCCGATACCAAAAGCGATCAGTCTCTTCAACATAGCAGCTTAGTTGCAAGCAGGTTTGCGCATCACTATTGTTTTATGCTTTTAATCGGTAATCTCTATATACATAAAGCATCATGATTGAAGTTTCGAATATGTAATTTGATTGCACATGCTAATTTAAATATGCTTAAATATCATGAATGTTTGTCCATGCTATTCCTGTAATCAAGTGCCATACAAGTTCAGGTTTTCGGAGGTCATGCTGCTGTCAAACTCCAAACCCGTGGCCGCTCGCTAGCACATCGCTAAGCGAGCCTGTAGCGAGCACTCGCTGAGCCTTCGCCAGGCGAAGCAGAGGCGAACGGGACAGTGGCTGCTTTGTTTCTTTTCTATTAGGCCTTATGTCTATCTAACCAAGACTTATTATAATTCTGCATCATGAGATTATGACTGTTGTGTTGTAGTGCAATTTTCAAATGTACTTTACTTTGATGCTCTAACCCGTGTGTTGAATTGTGCAAAGGTTTACATATTCCCGAGGAAACGGCCGGCTAGGTATCCCACGTTATGTGTGGGAGATCCTTATGGAGATTCACCCTGAATTACTCAATTAATTTTAATGTATTCATTTCATGGCGAAGATCTACCCTAATGGCTTAATTGATCTTAATGTATTGATTTTAATATGGACCTAATTACCTAATTGATTACGGCTATCTAAGTAATTACAACACATTGCCTTTAAATAAGTGATCTTGGACCTCTCTTTGTTACCCCACGATTTCGGTATTACGGTCATGTCCCGCGAATGTGGGGATGCACTTAGCAAAGACCCTTCGGTTAAATCATCATAGTCCCTCGGATGTTGCCTTCGAAAATACGATTTTGTCCCTCGATGACCCTTCGGTGTAGCCTACGGTTAAATGATGATCGTCCCTTTGAATGCTAAGGTATCCTTACAACTGTTGCCTTCAATGACCTATCGATGACCCTACAATGACCCTTTTACATCCAAAGGATAAAACTACTTACTTCTCAATAGTAAGGACGGTTTTACCCTCATAAGGATAGGAAATGCCCATAACGACCTTAGGAAGGTATAACTCTCAATTACTGGATCATAACCTAAAACATTTTCCACCCCTCACACTTTGCAAGTCCCAGAAAATCACCACTTGGTATACATTCATACTAGAATCATTACCAAGTTATATTTTTCTAAACTGTTTTTTCAAAATCAAACGAGATAAATACTTTGTATACATTCATACGAGAATCATTACAAAGTTAAACTCTCTTTTCGAAACATTTTTAAACAATTCACCAACACTTTTCAGACAAAAATATAAGTGATCCAGCAATTAAGAGCCCATGGATAACCATGGATACAAAGGGTGCTAATACCTTCCCTTTGTATAATGTACCTCCCGAACCTAAGAATCTAAATTAAGGTCTTTCCTATTCTTTTCCACCTTTCCTTATGGGATAAAAGAAAAGTCGGTGGCGACTCTTGCTAACCGCGACATTGCGATCAAAAACACATAAAGTCAGTTCACCGTATGACAGAACTGGCGACTCTGTTGGGGACGATTACAAGAGAGGTTACCTTAAAAAAACAAGATCACTTATTTAAAATTGTCTGATTTACTTTTAAGGGATTGCTTGGGTATTCTTGAGTGAAAGATCCTACACCCGGATCTAGTGTACCTTAGGTAAGTAGCAATAGATCATCGCGACTATCCGGCGTATACTGGAATGGTTAAAATGATGGCTACGGTTAATGTGACACTTTGGATGTCCTGATGTTCCTCATGTTTACTTGAGGAAAAATTTGGCTTCTGCGTGGTGTCATCAAAGCATTAACCAGACCTTTAGAACCCTAATTGACTCATCCTAGCCATTAGAAAGTAGTGAGATAACTGACTTCGGTTCCGACTGGGGTTGGTTGATACTCGATACAACACTCTTTGAGATTGGACTTTAGGGAAGCTTTGGTCAACCACTTGGTGTTGCACTGAAGTGGACTTAAAGAAAGGTCGATGATTTGAGATCCTTCTAGAACCCGGTTACTATTCTAGGACAGGTTGAACCAACCAAACTTCAGTGGGGAGGGTACTTACCTATGGAACTCATGCAAGCCTCAAAACTTAGGAATGATGGTTGTGTGACTTGCTTGTGCGTGTTACTTACTTAACATCATAACATCATAACATCATAACATCATGACATCATGGCATTGTACTAACCATTTCAAGGACTTTAAACATTGAAAACATTTCATGCATTGCATAGCATAACATCACATTGCATGACAGGTACTCTAAAGGGATCAATGTTCTCACGGTTTTCCTCCGAACAGAAAAATGGACCTCGAACAAACTGTCAAAGATCTCCAGGCTCAGAGTGCTCAATTCCAGGAGATGCTCTTGAACTTATCCAAGGGGCAGGAGGAACTGAAGGCTCTTTTGCTCGAAAAGAAGAAAGACAAGAAAGCTGTGAGTTTCATTAACCCGGGAAGAAGGCGTAAAGGACAGGCCGCAGGAGTCAAGTTTGGGATCCCGAATGGTCCAGAAGAGGAGACAGAGAATGATTCAGAAGAGGAGAATTTCGATCTCTTCAACCCTGAAGACGACGATGAAGATTATGAAAATGAACAGTACTCTCCAAGAGATGATAAGTACAAGTTGCTGGAAGAACGTATGCTAGCTATGGAGGGTCAGAAGGCGCCCAGTCTGGATTTCGAAAGCTTAGGTCTGGTCTCTGATGTGGTCATTCCCCGCAAATTCAAGGTCCCTGCTTTCACTATATACGATGGGGCATCTTGTCCTCAGATGCATCTGAGAGCTTATGTGAGAAAGATTCAGCCGTATACCACTAATAGGAAACTATGGATCCATTTCTTCCAAGAGAGTCTGTCTGGCACACAGTTAGAATGGTACTATCAGCTCGAGAGCTCTGACATCCACACCTGGACTGACTTAGCGACGGCTTTCTACAAGCATTACCAGTATAATTCTGAATTAGCGCCTACCCGGCTACAGCTGCAGAATATGACTATGGGATCTAAAGAAAGCTTTAAAGAATATGCTCAAAAGTGGAGAGATTTGGCTGGCAGAGTCAAACCCCCTATGACTGACAGAGAGTTAGTGGACATGTTCATGAGCACACTGACTGGCCCATTCTACATCCATCTATTGAGGAGTTCCTCGTTGGGTTTCACTGAACTTATATTAACAGGTGAACATGTTGAAAGCGGCATTCGAAGTGGAAAGATACAGGCAGCTACCTCTGATCCTCCGGAGACTCCTAATGTCATCACTGTTCCTCTGCCTAATCATGACGAGACTGTCAATGCTGTGGAAGATACTGATAACGATTATGACTGGGATAGCTGGAGTTTTCTAACAACTGGTAACGGACTCAATAATTGGAAGGCTGAAGACACTATCACGATTTCCTTTAGTCAGGAGTAATTGTTATTGCTTATTTTAATGTATTAAATTTTGTTAAAGGTTTTGTCATTTTCATAAGCACATTCATATTCAATAAATCAACGGACCTTTTTGCATTCAAATATTGCGCTCTTTATCTTTCCTGTCATTTTTCAAACAAGCTATGTTTTCTTGCACACACTCACGTAACAATTTGCCGATCCATATCCACTCTGGATCCTGTTGGTAATAACTCTGCTACTGTTCATTATGACTTTGAAAATCCGATCTACCAAGTCGAGGATGGAAGTGAGGAAGATTGTGAAGTACCTGGAGAGCTTGCCAGACCACTGCAAGAAGAAAAGACTATTCAGCCGCATGGGGCATCGATCGAAATCGTAAACCTGGACCACGTCGCCCAATTTAACTCCCATTTGACCGCTACTTGCGAATCCATCTCCAAATTACCGAGACAAAATCAAGAAGTATCTCCAAGAACCTCCAATTCTGATGCCACCAGTTGAAAGAAGACCTCTAATCATGTATTTGACCGTGTTATAAAATTCAATAGGGTGGGGCAACATGACGAATCTGGTCGAAAAGAGCATGCAATATACCACCTTAGCAAAAAGGTACCGACTGTGAAACAAGATACTCACAGCTCGAGAAAGCTTGTTGTGCTTTGGCTTGGGCTGCTCGCCGACTAAGACAGCATATATTGAATCATACCGCTTTATTGATTTCTAAGATGGATCTTATCAAATACACATTGGAGAAGCCTGCTGTCTCCTGAAAGAGCTATCACTGATAATGGTGCTAATTTGAACAACAAGATGATTACTGAACTCTGCACGCAGATCAAAATAAAACACCATAATTCCGAAGTGGCGACTTGGTAATAAAGCGTATCATTCTACCACAAGGTGATTCCAGAGGCAAATGGACTCCCACATACGAAGGGCCATTTGTAGTTAAGAAGGTATTCTCTGGTGGAGCCATGATACTTGCTACGATGGATGGCGAAGACTTCCCACATCCCGTGAACACGGACATAGTTAAAAAAATACTACGCATGTACACCCGGCAAGTCGAAAACCTGAAAAGGCGGCTTGGGCAAAAAAGGGTATCCTGGTGGACTGAAAACCTGAAAAGGCGGTCCAGGCAAAAATTAGGGATAAAAGCGTATGACTATGTCCCGTTCTCAGTCAGCTTCACCCAAGTTCAAGGGACTGAACAAGCCAATCACTTCCATCCGACAGCAGGAGATGAGATGCTTGAAGACATAATGGCAGTAGGGGAATTAAAGTCAATAGGACGTTTTCGGCATAGCTTTCTCTTTGTTTTCTTGACAATTTCCTCTTACTAGGATTTTTGTCTCCTTGTACACAAATTGCCTGTTTATAGGCCCTCTTTCGAAATCAATATAATTTTAGTTTCAAAAAAAAAATGCTTTTGTTTTACTTTCTCTGTTTTGTTTGCATAAGCGTCCATTGATTTAATTCGAATTAATATATGCATTTGGATATGATCGATGTTTACCAAAAATGCGTGCATAAAATAGAAATAGCGATTACTACTAGACTTCAGGATCGAGGAGAAGGTCTAATCATGCTTTCCAATGAATCCATTGCTAATCCTATCCCCCAGCAAAACCAGCTATTTCCCAGAAGAGGTTGGCATCACCAGACAGACTGGTCATCTCTTCCACCCCCAGCCAGGCTTCTGTTGAACATTTCTACCATCAGACAGAAATCAAGCATCCCCGGCTAAGAAAGGGTCATCGATACCAGTATCTCCCAACCAGAAGATTGAGATTTGTTTTCCCCAGTAGAGTCCTCTGGAAGAACTTTTCAGATGCATAATTCATTCATTACATCATTTCACAGCATACGCATGCATACATCGTTCGCAGTTATTTTCGAAAGCATAAAACATCTCATGCATCATGACATGGCATGAAGCTAACTTTATTTTTCAGGTTAATTATTCCCCTGATACAGTCAAAACAAAGGTCCATTCAGACGGACATCCTCATCAATTACGTTCAGGATTCAACTACATCTTTCAGATATACTCCATGTCAACATTCATTCTGACATCCTCCTAACGATGGCATCTATAAGCCCATCCCAGACATTTATTGCAAATACAACATATACAAATACTATCAGATATAGCCTAGTGTACGGTTCATTCTGATTCAGCTCAACATATGACTCTTTCAACTCAGATGCGATCTAACGTACGATCCATTCCGACCTTCAACAACTCCAATACGGTCTAGCATACGACCCGTTTGGACCTTCAAGGCCTCAAATGCTACCTAGCGTACGGTACATTCTGAAGTGTAGTCTGGCGTATGACTACCCCCTTCATCATCAGGTACAGCCTAACGGACGGCTCAGTCTACAACTCAGATACGATCTAGCATACGATCCATTCTGATCCTTCACCCCTAGTAACGATACAGCCTAACGGACGGCTCATTCCGCAACTCAGATACGATCTAGCGTACGATCCATTCTGATCCTTTATCCCCAGCAGTGTATGACTCATTCGGATTCTTATCTCATTTTGATTCGGCACAACATATTACTCCTCCAACAATACGGTCTAGCGTACGACCCATTCGGATCTTCATTCCTCAGATACTACCTAGCGTACGGTACATCCCGAGGTATAGTCTAGCGTACGACTACTTTTCGTCAGATACAGCCTAACAGACGACCCATTCTGCAACTCAGATACGATCTAGCGTATGATCCATTCTGATTTGTTATCCCCAGCGGCGTATGACCCATTCTAACTCCCCAGTGAAGTCGACGGCCTAATGAATGACTCACTATACGGTCTAGCGTATGACCCAGTGACACCCATGACTTCAGATATCCTCTAACGTACGACGTACTCTGAAGCTCTCATCATCAAACTTCCTAGATGGCATCTTTAAACCCATCTCCATCAAGACTAACTAATTGACAAGTGCAAATTTTTGGGGCATCCTAAGTGTTCAATAATCTTCCACCTCCAGACCACGAATGGCGTACATACCATTCTGACTCTCTCGGTTCAAGAATATTGAACAGGGGCAGCTGTCATACCCCAAAATTTGCCCATTAATATTTCAAGACATTTTTCAGGGCACTCCGACTCATTTTATGACACTGATCTTAAAGGAACAAAGGCCCAGCTCACGAGTGGCCCAATCCAGAAAATGGCCCAAACTGGCCTGCTCGCTAGGCGAGCAAATCCTTCGCCTAGCGAACGTTCGCTGCACGCTCGCCTAGCGAACGTTCGCTGCACGCTCGCCTAGCGAACGTTCGCTACACGCTCGCCTAGCGAAGCTGACAGATAACAGAAAATTCTGGGCTTCACTCTGAGCCCATTAGGTCACCACAATCACTATAAATACCGACACTTCAGTCACGAAAAGGGACAGACGAAGGCGGACGGAAACCCTGGCATAGAAACCCTGAAGATCAACTTAGAGTATTCCGAGTAAAGAAACCCTGAAGGCCGCTCCGAAGCTACCGCCGCCCAACTCCATCCGATACCAAAAGCGATCAGTCTCTTCAACATAGCAGCTTAGTTGCAAGCAGGTTTGCGCATCACTATTGTTTTATGCTTTTAATCGGTAATCTCTATATACATAAAGCATCATGATTGAAGTTTCGAATATGTAATTTGATTGCACATGCTAATTTAAATATGCTTAAATATCATGAATGTTTGTCCATGCTATTCCTGTAATCAAGTGCCATACAAGTTCAGGTTTTCGGAGGTCATGCTGCTGTCAAACTCCAAACCCGTGGCCGCTCGCTAGCACATCGCTAAGCGAGCCTGTAGCGAGCACTCGCTGAGCCTTCGCCAGGCGAAGCAGAGGCGAACGGGACAGTGGCTGCTTTGTTTCTTTTCTATTAGGCCTTATGTCTATCTAACCAAGACTTATTATAATTCTGCATCATGAGATTATGACTGTTGTGTTGTAGTGCAATTTTCAAATGTACTTTACTTTGATGCTCTAACCCGTGTGTTGAATTGTGCAAAGGTTTATATATTCCCGAGGAAACGGCCGGCTAGGTATCCCACGTTATGTGTGGGAGATCCTTATGGAGATTCACCCTGAATTACTCAATTGATTTTAATGTATTCATTTCATGGCGAAGATCTACCCTAATGGCTTAATTGATCTTAATGTATTGATTTTAATATGGACCTAATTACCTAATTGATTACGGCTATCTAAGTAATTACAACACATTGCCTTTAAATAAGTGATCTTGGACCTCTCTTTGTTACCCCACGATTTCGGTATTACGGTCATGTCCCGCGAATGTGGGGATGCACTTAGCAAAGACCCTTCGGTTAAATCATCATAGTCCCTCGGATGTTGCCTTCGAAAATACGATTTTGTCCCTCAATGACCCTTCGGTGTAGCCTACGGTTAAATGATGATCGTCCCTTCGAATGCTAAGGTATCCTTACAACTGTTGCCTTCAATGACCTATCGATGACCCTACAATGACCCTTTTACATCCAAAGGATAAAACTACTTACTTCTCAATAGTAAGGACAGTTTTACCCTCATAAGGATAGGAAATGCCCATAACGACCTTAGGAAGGTATAACTCTCAATTACTGGATCATAACCTAAAACATTTTCCACCCCTCACACTTTGCAAGTCCCAGAAAATCACCACTTGGTATACATTCATACTAGAATCATTACCAAGTTATATTTTTCTAAACTGTTTTTTCAAAATCAAACGAGATAAATACTTTGTATACATTCATACGAGAATCATTACAAAGTTAAACTCTCTTTTCGAAACATTTTAAAATAATTCACCAACACTTTTCAGACAAAAATATAAGTGATCCAGCAATTAAGAGCCCATGGATAACCATGGATACAAAGGGTGCTAATACCTTCCCTTTGTATAATGTACCTCCCGAACCTAAGAATCTAAATTAAGGTCTTTCCTGTTCTTTTCCACCTTTCCTTATGGGATAAAAGAAAAGTCGGTGGCGACTTTTGCTAACCGCGACATTGCGATCAAAAACACATAAAGTCAGTTCACCGTATGACATATATATATATATATATATATATATATATATATATATATATATATATATATATATATCCAAAATGTAATATCTCCTTAAATATCTAAAGTGAGAGGGTATTTGTAAACATTTGAAAAAGAAGACCGCACTAAGCCTCAACAGATGGCGCTAAGCGCGATAAAACAACAAATAACTTAAACCACCATAATGGCGCTAAGCGCGGAAGCTCCTGATTTTCTGTGCTACAATGGCACTAAGCCCCATCAGCAAGATTGTTTTGATCCAAAAAATGCATGTTGAAGCCATATCTCTGTCTTTTGATGACCAAAGCTCCTCCTAAGCATAAATACCTACAAAATCGGCAAAATTAAGCAAACTATAACTAGTTACATGATAAGCTAATATAGTTAGATATTTACACAAAAGTTGGGGTTTTGCTACAAGAATCTAATGAAACAAGTTAATACATGTGTTTATATACAAATTAATCATAATTTGGAAATTTTCAACTCTCTCCAACTTATAACTTTGTTTGCCCTCAAACAAGAATATTACAAACCTAAAGAATAAGAGCAACTACCAAGATTTCACATGATCAAAAAAGTTTTGAGAAAATAAGATAAATGCATGGTTCAAAATAACATTTTAATTCAGGCTTATTGATATATATGATGAATCTTAAAACTTCAATTCAGGCTTAACAAGCTTTTAATCTTCTTAACAAGCTTTTAATCTTCTTAACAAGACTCCATCTATATGTATTACCATTTCAATGCTTATTTATCATACTCAGAATAACATTTGAATCCATTTGCACTTTCAATTTCTTATACCCCGTTCTTCTAGCCATAATTAATCCTAGCAAAAAAAACCATAATTCTGCTACATATGCAGTCGTTGATCCAAGTAACTTAGAGAATCCACTGACCATATTGACCCCGAAACAAACCTCCACATCCCATTTTCATGTTTGTACTCTTGAAAGAACCATCTATGTTAAGACAAATCCACCCATGATCTGGCGGATACTAACACACATCTTTACTCACTCTATTTGTGTTGTGTTTTAAATTTTTATTAGAATCCATGTTGTTGTTATATAATGTCAAATAATTCAAAATCTTTTCACAAGGCTTATATGGATCATGGTAACTTGTATCATGGATTCTTTGATTCCTCCATAACCATAAATAATGGCAAGTTCTGTCCCAAGTTTTATCCTATTCAACCTCTTTATTCCTCCAAATATGCTTTGTTAAGTTAAAATCAAACCATTTCTCTCTAGTGAGATGAAATAAAAAGTGCTCCAATGGTTGGGTTCAATTAAGTGTCGTCACATTATAGATGCAAAAGTGAAATCCATCAACACATGTAATAATATTTCCTCTATATGTCTGCAATGATTACAATACGGTTCTTTCACCAACCAACCCGATAACCTATCATTTGTTAATAACATGTTATGCAAGATATGCCAAGAAAAACTCTAACCCTTTGTGCTGATTTCAATCTCCACACATTCCTCCATTTTTTATCCGCCTCTATCCCATAATTTTCTATTTAATTATATGCATAAGCACTTATATACTTTCCTCCACCTTCTCCCAACCAAAGTTGTTGGTCACCTCCTTGATCCATTTGCGGTGGAAGATTTTCTTAAATTTACTATAGTTCCAAGTTCCCATGCAGAGAATAAATAAATAGGGGGACATGGAGTCCCCTTGTCTAAGATCGCATTTTTGTTGGAAAAAATCATATTTACTTCCATTTCAAACCACATTCATTCTCACTGTCGAAACACACTGCATAAAAAACTTACTCATCTTTGTAGGTATGCTCGCTTCATCTAAAACTTATTTAATAAGGCTCCGCCACATTCTGTCATATGCCTTGGCTAGATCAAGTTTTATAGCATAGAAACACACTTTACTTCTCATTTTTTCCATAGTATGCGACATTTCTTGCGCTGTAAAAATGTTCTTCGAAATATTCCTCCCTGGTATAAAGCCATTTCGGTACAATGAATCAATCTTAGATACAACGACCTTTAACCTATGCACCACTATTTTAGTCAACAATTTATATGTAACATTGCATAAGGAGATATGCATGATTTGATTGATAAATTCAGGTTTATTAACCTTTAGAATGAGACAAATATCTGTTTCATTGACTTCCCTAATAGCATCTGGATTCATCCATGTTGGTGGTATTCTAGAATTGGTATGTGATAAATTATATTGCAGAATTTAGAATAACAATTTTTTTAATACTCTAATTTTTTATTGAATTCACCACACATTCATTTTTATATAGGCTTGAAGTAAACTGACATAGGAAACAATAAGTTGGTAATCAAGATGATGACTCTTTGGTTCTCTCAATCTTAATGATACAACTCTACCATAAATCTAAATAAAGAAAATTATTATAATGTGGTGGTTACAATTTTCTCATAATGCATACCGAAGATTGTTAGATGCCCAAAAGTGTTTATTTGAGCTATCATATGTGGGCATCTTTCACTCTTTTACCCTGCTAAAATTGTCAAAGTCACATTTATTTTACATGGAATGCGTACATTGATAAACAAGCTTGGTGCCTTTGATGTGTTTGTTATTGTGCAGGAAAGGCATGAATTAATCGATAACAAAGACACAAGAGAATTGGCAAAGGAACCAAAGCAAAGGAGCATTTCATCTGCCAGCTCGCTAGGCGAGGATGTGGCGAAGCAAAACCTTCGCTAGGCGAGCTCCTGGCGAAAGGCTCCAGTAAATTGGTTAATTAATTCGCTAGGCAAACTGAAGGCGAAGTGGCAGCGAATTCAGTCTGTTTTGGTGAAAAGAGCAGCCAGCACTAGCTCGCTAGGCGAGGCTCTAGCGAGTCCCCAGCGAGCATTCCAGTAGCAAAACCTCTCAACCTCGCTGGGGCGAAGGTTGAAGCGAGTTCTTCGCTAGGCGAAGGTCTGTTCGCTAGGCGAACATGACAGTTCCACAGGCCCAGTTTTCTCTGGGCGCAGGGGCATTTTGTGCCCACTTTTGGCCTTCGCTAGGCGAGCCATCTGCTCGCCTAGCGAACGTGACAGTTCTGCACTTGTCTATAAGTAGCAGGTGCCACTTTTTGTGCCCATACCACTTTTTACCAACTTTTCCATTTTTTGTACTTTCTCTTAGATATTTTACAGCATTGTTTGGAGGGATTTTTGATGCCCTAATTTCTTTTCTCTTCATCTAGCAACCATCTTCCACAAAAAGAAGGTGGATTCCCATCCAACTTCGATCATTCGACTTGGATGTTGATCAACCCTCTTTTCTTACTTGCCGACCAAGCTACCATGAAAATGTGTAGCTAAGTCTCCATTTGTCAAGGTTAGATGTAGGTGATTTCCAAGCTTTGTGTGTAAATGTAAGGATCCTCATTTGTAAACTCTTTAACGGTAAATATATGATGAAAACTTTGTTTCTATTTAAAACTCTTTGTGTTGGTATTTGATCGAGAGATGTTTACCGATTCTTGACCTAGGTTTTCATCCAAACTTGTTTGTTAGCTAGAGATAGTAACGAATGATTTTGTTCACCATAAGGTTGAACCAAAACGTTGTCTTTTTGATAGATTGTGTTCGAGAGAAACAATGGATCAAAATGACAAAACTCACAATGGGTGTTCGAGAGAAACGCATTGAGAGGACTTTGTGAAATTATTTATCATCTAAAGGAGTTTATAAGATTGTTGACCGAGCAAATACATGCAAAGCAAATGTAATCAGTGAAACCTAACTTTGACAATATTTCTCATATTAATCAAAACATAACTTTTACCGCAATTAATTACTTTGTATGCAAGATAACTTGATTAAAACCAAAACCCTAGTGTTACATTAAGTTAAGATTAATTCAACCATTGAACGGCAGTGATATCTTACAATCTCTGTGGATACGATAACAAAACCCGACACTTAAAAACTGTCTCAACAAAAATGGCGCCGTTGCCGGGGATTGTAAATTGATATTGCGAGCATCGCATTGGTTGTTTAAGTTTTAGCTTGTGAATTTTTGACTTGTGCTTGTAATTCGTTTGGTTTAGTGTGCAGCTTACGGTTTATGCGAGGGAAAATCCCTGTGGACGAACTTCTTTTTGATCCGGAGATCGAGAGAACCGCAAGGAGGCTCAATAGCAAAACAAGACGTAGGAGGCAACAGGCTAGGCAACGCCAAGAGCAAGGAGAAAGTTCTTCAACCACCAATCCACACACATTCGTACCAAACATGGAGCCACAACCACCACCACCGATTTCTACTCCATGTATCAACAGTCCAAGGAACACCGCTCAGTTTGCTAACCACACAGGAAGGCAAGCTGAGATGAAGACGGGAACTCTGAATTTATTGTATGGGAGTCCATTCACCGGAATGGACCATGAAGACCCATTTGCTTTTCTCACAAAATTCTATGAGATAGCATTGGCTGTCGGAGTGGATCAGGCTCAGGAGCTTCCGTTGTTCAGACGTTTATTTCCTCACGCTTTGCTCGGTAAAGCAAAGGATTGGTATCTCGATCAAACACCTGCCGTAATGACAGATTGAAATGTGTTAGAGGAGAAATTCATTGAAAGATTTTTCTCTCATAACCGATTCATGGAATCAAAGACGGCCATCTCGGTGTTTTCTCAAGGAACCAGTGAATCGTTGAATGAAGCGTGGGAGAGATTCAAGTCCATGCTAAGGAAATGTAAAGGGCATGGATTTGATGAATTAACTCAAATCCATATCTTCAGAAATGGACTTCAACCAAACTGTAAGACGTTGTTGGATGCCACCTCGGGTGGCTCGTTGATGTCAAAGAGTGCCGAAGAAGCCACCAACATTATCAACCGTATGGCTTTGAATGATCTTCAAAGTCAAAGTCGTGGAAATTCTTTGAAGAAGGCGGGAGTGCTTGAGTTAGGGACGAATGATGCCATACTTGCCCAAAACAAGCTCATCTCACAACAAGTGGAACTTTTAACGCAACAAATCAAAGAGTTAAGAGAGCCGTCAAAAGTTAAACAAATAGCTTGTTGTGAACTTTGTAAGGGTGAACATGACACCGGATTTTGTCCACCTCCCGGCTTTGACGAGGTGAACTATATGGCCAATCAACGGGACTATCAACCAAGACAACAACAACCTTATCAACCGCACCCTCAACAACAACAACAACAACAACAACAATTCCAAGGGAACCAAGGGTTCCAACCTAGAAGCAACTATTATCATAACCAAGGTTATGGAGGTGGTTCTTCTAGCCGTCAAAATCCTCCCCAAAATCCGTATCAATCTCAACAACCGCCGGTAGTCAATTCTAAATTGGAAGAGACATTGACGCAATTCATGCAAATGTCAATGGCCAATCAAAAGAGTAATGACGCGGCCATAAAAAATCTTGAAACTCAAGTGGGGCAACTTGCCAAGCAACTAGCTGAACAACAAACCGGTCCTTCTTTCTCGGCCAATACGCAAACAAATCCTAAGGAGCATTGTAAGGCGATTGTGACGAGAAGTGGAAGGGAGTTGGGTAGTGAAAACGAAAAAAGAGTGGAGAGTGAAAAAAGAGAGAAAGAGAAGGAGATTGAGGAGGAGATAGTGGAAGAAAATGTTGATGGTGAAGTAGGAGTGTGGAGTGATGAGGAAGTAGTTGAAAAGAATAAAATAATGGTGAAGTTGAAAATGAAAAAAATGTGGAGATTGAGGAGAATAAAAATGATGAGGTAATAAGGGAGGTAGTGAAGAAGCCGAGATGGAAAAGCGCTAGAGTAGCGAAAGGGAAGGAGGTAGTGAGCGCTACTCCTGTCCAAAACCTTCCTTACCCTCATGCCCCTTCCAAAAGGGAAAATGAACGGCATTACGCCCGGTTCATGGATATTTTTAAGCAATTACAAATAAACATTCCGTTTGCTGAAGCTTTGGAACAAATGCCAAAGTATGCCAAGTTCATGAAGGACATACTAACCAAAAAGAGGAGGTATACGGAACCGGAGACCATCGTCCTTGATGCGAGCTGTAGTGCCATCATTCAAAGGACGCTTCCTAAGAAAGAGGTTGATCCGGGAAGAGTTACATTGCCGGTTAAAATTGGTGATGTGTATGTCGGAAAGGGACTTATTGACTTGGGGTCGAGCATAAATCTAATACCTTTGTCAATTATCAAGAGGCTTGGCAACATCGAGATTAAGTCCATCCGAATGACATTACAATTGGCGGATAAGTCGACGACCCATCCTCATGGCGTAGCCCAAGATGTGTTGGTGAAGGTCGACAAATTCTTTTTCCCGGTGGATTTTATTGTAATTGATATGGAGGAAGATGATGATGCTCCGCTCATATTGGGCCGACCATTCATGAAGACCGCAAGAATGATGATTGATGTTGATGACAGTTTAATGAAGGTGCGTGTTCAAAATGAGGAGGTCACCTTTGATCTATTCGAGGCGATGAAGCATTCCAAAGATCGACATGATAGCTTTCGAATCGATGTGATCGAAGACGCTATTATGGAAGTTTCAAAGCATATCCACGAGATATCTCCTATGGAGTTAGCTCTCGACGACTCATTGGAGGTTTTCACTATTGAAGAGGAGCTAGCTCTTGAGGAATGCTTGAAGGAACTTGATAGCTTGGAAGACCTACAACCGTGGGAAGTAGAGGAAGAAAATTTGAAGAAGGAGGTAATTGACGAGAAAGCGTCAATTGAATTAAAAGAGTTACCTTCGACTTTGAAATATGTATTCCTTGATGATACCGAGGGCAAGCCGGTTATCATAAGCAACCTTTTGACAATTGAAGAAGAAGCCCGTCTTATATTTGTGCTAAAGACCAATCAAGAAGCTATGGGTTGGACTCTTTCCGATCTTAAAGGAATTAGTCCATCCTATTGTATGCACAAGATTTTGATGGAGGAGGATTTCAAGCCGGTGGCTCAACCACAACGCCGCTTAAATCCTACAATGAAAGAGGTTGTAAGAAAGGAGGTGGTGAAGCTTTTGGATGCGGGAATGATTTACCCGATCTCGGATAGTCCGTGGGTTAGTCCCGTGCACGTGGTTCCGAAGAAGGGTGGAATGACCGTAATCCGTAATGACAAAAACGAATTGATCCCGACTAAAGTTGCCACGGGATGGAGAATGTGTATAGATTATAGACGGTTGAATACCGCGACTCGTAAGGACCATTTTCCACTCCCATTTATGGATCAAATGCTTGAAAGACTATCGGGCCAACAATACTACTGTTTTTTAGACGGCTACTCCGGGTACAACCAAATTGCGGTTGACCCGGTTGATCATGAGAAGACGGCTTTCACGTGTCCGTTTGGAGTGTTCGCATACAGAAAAATGCCTTTTGGGCTTTGCAATGCGCCGGCGACATTCCAACGATGTGTCCAAGCTATTTTTGCCGATCTAATAGAGAAAACAATGGAAGTCTTCATGGATGACTTCTCGGTGTTTGGTGGGACGTTTAGTCTATGCTTGGCAAATTTGAAGACGGTGTTGGAAAGGTGTGTGAAGACTAATTTGGTGCTGAATTGGGAAAAGTGTCACTTTATGGTGACCGAGGGGATTGTGCTAGGCCACAAAGTCTCTAAAGGGGGCTTGAAGTGGATAGAGCTAAGGTTGATGTAATTGAAAAATTACCCCCTCCGGTCAATGTGAAGGGCATCCGTAGTTTTTTGGGGCACGCGGGGTTCTACCGGCGCTTCATCAAGGACTTCTCAAAGGTGGCTAAACCTTTGAGCAATTTACTCGCCAAAGATCAGGTATTTCTCTTCACCGACGATTGTTTGCAAGCTTTCGAGGTTTTAAAAGAAAAATTGGTTACCGCTCCAATAATAGTCGCTCCCGATTGGAATGAAAATTTTGAACTAATGTGTGACGCGAGTGACTATGCCGTTGGAGCGGTACTTGGCCAAAGAAAGGACAAAACTTTTCATGCTATACATTATGCGAGCAAGGTTCTTAACGAGGCTCAAATAAATTATGCCACAACGGAAAAAGAACTACTCGCAATAGTGTATGCGCTAGAAAAGTTTAGGTCCTATCTTATAGGGTCTAAAGTCGTGGTGTACACCGACCACGCGGCGATTAAATATCTGCTGACCAAGCCGGATTCGAAGCAAAGGCTCATCCGTTGGATCCTCTTGTTACAAGAATTCGATGTCGAAATTAAAGACAAGAAGGGGTCGGAAAACTTGGTAGCGGATCATTTATCCCGCTTGGTGAATGTCGAGGTTACCGCATCTGAAAAGGAAATCCGGGAAGAATTTCCTGATGAAAAATTGTTTAAGGTTCAAGTTAGGCCGTGGTTTGCAGACTTTGCAAACCACAAGGCTAGTGGTTGTGTGCCGGCCGATCTAACTTCGAACCAAAAGAGGAAGTTCCTTTCGGATGCAAAGTATTATGTTTGGGATGACCCATACTTGTTTAAGTTGGGTAGCGATAACCTGTTAAGGAGATGCGTAACTGGTGATGAAGCCCAGAGCATCCTTTGGCATTGTCACAACTCGCCTTATGGCGGTCATTATAATGGGGTTAGAACGGCCACTAAAATTCTTCAATCGGGATTTTATTGGCCAACTATTTTTAAAGACGCACATACCCATGCGCAAAGTTGTGACAGTTGCCAAAGAAGTGGTGGGATAGGTAAGAGAGATGAGATGCCTCTCCAAAATATCCAAGAAGTGGAAGTGTTCGATTGTTGGGGCATAGATTTTGTTGGACCTTTCCCACCCTCTTACGGGAATGAGTACATGCTTGTAGCTGTTGATTATGTCTCTAAATGGGTTGAGGCGATTGCCTCACCTCGGGCGGATGCCAAAACGGTGATAAAATTTTTAAAGAAAAACATCTTTTCCCGTTTTGGAACACCCCGAGTGTTGATAAGTGACGGAGGGTCACACTTTTGCAATACACCTTTGGAAACAATTCTAAAACATTATGGTGTGTCGCATAGGGTGACAACTCCGTACCACCCTCAGGCTAACGGGCAAGCGGAGGTCTCTAATCGAGAGATTAAGAGAATCCTAGAAAAAACCGTGTCTAATTCTAAAAAAGAGTGGTCCCAAAAATTGGACGAAGCATTATGGGCCTACCGTACTGCCTTTAAAGCTCCAATTGGCCTAACTCCGTTTCAATTGGTATTTGGTAAAACTTGCCATTTGCCGGTTGAATTGGAGCACAAGGCTTTGTGGGCCCTAAAATTTCTAAATTTTGAACATGAGTTGGCCGGTAACAAAAGGAAAGTACAACTACTTGAGTTGGAGGAGATGCGCAATGCCGCATACCACTCAAGTTGGTTGTACAAGGAAAAAGCAAAGAAATATCATGACAAGAAGATCCGAACCAAAGAATTCGTGCCCGGACAATTGGTCTTATTGTTCAACTCCCGGTTGAAGTTGTTTCCCGGGAAGTTGAAATCAAAATGGTCCGGGCCATTTCGGGTGAAAGAAGTAAAAGAATACGGGGCCATTATCATTGAAGACATGGACGAGAAAGACAGTTGGACCGTGAACGGCCAACGATTGAAAGTGTATCTCGGCGGTCATGTGGATCGCGAGATTTGTGCTCAGCCGCTCGATGCTCCTCTGTGAGCATCGCACCGTCGAGCTTAGCCGACGTTAAACAAGCGCTAGTTGGGAGGCACCCCAACATTGTAAGTATTTCCTGTTTTATGTTTGATGTTGTATGAGTATTGTGTGCTTTTTCAGGCTGGATGACATGCAAGTGCTGCATTTGCAAAAGCACTTGCTGTCATGCTCGCTTGCAGCTCGCTAGGCGAGGCTGCAGCGAGCGCTCTCGCTGGCTGCTCGCTAGGCGAGGCAGTAGCGAGCGCACCAGTACTGTTCTATTTAAACAGTTCAGCAGGGCAGTTTTGCCCTTACCCTAACAATTCTTCTAAACTGCTCTGCTGAAGAGTGCGATTTGCCTTCTCAAATTCTCTGCTGTGCATCCATATCAACAACATTTGTGTGTCGGTCGATTGCAAACACTTCCCACTTCTCCTTTCCAAATCCGTTTACCTCAAGGTTTGCCCTATTGCATGTTTCTTTTGTTGCATTATTTATTTCCAAATTTGAATGGTAAATAGGATAGGTGTGATAGGAACCTTGAGGTTGCATGCAATTTTGGGAGTTTGCAATGTTGTGCATTTAGGTTTTTAAATTGGGGTTTTACTCTTACTTAGGTTTTCCATGAAATTAGGTATCCCCAATAGCATAGAACAATTCATAGTAATGAGAAATCATTGGGTTTGCTGTGGAAACCTTGTATGTACGGGTTTTGGGGGAAACAATTTTGAAAATGCAGAAAACCCCAAAAAACCCGTAAGGTTCGCTAGCACTCGCTAGGCGAACCTGGGGCGAGCATTCGCTGCCACTTCGCTAGGCGAAGCAGCAGCGAGCAAACCAGTCCCTTATAAAAACTGTTTTGGTTCTAATCTGTTTGTTTCGTGTTTGTTGCTTTATCTCTTGTTTTGCAGAATGAAGTCAAGATCTAGTGCTGGCAAGAAAAGAAAGGGTGCGGCAACTACTTCACGAACCGTGCCGATCCAATTCGATACCGACAAGTTTGTCGGTGCAAAGCAAGCGGCACGGTACATCGCTTTGGAGAAGCGAAAAATTTTGCCTGAGAAGCGTTTTCTGATTAACCCACAGGGCACGTATCGGAGTTTTGCCGGGTTGATCGATACAAAGAAATGGGATAGGTTGATAAATCCCTTGGAACACTATGACATCGCTACAGTGCGGGAGTTCTACGCTAACGCATTGCCAGATGATGATGAGCCCTTCACTTGGGTCTCTAGAGTGGCCGGTCGGCCAGTTCCTTTTGACAGGGATACGATCAACCAAATCCTCGGGGAGCCGCTTCAGCTGGGTGCTGACCAAAGAGACCAGTACCATATTGACCTCCGGCTGCACAAGGATGTCCCAGCAATTACGGCCGCCCTGCTTTTACCAGGGAAATCAGTTGAGCCGAACCCATCTGGGGTTCCTATGAGATATCATCGGGAGGACATGACTCCCATGGCTCAGCTGATTCTACTTCTGGTTTTGACCAACATACAACCCAAATCCCACACATCTACTGTGCCGATCCCTGTGGCACATTTAGTACATTCCATCCTCGCCAATGTGGAGATTGATGTGGCGAGGATCATTGCCAATGAGCTGAAGACGGTAATAGAGAGCGGACTGAAGTCGGAGGCTCGGGTGAATTGCCCCCTTGCATTCCCTTGTTTGATTATGAGTCTGTGCATTAAGGCACGAGTGCGACTTCCGTCTCGGGGTCAGGTTAGGATCCCGGCTCCTATTGATGACCGGTATGTGGCAAAATACTGCAGAGCTAAGGCCACCGGCAGCAGTGCAGCCTCAGGTAGCACTAGGGTTTCTGATGGTCCTAGTGCTTCTACTCCCAGGGTCGATCCATACCTGCGGGCTGCGTGTGAATTCAATTTCGAGTGGATGGCAGCATCGCAGAGGGCTATGATTGACATGCACGACTCGATGCAGCGTTTGCAGCTGCAGGGTAGTGGTGCACATGCTTTGATGACACAGGAGCAGTTTCTGACTAATGCAAATTGGCCCGTGGACGTGCCAGTCTATTCTGAGGGGGTGGGAGCTGATGATGATGATGAGGATGATGATGAGGCGACCGGTTCTGAGGCCGGTAGTGAGGAGGAGTCTTGAGCCCTTTGTGGGTTAAGTTTTTGTTTTTGTATTTCAGTTTTTTTTTATTATGGCATTTTTATTTGTACTTTTGAATGTTGTATTTTGACCATGGGTTGTACTATTGGGGTGTTTTGTCCCCCACGAACAAAATTTTACTTTTCAGTTAATGATATTTATGTTTGTTTTTAATTTTGTGTGTTTAATAAATTTTTGGTTGAATGAGTGGCAAACCCTTCTAGATTGGTTGCTCCTCAAGAAGTACCCAATGAAGGTGCATCCGAGCTTGGATGGCAATGATAAGAATAACAAGTGAATGAAGCTAAGGTACATGGTTACCGTCGGCTAGAATTTTAGAATGCATTAGGAACTTTACTCTTTTTGGTAAATAGAATATTGTCTTTTTGCAACATAATTGAATGAATGTTTCATCTAGAACTTAGAACCATATATTGTGAGGAAACCTCCATTGTACACTTAAATGCTGGAGTCTAATAAGTTTTGTTGATTCATTTGATTCATTATTTGTCTGTTATTATTGTGAGATTGTGGAAGCAATTAGAAATGATCAAGGCACTTGTTTTCTTTCGAGCACAACTACAGCCAAAAACAACTTACCTGTGAGCAGAGAGAGTATTTGTTAACCCCTTTGAGCCTAAACAGTTGAATCTCGGCTTGAAATAAAGCGAGATCTCAAAAATCTTTTTTTTTACAACCAGGAAAATATTGATTATTGTTCTTTTGCCGTAAAAAGGTAAGAGCATTCACTTAGGGTGTGGAAGAATTAAGTTGGGGAGAACGAAAAAGAATTGGTAAGCACCACAACTCTTGAAAAAGAAAAGAAAAACCGAGCAAGCATAGAAAAATATATGTATAGAAAATATAGAAAAGAAACATCTGTTTTGTACATTTGATGTGAAAGAAAAGAACAAAAATATAAAGAATGAAAATGAATGCTTGCTTGGAAGAAAAATAGTGAAAAATAAGAGTTGAGTTGTGGAATATGTGTTGTGAAGGTTACAAATAAGAAACAAAGGAAACAAGTCGAGTAGTGTGAATAATACTGTGAATGTCTCTTTTGCATCGGCACTTTCGTTTCAATGGCCTTAGAAATGACCCTTGTTTGTTAACCTGACCAAGCTTCAACCGAAAAGCCCTTAGTGATCTTTTTGCTTCCACAGTACCATTTTTAATTGATTAGACATTGTATGAATCTATTTGATATCTTCATTATTTGTTAGTGAGTGAGATTAGTCCCGCGGTTGCAAACGCGCAAAATCTTCATTCCTTATTCGAAGAGGAGAGATAGGATGATTCATTCAGAATAGCATTGTTGTAGATAGATAAATATTTTGCATTACTATTTAAGTTTTAGTTCTTATGTATTATTTTATTCAAAACCGTTGGAAACGTGTATTTGCGGATTTCGCTTGTGTTTGAGCCGTTTATCCAACTTCGGAGAAACTGTTTCTTTATGCAAATCCTCTTGTCTTTCAAGAGGCATACTTTGCTTGAGGACAAGCAAGAATCTAGTTGGGGAGAGTTGTTAGATGCCCAAAAGTGTTTATTTGAGCTATCATATGTGGGCATCTTTCACTCTTTTACCCTGCTAAAATTGTCAAAGTCACATTTATTTTACATGGAATGCGTACATTGATAAACAAGCTTGGTGCCTTTGATGTGTTTGTTATTGTGCAGGAAAGGCATGAATTAATCGATAACAAAGACACAAGAGAATTGGCAAAGGAACCAAAGCAAAGGAGCATTTCATCTGCCAGCTCGCTAGGCGAGGATGTGGCGAAGCAAAACCTTCGCTAGGCGAGCTCCTGGCGAAAGGCTCCAGTAAATTGGTTAATTAATTCGCTAGGCGAACTGAAGGCGAAGTGGCAGCGAATTCAGTCTGTTTTGGTGAAAAGAGCAGCCAGCACTAGCTCGCTAGGCGAGGCTCTAGCGAGTCCCCAGCGAGCATTCCAGTAGCAAAACCTCTCAACCTCGCTGGGGCGAAGGTTGAAGCGAGTTCTTCGCTAGGCGAAGGACTGTTTGCTAGGCGAACATGACAGTTCCACAGGCCCAGTTTTCTCTGGGCGCAGGGGCATTTTGTGCCCACTTTTGGCCTTCGCTAGGCGAGCCATCTGCTCGCCTAGCGAACGTGACAGTTCTGCACTTGTCTATAAGTAGCAGGTGCCACTTTTTGTGCCCATACCACTTTTTACCAACTTTTCCATTTTTTGTACTTTCTCTTAGATATTTTACAGCATTGTTTGGAGGGATTTTTGATGCCCTAATTTCTTTTCTCTTCATCTAGCAACCATCTTCCACAAAAAGAAGGTGGATTCCCATCCAACTTCGATCATTCGACTTGGATGTTGATCAACCCTCTTTTCTTACTTGCCGACCAAGCTACCATGAAAATGTGTAGCTAAGTCTCCATTTGTCAAGGTTAGATGTAGGTGATTTCCAAGCTTTGTGTGTAAATGTAAGGATCCTCATTTGTAAACTCTTTAACGGTAAATATATGATGAAAACTTTGTTTCTATTTAAAACTCTTTGTTTTGGTATTTGATCGAGAGATGTTTACCGATTCTTGACCTAGGTTTTCATCCAAACTTGTTTGTTAGCTAGAGATAGTAACGAATGATTTTGTTCACCATAAGGTTGAACCAAAACGTTGTCTTTTTGATAGATTGTGTTCGAGAGAAACAATGGATCAAAATGACAAAACTCACAATGGGTGTTCGAGAGAAACGCATTGAGAGGACTTTGTGAAATTATTTATCATCTAAAGGAGTTTATAAGATTGTTGACCGAGCAAATACATGCAAAGCAAATGTAATCAGTGAAACCTAACTTTGACAATATTTCTCATATTAATCAAAACATAACTTTTACCGCAATTAATTACTTTGTATGCAAGATAACTTGATTAAAACCAAAACCCTAGTGTTACATTAAGTTAAGATTAATTCAACCATTGAACGGCAGTGATATCTTACAATCTCTGTGGATACGATAACAAAACCCGACACTTAAAAACTGTCTCAACAAAGATAACGGTTGTTACAACACATTAATTTTAACACTCTCCCTTAATGTGTTGCTCTTTAACTCCCATTGCTTCTCTAAATTGCTGAAATTTTCCTCCAGGTAGTGCTTTAGTAAAAATGTCTGCAAGCTGCTCTTGTGAACTACAGAAAGCTAACTGCATATCTCCTTCTTTAATCACACTTCGAAAGAAGTGATGCTTTATGTTAATGTGACTGGTCCGGCTATGAAAAATAGAATTCTTTGCCATGTCAATAGTTGATTTGTTGTCACAATGAAGCTGTAGACATCACTCTTGTTTCTCTCTAATATCTTCTAATATTCTTCTCAACCAAAGTGATTGTTGTGTAGCCAAACCTGCTGCTAAATACTCAGCTTCAGTTGAAGATTGTGCCATAATATCTTTCTTCTTTGAGCACCAAGAGATCACTCCTGAACCAAGGTTGAATACATAATCTGAAGTGCTCTTCATATCATCAACACTTCTGACCCAATCACTATCACAATAGCCTTTAGCTTCAAGTTTAGAATTCTTCTCAGATCTGATTCCATGCTCCATGGTTCCCATGACATACCTTAGAGATCTTTTTGCTTCCCCGAGATGTAAATGACTTGGTTTACTCATGAATCTTGAGAGTAAACTAGAAGCAAACATTAAATCGATCCTTGAATCTGTAAGATAAAATAAGCTTCCAACCAAACTTCTATACATGCTTGCATCTACTAAGCTTCCACCATCTTCCTTCTTTAATTTTTTATTCACCACTAAAGGAATATCAACAGGTTTGCAACCATACATGCCAAAGTTTTTCAAAATATTTTAGGCATATCTCTTTTGACAAATAAAAACTCCATATTCATCTTGGTAAAACTCAATACCAAGAAAATG
The DNA here is from genome assembly GCF_024323335.1 of Lathyrus oleraceus. Classification (NCBI taxonomy): domain Eukaryota; kingdom Viridiplantae; phylum Streptophyta; class Magnoliopsida; order Fabales; family Fabaceae; genus Lathyrus; species Lathyrus oleraceus. The sequence continues at coordinate 204,788,782 of NC_066581.1, forward strand.
ATGCAGCAAGCCAAGATCACTCATCTCATATTTTTTCATCATTTCTATTTTAAATTTTTCAATCATTTTCTTGTTGTTACCCGTATACACCAAATCATCAATATAAAGGGCAACAAGAAGGATATCATCTTTACCTTGGTACTGCACATACAAGGTAGGCTCACTTTGACTTCTTTGAAATTCTTGCTGAATGAAGTAGTTGTCAATTTCACTATACCACGCTCTAGGGGCTTGTTTCAACCCATAAAGAGCTTTCTTCAAAATTGTAAACTTTTTCCTCTTGGTCTTTAATCACAAAGCCTTGAGGTTACTATACATACACCTCTTCTTTTAATTCTCGGTTCAAGAAAGCTGACTTCACATCAATGTGTACAGACTCCAACCTTTTTGAGCTGCTAACACAATGATTGTTCTCATGGTGTCCAAACGTGCAACTGGGGAAAAAGTCTCACTATAGTTAATTCCAGGTTGTTCTGCATAGCCTTTGACTACTAATATAGCCTTGGCTCTTTCAATTGAACCATCTGAATTATGTTTCAATTTGTACACCCACTTTACTCCAATAGCTTCTTTGTCATTTGGATTTTCAACTAGCTGCCATGTTTTGTTTTTCTCAACTAAATTTATTTCTTCTTGCATCTCATTCCTCCAAACATCTTATTTGATTACTTCATCAAAAATTTCTGGCTCCATAACACAATAGTTGCACATTGCATACATATCACTCAAGTCCTTCAATTTTATTGGAGTTGAGCCGGGAGATGATGAACTTGAAATTGGTGAACTTGGAGAGGATGAAGAACTTGGTGTACATGGGGCTGGTTGCTCATTTTCAGCTGCTAGATTTTGTTGTAATAAAATTGCAGGGACTGTTTTCTCCTTCATTTTGTCTTCTTCCCAATTCCAAGAAGCCTTCTCATCAAATACAACATCCTGGCTAATGATCACCTTGTTTGTCTTCAAATTGTAAAGTCTATAGCTCTTTGACATGGAATTATAGCCAATAAAGACACATCTTTCACTTGTTTCTTCCAGCTTTGTCCTCTTTTGTTTAGGAATTTGAGCATAGAAAACACACCCAAAAACTTTAAGGTGGTTAACTAAAGGTGTTCTTCCACTCCAATCTTCAAATGGTGTCTTATTCCATACAACCTTTGTTGGACACCTATTCAGCAAATACACAACAATATTAACAGCCTCAGGCCAAAAGGTTTTAGGCAAACCTTTCTCAAGTAGCATAGACTTCACCATCTCCATCACAGTTTGGTTCTTTCTTTCAGATACACCATTTTGCTGAGGTGTATAGCCAACCGTGAGCTGTCTTTCAACACCTTCATCTTAACAAAATTTGTGAAATTCATTCGAGGTGTACTCTTTCCCCCTGTCACTTCTCAAAACTTTTATAAACCTACCACTTTGTTTCTCAACAAAAGCTTTAAACTTCTTAAAAATTACAAAAACATCAGATTTTTGTCTCATAAAATATACCCATGTCATACGGCTAAAATCATCAATAAACAAGATAAAGTACCTGTGTTTTCCATGAGACAAAGTATTCATAGGACCACACACATATGTGTGTACAAGTTCCAACACTTTTTTGTCTCTCTATACTCCTTCCTTTGGAAATGGTTGGCAGTGGTGTTTTCCAAGTAGACATCCTTCACACACACACACACACACACACACACACACTAGATTTTTCTTCAATTATTGGCAGCTCATACACCATCTTCTTTTGATAAAGCAACTTGAGGCTATTGTAGTTCAAATGTCCAAGTCTCTTGTGCCATAAACAAGAGTCATTTTATTTTCTAGCCATCATGCTGATTTTTTTTCATAATTAAGAGAAAGTGGAAAGCTTCTATTGTTGGTCATTTTTACAACAACGACATTTCTTATCTTTGAATAAAAAATTTTGCACTCTCGATTCTCAAAATTTAGAGAATAACCATGCTCCAAAAGCTTCCCAATGCTTAGCAAGTTCTCATCCAACTCTGGCACATAAAGAGTGTCATGAATTACTTTGCTTCCTTACTTTGTTATAACTCTAATGTTGCCTTTTCCTTTTACTTCAACATGTTCTCCATTTCCAATTTAACTTTTGAGCCAAATGAAGAATCAATGTTTATAAAAGCTTCTTTCTTTCCGGTCATATGATTGCTACAACCGCTATCAAATACCACACATTTTTATCTTCTTGAAATGCTTTTTGACAAGAAAAAAACAAATTACCTTCATCATTTTCTCCTTCTACAAGTGAAGCATGTTGTTGATTGGCAAAACGACAATCCTTTTGAATGTGCCCGAATCTCTTGCAATTGTGACATTATGGTTTTCCCTTGTTTAAACAATCCTTCTCGTCGTGAGTGTTACTCTTACAAATTTTGCACCATTTAATTGATGCTCCTTCATGCCATCTTCCGCCATTCGCGCCTCTTCCTCTTCCTCGTGAGTTTCTTCCTCTACCCATGCCTCTTCCAAATCTTCCACCTCTAGAAGACTCACCTCTATTTTGTAATGGGGGCATATTTTCACCATTGTTGGGCTGAATGTTGAGTTTAATTGAAAGACACTCTCAACTGATTTTTCATAGTGTCGTAACAACCTTCATTTGTAGGACCTCAAAGACCCCATCAACCCTTGAATAAACATAGTTGACAGGTCCTTAGTTTCTTTTATAACAACCACCATAGGATCAAATTTTTATGTCAAACTAATCAGAATTTTATCAACAATTTTGTGATCGTCTATTGTATCTCCATGTGACTTCATTTAATTCACCAATTCAAAGAGTCTATTAAAATATTCATTCAAACTCTCATTCTCTTTCATTCTTTTATTTTCATAGTCTCTCTTAAGATATTGAAGTTTCACAGTTCTCACCTTTGAGTCTCCTTCAAACTCTTGTTGTAGAATATTCCATGCTTCCTTTCATGTTTTTGCTCTCATAATCCTTGGGAAAATGGATAGAGATACTCCTCTTTGAATCATCCTGAGAACACCATCATATGTGATCTTTTTCTTCTTCTTCTTCAATTCTTCAAGTCATTGGCTTGATTCTTCAGCCTCTATTGGTGCTGGTTCTTCATACTCGTTTTGGACGAACTCCAAGATATCCAAAGAGGTGAATAGAGTCTCCATTTTAACAGACCCAAAATCATAATTTTCTCCTTCAAACAAAGGAACTTTAACATTGCTATAAATTGTGGAAGAGTTGCTTGTGGAAGCCATTTTTTTGTTTCTGTTGTAGCTGCAAGGATCTGCAACTCTGATACCACATTGTTGGTGGTATTCTATAGGTGGTATGTGATCAATTATATTATTTCAGAATTTAGAGTAGGATTTTTTTTTAATACTCTGATTTTTTATTGAATTCACCACACACTCACTTTTATATAGGGTTGAAGGAAACTGACATAGGAAACAATAAATTGGTAATCAAGATGAGGACTCTTTGGTTCTCTCAATCTTAATGATACAACTCAACCATAAATCTAAATAAAGACAATTATTATAATGTGATGGTTATAATTATCTCATAATGCATGCTAAAGATAATGGTGATTACAACACATTAATTTTAACAATCCATATATTCTTTACTGGCACACACTTTCCCCTACTACTTCCGAGTCTTCTTGATAAAATTGTGTTGGAAAACCATATGGTTCTGGTGATATCCATTCTCTCATACTAAACATGGCCTTCTTTATCTCTTCCTTCTGAAGGGCTCATTTAACATATCCAAATCCTCTTTCTCAATCCTTGGGTAAGTGTGTTTTGTTTGAAACCAGTTACATTACATATGTTGCTCGTCAAAAATATTCTTGTAAAAAGACTTCACCTTGGTTTTCAACTTCTCCTCATCTTCCACCCACTCTCGGTCGTTGTTACAAAGCATAAGAATTTTATTCTTCCTCATAAGATCAAAAGTTTTCAGATGGTAATATTGTGTATTACAATCATCATGATTCCACCTAGTTCAAGATTTTTGGAACCATACGACTTCTTCTTGTCTTAGAACCACCTTTAATACTTGTTGTAGTTCTCCTTCCTTTATATCTAAGAACTTACTTGACGCACCTTCATGTAGTATTCTCTGAATGTCATGCATACATATATTTAATTCTCTTTTTCTATTTTGAATACTATCAACAAAAAATTCCACTCATCATACTTGCACTCCATAACTTTCACATTTTTCAGGCACCAAACCTTATATATTCCAAGTATATCTCATGAACTCTTTATAATTTGAATGTTGCATCCAAGATTGATCGAACTTGAATTTATGAGGCCCTCCTGGACCACTAGTGTCATGCAAGAGCACAAGAATGGAATGATGGTCTGAATAATCAATAGGAGTCAAGACACGGACAATAGCTTCGGGGGAAAATCCTCCAATTATCGTTACAAAGACCTATATCTAGGCTTTAAAAACTTATAGTGTGCCCATTAAATAATGGCCCTTTCCACATAAATTTTGGTCCAACAACTCCCAAGTCCATAGAATTACACACATTGATATTGTTCATAAAAACACTGCATCAGTGCAGAGAAGTTGAAGCTCCGCCTTTTTTTCATCTTGATTAACAATATCATTAAAATCATACGCAATCACCCAACCCTTAATAATTGAGCCACTACTACTTTTTCAATTTTTTCCACATATCTTGACGCAATACATCTCAAGGACTTGCATAAACTGTAAGGGAAAACCACTCAACTCCATCATAAAAGGCCATGTGAAGATGAAGAAATTGAAAGTCATTTATTTCATGGTTTATATCTATTTGTCTAGACTTACATGCTACCATACTACCTCCAGCATAACCTTTACACTCAGAATATACAAAATTATAAAACCAAGCAATTGGAGAGATTTTTTGAGCTTGCTTGGTGATTACTCACTATTTGTGAGAGAATCAAGCTTTAATACTTGACTTTATTTTGTTTTTATCAAAATTTATTAGATTTATTTAAGTTCATATTTATTTTTTAGTTAATTTATTGTAGAGCACCATAAATGCTCTCTTTTATAGGTTTTATGTGTTTGTCACTTGTGTAGGACGACTTTATGATAAGTTTTGACACAACAGAATTGGAGTGCCATTTCAACCTCAAATTCCAACAAGACCTAGAGCCAAAAAAGGTTATAAGAAATGAAGGTCCAAGGCATTATGGAAAACGTGTCAAAAATGTGAAGATTGGAGTGTTAGTGAGCTAGAAAATTGGATGGATAAGATTAAGCACTACAAGACAAAATTCTATAAAAGCCACTACACACAAAATTGCACGCGTTGCTTATCTGTCTGCGTGACAGACCTACCACAAGATGTGTTGTCCCTTACATGCTGGAATTGTACTGCATGAGGCTGATTTGATGGAAAGGAGAAGGAATATGTTATGTTTATTGGGCCAAAACAAGGAATATATGCAATGCCCATGATCCAATGACAAGACAAAACCCTAAAAGTCATAGGGTATAAAAGGATCCTCTTGGAAAAAATAGAAAGAGGTTCAGAAGTGCAAAGAATCGATAAATTACTCAAAAAAATATCCTATTGAAGAAGAAGAACAAGTTTTAACTAATAGTGAAGAATTCCTTCCAATCTCCCTCCATTGAAGAGATGTTAAGCATTCTGGCGTGATAGAACTCACCTCTTGTTGATTGAAAGATAGCAAGGAGTAGAGTGTCATACTTAGGTTTATATTTTCTTTTCATTAGTGTTCAAAAATGAAGAATGTAAGAACTTATATTTTTGTATTTATTTTGCTCATCATGAACTAAACCTCTTTATGTTGAGCAATATGAAGTTTAATGAAATGTAGTATTTTGTTTTAAATTGTGTGGTTTAAAGTGATGCATTTTACTATGTGAAATAATATTATAGATATATTTATTTAATTGATCACCTTAGAAATAGGTAAAAAATGGTTAATGGTTGAGAGATAGATTAACTAACGAATTTCATAAGTAAAGATGGTTGAAAATAGTAGGATATACATATTCACTAGATTAGTCACTTTAGCAATAAATGACTACAACAATTGGGGGAAGAAAAAGATGCATATAAATATGCTTTTATTTTATTGTGAAACCTAGAGAGTTGTTCCATTGACTTAATGCATATGCCTTGATGTTGTAGACATACACCGCTATATCACTTTCTACCTCATCTATCATGACAGATCTCATCAGACACACGCAAAATATGAACTTCATTAAATGGATGCTTGTCCAACTATGTTCATTGTTTGTATCATCCTTGCCCAGTAAGGATTGCTTGTAAGATATTCTCGTGTGCTCGCCATATTCAATGTCATCTTCTACGTAAAGGTTTGCATATGACTCCATCATAATGGACTCCTCACTACGCCAAAAAAGGAATAGACAGCGCCTCTTAGAGGGCGCTTTATTACAAAAGCGCACTCTAAAGTGAAGAGAAAAAATAAGGAGCATACTATTGGAATAGACAGCGCACTTTAGAGGGCGCTTTTGTAACAAAGCACACTCTAAAGTGAAGCGAAAAAATAATGAGGAAATGGAGGGACACTAATAGAGGACGCTTTATTGAAAGCGCCCTCTAAGGGTAACCTTAGAGGGCGCTTTTTAAAAAGCGCTCTCTATGTACATGTACATTTCCAGTTTATAAGGCGCTTTTGGAAAGCCTTAGAGAGCGCTTTTAGAAGCGTCCTCTTAGGCCCCCTTTAGAGGGCGCTTTTGTAACAAAGCGCCCTCTAAAGTGAAGCCAAAAAAAAAATGAGGAAATGGAGGGACAACAATAGAGGGCGCTTTAGTGAAAGCGCCCTCTAAGGTTACCCTTAGAGGGCGCGTTTAAAAAAGCGCTCTCTAAGTCCATGTACATTTCCAGTTTAGAAGGCGCTTTTGGAAAGCCTTAGAGAGCGCTTTCAGAAGCGCCCTCTTAGGCCCCCTTTAGAGGGCGCTTTTTTTACAAAAGCGCCCTCTAAGGTCCCCTTTAGTAAACATTAAAATTATAACATATACTGCATGTCTCTTTATTTTCCCTCTCTATAAGCTATTTCGTTTACGTAACTGAGTTTTCTCTCTACTGCGATTACTCTCGTCCTCCGTTCGTTCTCCCTCCCTCACCGTCATCGTCGCCGTCGCCTTTTTCTGCTGCTGCGTTCACGTTCACTGAGTTATCTGCATCCACCGTCACTGTTCACTTTCTTCTCCATCGTTACCGTCACCTTGAAGGTATTTCTCTTCTCCATCGTTACCGTTCACTTTCTTCATGTGTTTGATTAGGGCATTTTCTAAACTTAGTTTTACATTTTGTGCATTATGTTGATTAATGTTGTTTAGGGCAAACTGAGTTTTTTATTTCTGATTGAAAACTGATATCATTTGAAGTGTGTTTGAGCTTGTGCTTGGAAGTTTGATGATTATGGATGCAAGTTTGTTCATGTTCCAAACACCATAAGTTTGCATTGGTCTTTTGCATGCAGTAGGTGTGTGTGAGGTTGTATTCAATAATGATAAAAAAAAGAGTTTAGATTGTTGTAACATGAGAGAAATGGAAGGTATATGAATGTGTTCACGTATTGAATCATTGTCTTACTTGGGTCTTATTGAATCATTTCTATATTACAGATAAAATGGCTAACCAAGACGATACCCATGACGCAAATGGATCACGTAACAATGTTGAAAAAGAAATCAAACGAGGATTGACTGTTATGAAGTTAATCATTCGTGCAAGAGACAAGGGTGTAAAATTTGAAGTACATTGGAGTGCTGAAGACCAACTAATTGAGCCTAACGGTTCAATGTTGGCAAGTTACATTGGTTTCCTTGTTCGACAACATATTCCGATTACATGTGATAATTGGAGAAGTCCGGACTTGAAGGTTGGCAAAGAAAAAATATGGTCGGAGATACAGGTACTTACCATATATTGTTATATGTTTTTTTTGTTGACTATTTGTTGACCATATATTGTTATAATATTACTTTATAATAACACACTCCATGTGTATGTTTTTTAGAGATCCTTTCACATCGATGAAAGCCGGCAAAAATATTGTATTCAATTGGCCGGAAAAAGACTCCGAGGATTTCGATCCTTTTTGTCCAACAAATTTCGCAAGGATGAGGAAGGAAAATTTGTTGAAGCAAAATACTGCTGCTGTACACGGTGAACACAGAAACACTCTGTTTTTTGTTGCATCAACTTTGCAGCCCTGTATTGTAGGCAGAATTTAGGACTTCTAAAAGTTGATTTCTTGTTGCTTTGTCGTTCATAAAATACACCACTAAATTCTCTGCGTTTAATTTTTAATTTTTTTTCATCAGGCTTGTGTCTCAATAGAGGATGGGTATCTACCTAAAGTTACTTTTGTAGTGGTCCAAAAGAGACATCACACCCGTCTCTTTCCTGTCAACTCCAAAGAGACCGATAGAAGTGGAAATATTATGCCAGGTTTTTTCAATATATTTCTCAACGCAGCTGGTATATATTATCATTTGAATTTATCACTTTTTGCTGATTTTGTTGTTCTAAATTGTCAAAGGAACCGTGGTAGACACCAGCATTTGTCACCCTAGGGAATTTGATTTTTACCTTAACAGCCATGCAGGAATTCAGGTAATATTAGCTATGTCATTTAACTTTATGCCATTGTTTACTATTTGTTGCTCAATCGCCTTTTGACAGTTCTGTGTTATTTGCATTTGGACGTGTTCTTTTTGCAGGGGACTAGTCGACCAACGCATTATCATGTGCTGTATGATGAAAATAAATTCACTGCAGACCAGCTACAGAGTTTGACCAATAACTTGTGCTACACGTAATGATATGATTTGATTTTTTAATCTTAATTAATGTTTTCTAAATTTGTACTGTTTTCATTTAATTTTAGAAGCCTTCTGATACTATTTTTTTCCATTCAGTTATGCGAGGTGTACTCGATCTGTCTCAATAGGTTTGTTACTCGATTCCCTTTGCTTGTTTTTGTTTTAGGCTATACAAAACTTTAGTTTAACAAAAATGTTATCTTGTATGCAGTTCCTCCTGCCTATTATGGACACTTGCTAGCTTTCCGCGCTAGATACTACATAAGTGAAGTTGAAAATTCTGATTCTGGTTCTGCAAGTGGAAATAGGAGTGCCACCAACTTTGTGTCGACTCTGCTATCTATCTTGGAAAACGTCAAAGAAGTAATGTTTTACTGTTGATCTTGATTTGTCGTACAAGCTTCGAGGATAGATTTGGGAGTTAGGATATTCACCATGCCTTTTTTGGATATACTACTTATGCTGCCATCTGTTTTTTTGGTTGAGCCTTATTTTGTATGGATGTGCGATAGAACTACTAGACAGCTTTTGGATATACAGAACATGTTTGCCACCATGGGTGGATGGGCGTTATTTTGTTTAGTATTGGTTAGAACTACTAGACAGCTTTTGGATACAGTGGTCACTGGGTGTTGGTTGCTATGGATCTTTCGAGACTAATAGTGTATTATCTCGATTCGTTATCGGGTGATTGGAGTAAATATCCGAGTATGAAGAAGACGGTTGACGCGTAAGTGAAATTCCCCTAAATATTCGTGTGTATTTGTATATTTAATTATGTCTGTCAGATTGATCTCAATATACGTTTTTATTTTGTTAGGGCAATAATAAAATTTAGATCGAAAAAGAATTATCGTAATAGGAAGGACATTACCTGGGTCAGAGTTCAGGTATATATTAAGTATCTTATTTTTGCTTATAATAGTGTTTGTTTTTTTGCTTATAATAGTGTTTGTAAGAAATTAACTATATATATATTATTTGTTTTTCTGTGTAGTGTCCTCAGCAAAATAATTCGGTCGATTGCGGATTTTTTGTATTGAGATTTATGAGAGATATCATTGCGTTGAATCGTATAGACATCCCAAAAATGGTATGGAATAATAACTTAGGGTTTATTTTAATATTATCGGATATTTCATCTAATTTGTTACTAAATCATGAATATGCTTTATTCTCTTAATTGTAGTACTTTGAGGAATACAAATCTTACTCAAGAGCTCATTTGGATGAAATGAAGGATGAATTGTGTCAATTCATTGTTGATCAAAGAATCATATAGCTAGGTTGTATATTGTTGTACATATATGTATGGAATGTTGTTGTTGTATGCTGTTGTTGTATATATGTTGTATATTGTTGTTGTACTTTTACTAAATCATGAATATGTTGTTGTATATTGTTGATCAAAGAATCATATATTAATGTTGTATATATGGAGGATTAATGTTGTATATAAATGGATTCATGTTGTATATATCAATGGATTAATGGTGTATAACATTGGATTAAAGGATGAAATCAATATGAATTTTACACTTTTGCAGCATGCGAACAGGTTACCAATTAAATATCCACTGTTTTTCAAACAATTTTTTTTAAAATAACTAACACTTTAGAGGGCGCTTTGTCCAGAAAGCGCCCTCTAAACACTTTACATTGACAACTTTAGAGGGCGCTTTTTCCTGAAAGCGCCCTCTAAACACTTTACATTGACAACTTTAGAGGGCGCTTTTTCCTGAAAGCGCCCTCTAAACACTTTACATTGACAACTTTAGAGGGCGCTTTTTCCAGAAAGCGCCCTCTAAGGTGTCCCTTTATGGACCACTCCAGAGGGCGCTTTTTTCTGAAAGCGCACTATAATGTGGCCACTTTAGACAGCGCTTTCTCCAGGAAAACAAAGCGCTGTCTTTACCTATGTCAGCGCCACTTTAGAGGGCGCTTAAAAGCGCTGTTATAGGCCAAAATAAGCGCCCTCTTTTCCTTTATTTGGCATAGTGCCTCGATGTACTCCTGATTATTTTGTTTAATGTTCTTCTTAATTTTTTCACTTGGTCCTCCTCCTCTGTTGATAGTTTCCTCCTGGTGGAGACAAAACCTAAAAACATGTTTTGGTCAGTAGTGTCACCTTTCTCCATACTACTAAAACCTTAACGAAGCGTTATTATTTTATTTACTTATCTGATCGTATCAAAGTTTATTGTCATGTTTTAAACACTTTTACTAAAAAGAGTCATTATCAAAAGATACTAGATTTTAGGGAGGATGGTGACATTACTAATAAAACTATTAAAGTTAAAAGTCAGATAAATATATATATACAACTAAAACCATAACCATATTAAAATCAACACCTATAACACATTTCTCGGTGTCTCTCAATATATAATCTTTATGTAAAACTTAAGATTGTGCATGAAAAGTCACAAAAGCTTAGGAGGCAGTATATGTCATAATAGTTAAACTTAAAATAGCCGTAATGTTATAAGACTAAAAATATATTTAATATTTATTTTTTAAAATGAACAATTTTTCAAATAATTTAATAGTAAATATCTCTCTATTTTGAAATTCAAATTAATTTAATATATTAATTACTCAACTATATGTTTTTTATGTAGACGAAATGATTAAAAAAACATTTCAAATTTACTTAAATAAAAAGATTCAAATTTCAATTTGATAACCACGCAGAAATATTCAATTTATTAACATTGACATTATCAATATCGTTGAATTAGACGATATGATCTCATTCTTACTCTTCTAACCATTTGTTTTAAAACCATAATGATTAACCTGAGGAAAACAAAGATGGAATATTTGAATATTTCAATACAGTACTCATTATATTTTTGTTTATAATAAATACGTAATGTATGATGTCGGCTAGAATGCACATATTGATGTCGGTACAACTTCTATAATTTTTTTTAGGAATGATCAAATTAGAGGTAAGTCTGAATCATTGCTATCACCAATATTCTTTGTTTTTTTTAATAAAATATTGGAAGAACTATATTTTGATCTATAAAAATATTTTAAAGTTACACGATCTTTTTAAAAAATAAGTTTTATTTCAGTATTTTAAAATTAAAAAGATTAGTCATTTTAGTCTATGTAAATTACAAATCTTTATATCTAGAACCTTAGACCCGATGTTAGTGTCTTGGATCTCATAGAGAATTAAGGATTAATTTTTTAGGAGGAGATTTCGATGAGGTCTATAACACTTTTTTTGATTTGTAGACCTTATGATTAAGGACTCTCTTTTGTATCAGAGATCTCGTAATAGATGGTTGAAGAAAAGAGATGTTAGCCTTCTTCCACGCTTGTGTGAAGAGCAGGAGTATGATGAATTCCATCTTGGCTCTTCAAGTTGAAGAGGTTTGGGTAGAAGGTGTACATGAGGTTAGGCAGGAAGCACTATTACGAAAAACACTTATCATAATGGTTGAAAAAAGAATACAACCATATCCGACCAACTATTATTAAGTAATGTGTGTTTGTATGTATAATATTTTCTATCACGAGTGTGACTGTTGTGATAAATTTGATAACGCGTTATATATTCAACGGTTAAAGTATACAACCGTTGTGATATAAAGCGAAAGGTCATGGATTTGAAACTCAGTGATTGTATTATTTATAATATTTTGCACTCTATCTATAACCCTGAAAACGAAGTCATACAGTACCACCCATTTTCAATTAATGTATTGAAAATAAACGCCCAACGTCTACAGACATCATCTAAGTCTTCGAGAGAAAAAGGTGTAACACCCCAACAAAGTCTCACTTGCCTTTTTGCAAGACGTCTCGGCCTTTTGCACGAGAAAATTTCAAACGTTACAAATTACCTCTATACCCTTTATTACTTGCCTTTCGTAAGTACGCAATCAATCCTCTTATCTTTGTGGAACCCTTTGGGAATATCTCAGCTACCAATATCCGGCCAAATCTCATTAGTGAAGGCAAAACAGAAAAACCTAAACACTTATACCTATCTCTTCTCTTCGGAGTACAAAATTTTGGGTCTTTGTATTTAATCCTCTTCTACCTCGAATGCCTGAAAATAATTGTTATTCATACCTTCAGGTTTAAGAAGATTAAATAGGCGCATTTGTCATACCCCAAATTTTGCCCTACCTCATTCAATTCATCTTACTTATAGCTTTTTGATTCATTTGCATATGTTCTTATTAATCATTCATTTTAGGTATGAGCATTCATTCATCTGCATTTGCATGTGACATTAGTAGGTTTAAAGGATCACTTGATGATTGATTTAACTATTTAACTTGATGTCTCAACATTTAGGCTATTGATGGATTGATCTAAGGATGCTTTTGAATTAAAGGCTTATTATTGGTGATCAGATAAAATCATGGATTAGGGCTTGTTTTGCCTACTTGTGGAACAAGTTATTTTGGATTATTGGGCATTTTCATCAAGTCATTACTTGGAAAATAAGAAATAACATGTTGCATTTCACTTTTGATCAAGGTCAACTATGGAGGCTACCTTGTTAAACTAATAATTTGAATTCCTTTATTCCAGTTTGAATCATGGCTAATGTTTTGATGTGCATCATGAAAGAAGAAGTTGGCAATCATTCATCGCAAAAGAAGAATTTTGGTCAACACAGTTAACCATGGAAGGTTGACTTTTTGTTGGTCAAGTCATACAAATTCCTAGTTCCATACTTGTACATTACTAAATTTCCTAGTGATTTATTTGATTCAAATTCAAAGTTAAATGGAGAGAAAACAAAAAGTATCCATTACTTGAAAAACAAGTCAACATACAAAGTCAAAGTATTCACATTCAAGTTTCATTACAAGAGAAGTGTATGACACTTCAAAATAAAAGAATACATGAAAATTCCAAGTTTGACTCACAATTGACTTTTGGTCAATTATTGACTTCTAGTCAAACAGTTGATCAAAGTTTGACTTTGAATCCTAAATCTACCTAGACCTAAAGTCCTAAAATCTCTCCTCCATTTTGGCCTTGATCTAAACTACTTTAAAGCAATTCCTTTTCATCATCACTATGCTCCATGTGTCTTCAATTGCAAGCAACCTAAATGGCCATTTTGAGGGCCTTTGCTCAAGTGTCCAACCACCTATTCAACCTGCACCAGGCCTACACATGTTAGTACATCATCATTATAACATAAAATGCCACTTAAGGAAAAACATATTACAAAATCAAGTGCATACATCAAGATACCAAAACAGGTTCGTCATAATACATGTACCAAATCAATGCAACATAATGCCATGAATCCAAACAATTCCAAAACCAATAGAAACCCATACAACATGTCATTCCATAACACACATAATACAATTAGTATAATTCCATCCAATGCCAAGTACTTAGAAGTCATGCATATGCAAAAGCCATCAATTGGAAGTGCAAGCTCATACAAGCATCAAATCTTAAGTCCCAAATACATAAACAACTTACAAGGGGTATCTTACACATCAACACATTCAATTTACAACCATTGACATACATACATATATCTAAGACACATACCATAGCTCAAAATAGCATTCAATGTAGTCACATAAGTTGAAGTTTCATGGCAGATACACAGATGTAAGATACATATCTTATAAGTATAATTCAGAACATGATGTATACACAAACTAGATGCAAGCATTCAATTCCAAAATTCAACACAACAACTGCACAACCACACTAAGAAAATAATTTCCCAAATTTCCTTCAATCTAACCTAATCAATTCTAACTAATAACCAACTTCTAGCCAAACCACTTAACTTTGAACTTAACAATTAACCTTCACTAGACTTTTGATTTTTAACCAATTAAAGTTCTAGCCACTTAGAAGTTAATCTCAACCAATTAATCACCAGTCTAACTTCCCTCTAGCAAACTCTAAAACCAACCTAAACTAACTTGAAATTAATTCTAACCTACCCACCCTTAACATAATTGCTAATAAACTACCCTAACTACCACTAATAGTTTCTTAACCAACTAACCTTACATTAACCATAAATAATCTCAAACACATAAACCAATTCCAACCACCTATAACTAACTGAGCTAAAAAACTTAACCGCCCTAACCAACTTGTAACCGACCGCCCAAACCTAACAAACTACCAAAATCGGTTACATTTTATTTCCCTCCAATTCAATTCGAATGAACTCACATTGCCCTCACAACTCACTAAATTACTCTAAAACTAAAACACTTTATAACTAACAATTTTCATGATCAATTTTCCACCCCCCATAACTCACTCACCAGGATTGTAATCGAATGGCTATCGACCCTCAATCCCTAACTGAATTGCCAAACTTTTTCTCCAATTTTTTTCACCCTCACCTATAAGAACCATTAATTCTCACCATCATCAACAATCAGATACCTTACAAAAGCTCTATAGAATTCCTCTGCAGTTCACCTCTCTCAAGTCACCTTCACTAAAGCTCAACAATCCACACTACTCAGAGCCATCATTAGGGCTCTGAGCAAGTAGAACTCAGCCCTCTACACTCACCTACACCCTCTATATGCTCAATTATCCTAAGTCTCCACTACGCATCTCATCACTCAACTTCAACTATACAATTGCAAAATTCAAAATCTAAACAAAAAAAGGGGAGAATAGGAGATAGTAAAAAGTTCAGAAAGAGCAAGGAGTCAAAGTCATTACCTCACTCTTTCTTTTGATTTAAGTGATTGATAAAATGCATATATGGTCAATAGATTAATTTGAAAACTTTAGAACATTATCCATGTTAATTAATCTTTTTGATTAGTTAATTGTATGATCAAAATCCTAGAAAATCGATGAACAATTGCATGACAACATTAGGGTTTTTCCCATTTTAATCATGTCAAACTAAGAATCTTTTTGCAAATAAACCAAATATACTTAAAATATACGATGTTAATTGTGTGTCATGAGCCTTAATAAGAGGAGAAAGAATAAAAGGGTGTATTTATATCCTTATTCGGAATATTTTTGGATGCAGGACGAATGACCTAGTTGTTCTAAGTATTCACCTCCATTCATAGACTTTAGTGCAATTCAAATCAGAGAATTTTTCATAATTAAAGGAAGAAAAATGAGGAGGATGTAAACTCTCTCTCCCCGAATATTCAGACACTGCTGTAGAGCTCCCTGTCTGAATATTCGTCTTCAGACTAAAATCAATCACAATCAATCAAATTCAATTCTCTCGCCTTAGGGTACTCCAAAACTTTTCATAAATAACATATTATTTATGCCTTACCACAATTCAAACAACGCTTAAATCTCTCACGCGCAGCTATACAAGCAACGATTAACTGCTAGAACACGATAGTTAACATCGTCCAATAAAAACAACCAACAAATATTTATTTTCTATCCCACGAACTGCGAAGCTCTGTTTTTCTCATTACACTATGGGAATACGTAGACATAGGATTTCGAAATCTTTGCGAACACATTAATTAAAAACTTATTTTTCTCCTTAATTAAAACCAATTGCAAGTAACCTTTACATAATAACACTCATCTGCGTAAAACAATCAAAACGGTTCTCGTTGAATACAACGGATGTGAGGGGTGCTAATACATTCCCCTTGCATAACCGACTTTCGAATCCGTTCTTGGTTGCGATGACCATACATATTCCTTTTTATTCGTGAGTTTTATCGATATTTTCCCTTTCCTTTGAAATAAATAAAGTTTGGTGACGACTCTATATTTTTCGCGGCACACAATTTATTCTAATTTTTTCTTATTTAGTTGAAGACAAACATTGTCTTCTTTTTTCTTAATTAATATTTTTTTAAAGTTTTTTATAATAAATTTTAATTTCATTTCTATTTTAGGTCTCATAATTTGTTGGGTCGACCATGCAATTAAGGAACAAATCTCTTTTCTTCTTCAACATGATTACTAGAAGAAAAATATATCCATGGTTAAGAACTATCAATCAATTCTTGACTAAATTTTCACACTTGGACAAAAATTCATATTATTAAGATTAACCCTACATTATTATTATTATTAATAGTATCCAATAGCTAGCCTATATAGTTGGTGCACATAATAAATCACGTTGTATGGAGCAAGAGTGTGGTATATAGATTAAGTCATTTCGTCTTAATCTCTTATACCTAAATACCATGCCGTTATATATCCATAAGAATATCAAAATCCAATATCACTATACTCTAAATTTCCTTGTATATAAATACACAATCTCCCCCTTCTTTAGTTCCATACCTCACTACATAGCTTTTGCTATATATACACCCTTTCTCATCAAACTATACTCCAAATCTTTCAAAGTGCATCCATATACTAAAATTTTCTCCATATAATAATAAACACAAAGGGAGAAAATTAACTATAATGCCCCTCCTAAGACATAGTTTCTTTTTCTCATTCACTATCATCATCATTTCATTTGTTGCTTGTAATAGCAACTTGCAAAAGGACCCACTTATTGCTACATACGTTGATAATTCACCTTCCAATGATGATGATGGTGGTGGTACATTATTATTCAAGAACTTGATCAAAGAAAACACAAATAATGTTTTGAGCTTAAACAAGTTTGGTGGAACTTCATCACATAAATTAGAAATTGTTAATGTCAATGATTATGGAGCTAAAGGTGATGGTTATACAGATGATACACAGGTACGTACGTACATACATACATATAAGATAATAATAAAATATCAATTCCTAATTTTTTTGTCACTGATTTAAATATTTATATGCATGTTTTAATTTAGTTTTATCATGATTAAAAAACTAACATAAATTTTCCTATAAATATTTAGGCATTCAAGAAAGCTTGGGAAGTAGCATGTTCTTCAGGGGAATCAGTTTTTGTGGCACCACAAGATAATAATTTTTTACTCAAACCAATTAGATTCTCTGGTCCTTGCAAATCTAACATAACAGTCCAGGTAAGTTAAATTATTATAAATTAAGCGAGTGATTATTTAATTAATTTTTCATTTTTTAGTATATTATATAATTAATTAATATCTTAAAGAGTAATTTTTATATTAATTATTTTAGATATTTGGAAATCTTGAAGCATCAGATAAACTATCAGATTACAAGAAAGATAAAAGCCACTGGCTTATATTTGACAGTGTTCAGAAACTATTAGTTAATGGTGGTGGAACCATTAATGGAAAAGGAAACATATGGTGGGAAAACTCATGCAAAAGGAACAAAAAGAGAGTATGAATAAAAAAAATTCATAAATAACTCAATATTTTAATCAATTTTAATTCAAACTATGACATTTTTTTAATGTTTTTTCTCTATTTATGTAGCCTTGCAAGGATGCTCCAACGGTATGTATATGTACCTCTTACTATATATCTTTCTCATTCCCTTCACTCGAATTCTAGATCGTTAAATTTAAATAGAATTACTTTGATTTAACGATTGAGAATTAGGGTTATAATTTTATGCATTATCAAGAATATTAAATCGATTGAAGTATTATTTATTAGTTAACTTTACTTTTGTAGGCTTTAACATTTTATAATTGCAAGGACTTGATTGTTCAAAATTTGAAGATAGAAAATGCACAACAAATTCATGTTTCATTTCAAGATTCGATTAATGTTACTGTTTTTGGTGTCAATATCTCATCACCCGAGGATAGTCCAAACACAGATGGAATTCATGTCACCAACACACAAAATATCAAAATCTCTAGCTCTGTCATAGGAACAGGTTGGTAACATAAATTGTGTTTTTAAAAAATTCACAGAAAAAATTATAAAAACTAATAATTGAAATTTATTTATGCATATCTATCTCCTAATTTACTAATTAATTTGATTTTCCAATAATTTTTTAAGGTGATGATTGTATATCAATTGTACATGGATCTAGGAACGTAGAAGCTACAAACATAACTTGTGGACCTGGCCATGGCATCAGGTAATTAATTAAGTTTACGTAAACAAGTTTAATTTACTTTTGTAACTTTTTTTATATATGAATTTTATTTATTTCCAATGATTATTTATATATATCTCAGCATTGGAAGCTTAGGGGCTGGAAAATCCAAAGAATTTGTTTCTGGAGTAATAGTAAATGGATCTAAGATTTCTGGAACTAAAAATGGAGTTAGAATTAAGACATGGCCGGTAATTTTAAACTTTAACTTAATCTTCTGATTTTATATAATCAAATAATATAATAATTCATGACACTGATTTTAACATTAAAAAAATTGAATTAATTAGAAATCATTTTTATTACAAGAATCAGTTTTATAAAATGCAGGGAGGCTCAGGAAGTGCTAGCAATATCAAATTTCAGAACATTGAAATGGACAATGTGGCCAACCCTATAATAATAGACCAAAATTACTGTGACAAGAAAAAAAAGCCATGCAAAAAATCGGTAAATTAATTTTCGAAACTCTTGTTATATATACTATATATTGGTTATGAATTTAGTACTTATTCTCGATTATTTTGCAGAATTCTGCTGTCCAAATAAGCGATGTGTTGTTCGAGAATATAATAGGTACAAGTGCTTCTGATGTAGCAGTGAACTTTGATTGCAGCAAGAAATTTCCATGCAAGGATATAGTAATGAAGAACATAGACTTGGAGTATGAAGAAGAAGGAGAAGCTGCTAAGGCTTTATGCAACAATGTTGATTTGTCTTACACAGGACATGTTATCCCTCGTTGCTACTCATAAAAAGATACAAATAATTGAAGCTTGTGTACATTATCAATCATGGGGAAGATTCTATGTATATATGATATGATCCATATACAATGCAATTAGTTCATTATTAATTGCTAGATATGTGTTTATACAATGTAAATTGATATACAATGGGACTATGATTTGTAGTGAATAGTGTTATTCATTAAACATGATTATAATAAATTATTGATAGTGCCACTAGTTGCATCCATAAGATTCAATCTTTGTATTATTTAAACATGCAAAATCCAAATTTATGCAGTAGTGTGTATGTATATATACTCTCTTGTGCCGAAACTAGGTTAACTTGTTTCTTGAAATCATTTTTGTATATATCGCCATTAAGAATTCTTTAACTACTATCATGATTAAAATAGATTAGAGATAGAGGCTCTAATCTTATATTCGTTGGAACTTGAAGCTATAAGATTGGTTGGTAAAATATTGAGTGAGGAGAGGGAGAGAGTGAGAGAGAATGAGTGAGTAATTGAGGTTGAAAATATAAGCATTTTATTCGGTAATAAGATATTCAGAGGATATATATACCATTATATATAATTATTAAATAAATAAAACTGAACTCTTGGTTGTAATCGGTTGACATATTATGTCAACCGGTTGTACTTAGCTATTGATTCAGTTTTTTTTAACTAAAATGTTCTCGGGGTAATTGGTTAGCATAAAAGTGCAACATGTAGCGAAGCTTTTATCTCTTAACAGATCACCTTAATTGATGTGCTCCAAGTCTTCCATGCCCATTAGTTTCTTTAATCTCTTGAACACTTCAATTGTGTCTCATTTGGTTAACAAACTTGGTCTTCACTTCTACAATACCCTAATCTCAATCTTCTTTGAATAACAAGTTCTCGCAAGTAGTGAAACCCCATCCCAATAAATTTGCTTCTCCCATGTACATTGGGATTCTTAGCAAGGTTGAAGCATATCTCTTTTAAGAAATCATGTATCCTCTTTTTGTAAGCTCTTGGAGCTTGTTTCAAACCGTACAACGCCTTCTTCAATCTATAGAATTTTGACTCTTCGTTTTTTACAACAAAACAAAGGGTTGTTCTACACAAACCTCTTCTTCCAACAGTCTATTCAAAAACACATTTTGACATCCATTTGATAAATGGACCAATTGTTGTTGTTTGTAATCCCAACAACCAATCAAATGGTTTCAATCATTGCTACCGATGAAAATACCTCTTCAAAGTCTATGCCTTCTCTTTGCAAAAATCTCCTTGCAATTAATCGTCCTTGAGATTCGCCTTCACTTTGTACACCCGTCTTACACCAATTTCCTTCTTTCCTTCTGGTAGATCAATTAGCTCCCAAGTCTTGTTCTTCTCAATCGATTACAGTTCCTCCTTCAAAGCAAAAATCCATTTTGGATCACTCAAGGCCTCATCCGTTTTAACAGGTTCAGATTTGCCCATAAGTGCAAAATGAACGAAATCACCATCATCATTGATTTTATTATCCTGGAACAGTTCACATTCTTGGATTCTAGTAGACAAACTTATTTACCTTGATGATCTTCTAACATTTTCCTCAATTAGGGCTTCAACTACAGCTGATTTTTCACTCTCAAACAATGCAGAAACTATTTTCCTGCAATGCAACCGGTTGCACTTTTGGATCAATCAGTTGCACCCTACTAGACATCTTTAATTTTGTCAAAAACGACGTCCCTGCTCATCATGATCATTCTATTTGTTGCATCAAATAGTTTGTAACCACCGATAGAGTGATATCCCTACAAGAATCATCAACTTTCCCTTATCATCCAACTTATTTCTAAGTTGTATCGACACATGTTGATATGCTACCAAAATGAAAACTCTCAAGTGACTTAAACATTCGATTTAAATCCAGATCATGCTTCCTCCGGTGTAATATTTTCAAGCTTCTTTATTGGATACCTTTTCAACAAATATGCAGTTATGGACATTATTTCACCCCATAACTCTTTCAGCAAATTTTTCCCTTTTAACATGCTTCTCACCATATTCATAATCAATCGAATCTTCCTTTAGGCAACACCATTTTTTCACGGTGTGTAAGTGTTAGATGCCCAAAAGTGCTTATTTGAGCTATCATATGTGGGTATCTTTCACTCTATTTCCTTGCTAAAATGTCGAAACCACCTTTGTTTCAGATGAAATGCAATACAATGATAATCTATCTTGGTCCCCTTGATTTGTGTGTTATTATGCAGGAATTAGGCATGAAATAATAGAAAGTGAAGACACAAAGAATTTGGCAAAGGGACCAAATAAAACAAGCATTCATCAGCTTGTTCGCTAGGCGAGGTCTGTGGCGAAGCACTCGCTAGGCGAGCGTCCAGCGAGAGTCCAGCGAACGCGTCCAGACTTGGTGAAAAGCGCAGCAAGCACTCACTCTCTAGGCGAGGCTCTAGCGAGTTCCCAGCGAGGATTCCAGTAGCCAAACCTCTCAACCTCGCTGGAGCGAGGGTTGAAGCGTGCCCTTCGCTAGGCGAAGGTTTTGTTCGCTAGGCGAACATAACAGTCTGAGATAGGCTGTTTCTCTGGGCGCAGGTGCCTCATGTGCCTCAATTAGACCCTCGCTAGGCGAGCCATTCTGCTCGCCTAGCGAGCATGACAGCCCAGTACAGCTCTATAAGTAGCAAGTGCCACTTTTTGGAGCCATACCTAGTTTTCCATACTTTTGCATTTTTTCTAGATATTTTTACAGCATTGTTCTTAGAAGCTTTTGTGCCCTAAATTTCATTTCTCTTCATCTCTTAACCATCTTTTACAAAAAGAAGGTGGATTCCCATCCAATCTCGATTATTCGACTCGGATGTTGATCAACCTTCTTCCGAAACTTGCCGACCAAGCTACCATGAAAATGAGTAGCTAAGTCCTCCATTTGTCAAGGTTAGATGTAGATGATCATTAGCTTTGTGTGTAAATGTAAGGATCTTCATGTGTAAACTCTTTAATGGTGAATATATGATGAAAACTTTGTTCTTATTCAAAACTCTTTGTGTTGGTTTATGATCGAGAGATGTTTACCAACTCTTAACCTAGGTTTTCATCCAATCTTGTTTGTTAGCTAGAGATAATAATGAATGATTTTGTTCACCATAAGGTTGAACCAAAAAGTTATCATTTTGATAGGTTGTGTTAGAGATAAACAATCGATCAAAATGGGAAAACTCACAATGTGTGTTCGAGAGAAACACATTGGGAGGACTTTGTGAAATAATTTATCATCTAAAAGAGTTTATAAGATTGTTGACCGAACAAATACATGCAAAGTGATCGTTGAACCCTAACTTTGGCAATATTTCTCAAATATTCAAATCAAACTTTTACCGTATTGTATTACCTTTTTATGCAAGATAACGTGATTAAAACCAAAACCCCTTGCGTTACTTAAGCTAAGATTAATACAACCATCGAACGGCGGTGATATCTTACAATCCCTGTGGATACGATAACAAAAACCCGACACTTAAAATTACAACTAACAAAATGGCGCCGTTGCCGGGGCTCACTTGCTGTCATGCTCGCTTGCTGCTCGCTAGGCGAGGCAGTAGAGAGCTGATTCGCTAGCTGCTCGCTAGGCGAAGCAGCAGCGAGCGCTGCATGACAGCACTTATTAAAAATCTCAGCAGGGCACTCATTTTGGCCCAAACACAACTTTTCTGTTTTTCAACTCTGCTGAGGAAAATTTTAACCGAGCACTCTCCACACTCTCTCATTTTCATCTCTCTCACTAACACTCTATCCCTATTTGGAAGATTGCAAACCCTACTCCACTTCACATTTCAATCAATCCGTGTAACTAAGATGGAATCAAGGTCTGGAAATTCAAAGAAGAGGAAGGGAGGAAACATTTCCCGTCCAGTAACGATCCAATTTGATAACGACAAATTTGTCGGGGCGAAGCAGGCCGCCAGGTACATTGCTTTGGAGAAACGGAAAATTCTTCCGGAGAAGCGATTCCTCATCAACCCCCAAGGCACAAACAGAGCATTCGCCGGGTTGATTGACACAAAGAAGTGGGATCGGTTAATTTCCCCACTTGAGCATTATGACATAGCAACGGTGCGTGAGTTCTATGCGAACGCACTACCGGATGATGACGAGCCGTTTACTTGGAAATCTCAAGTGGCCGGCCGTCCCGTTGCGTTTGATCGGGATGCCATTAACCGAGTCCTAGGTGAACCGCTCCAGTTGGGAGCCGAAGAGAGGGACACATACCACACAAACTTACGGCTTCACCGGGATGTTGAAGCCATTTCTGCCGCCCTGCTATTAAGAGGGAAATCTGTTGAGCTGAACCCATCTGGGGTTCCCATGATGTATCATAGGGAGGACATGACTCCCTTGGCTCAACTGATTCTGCTGATGGTGCTGACAAACATCCAACCAAAGTCCCACACTTCTACAGTGCCGATCCCAATGGCACATTTGGTCCATTGTATCCTCACCAACGTCCAGATCGATGTGGCGAGGATTATTGCTAATGAGCTTAAGTCCGTGATTGAGAGCGGGCTAAAGTCGGGGGCTCGTGTGAATTGTCCCCTGGCTTTCCCGTGCTTAATCATGAGTTTGTGCATTCAGGCAAGGGTGAGACTACCCTCTAGGGGTCAGGTAAGGATCCCGTCACCCATTGATGACAGGTACGTGGCCAAATATTGCAGGGCCAAGAATGTTAGAGGCAGTGCAGCTGCAGAGAGTACCCGGGCTTCTGATGGTCCTGGTACTTCTACTCCTGGACCATATCCCTACCTGCAAGCTGTGTGCGATTACAGTTTTGAATGGATGGCGGCAACCCAGCGTGACTCTATGCAGCGGTTACAGCTGCAGGGAAGTGGTGCTCATGCCTTGATGACGCGTGAGCAGTTTCTGCTTAACGCCAACTGGCCTGTGGACAGGCCTGTGTATGGTGAGGGGGCGGGTGCTGGTGCGTCTTCTGGTGGTGCAGCTGATGATGATGATGAGGAGGCTACCGGTTCTGAAGCCGGTAGCGAGGAGGATTCTGAGCCTTTGGAGGGCTAAGTTTTTTTTTTTGTTATGTTTTATTTTGATTGTATTTCCAGAATTCTGTATTTTGATTTTGGCTTTGTACTTTTGGGGTGTTTTGTCCCCCACGAACAAATTTAAATTTTGAAGTTTATATTATTATTTCTGTTTTAAATTTTGTTGTTTTAATAAATTTTTGGTTGATTGAGTGGCAAACCCTCTAGATTGGTTGCTCCTCAAAGAAGTACCCAATGAAGGTGCATCCGAGCTTGGATGGCAATGATAAGAATTAACAAGTGAATGAGGCTAAGGTACATGGTTACCTCCGGCTAGAATTTTAGAATGCATTAAGAACTTTACTCTTTTTGGTAAATTGAATATTGTCTTTTTGCAACATAATTGAATGAATGTTTCATCTAGAACTTAAAACCACAAATTGTGAGGAAACCTCCATTGTACACTTAAATGCTGGATTCTAATAAGTTTTGTTGATTCATTTGATTCATGCTTTGTCTTTTATTATTGTGAATATGTGGAAGCAATTAGAAATGATCAAGGCACTTGTTTTCTATCGAGCACAACTACATCCAAAAACAACTTACCTGTGAGCAGAGAGAGTATTCGTTAACCCCTTTGAGCTTAAACAGTTGAATCTCAGCTTGAAATAAAGCGAGATTTCAAAAATATTTTTTTTACAACCCGGAAAATCTTGATTATTGTTCTTTTGCCGTAAAAAATTAAGAGCATTCACTTAGGGTGAATAAGAAATAAGTTGGGGAGAATCGGTAAGTACCACAACTCTTGAAAAAAAAATGAAAAACCGAGCAAGCATTGAAAATAAAAATATAGAAAAGAAACATCTGTTTTGTAAATATGATGTGAAAGAAAAGAACAAAAATAGAAAGAATGAAAATGAATGCTTGCTTGGAAGAAAAATAGTGAAAAATAAAAATTGAGTTGTGAAATAAGAGTTGTGAAGGTTTCAAATAAGAAACAAATGGAACGAAGTCGAGATGTGTGAATATGTGTACAGTGAATGTCTCTTTTGCATCGGCAATTTCGTTTTCAATGGCCTTAGAAATGACCCTTGTTTGTTAACCTGACAAAGCTTCAATCGAAAAGCCCTTAGTGATCTTCGTGCTTCCACATTACCATTTATAATTGTTAGACATTGTATGAATCGAATTGATTTCTTCATTATTTGTTAGAGAGTGAGATTATTCTCGCGGTTGCAAACGCGTAAACTCTTCATTCCTTATTCGAAGAGGAGAGATAGGGTGATTCATTCAGAATAATATTGTTGTAGATAGATAAATATTTCGCATTGCTATTAAGTTTTAGTTCTTGTGTATTATTTTATTTGAACCGTTGGAAACTTGTATATGCTGATTCGCTTGTGTTTGAGCCGTTTTATCCAACTTCGGAGAAACCTTTTTCTTAAAGCAAATCCTCTTGTCCTTCAAGGGGCATACTTTGCTTGAGGACAAGCAAGAATCTAGTTGGGGAGAGTTGTTAGATGCCCAAAAGTGCTTATTTGAGCTATCATATGTGGGCATCTTTCACTCTATTTCCTTGCTAAAATGTGGAAACCACCTTTGTTTCAGATGAAATGCAATACAATGATAATCTATCTTGGTCCCCTTGATTTGTGTGTTATTATGCAGGAATTAGGCATGAAATAATAGAAAGTGAAGACACAAAGAATTTGGCAAAGGGACCAAATAAAACAAGCATTCATCAGCTTGTTCGCTAGGCGAGGTCTGTGGCGAAGCACTCGCTAGGCGAGCGTCCAGCGAGAGTCCAGCGAACGCGTCCAGACTTGGTGAAAAGCGCAGCCAGCACTCACTCGCTAGGCGAGGCTCTAGCGAGTTCCCAGCGAGGATTCCAGTAGCCAAACCTCTCAACCTCGCTGGAGCGAGGGTTGAAGCGTGCCCTTCGCTAGGCGAAGGTTTTGTTCGCTAGGCGAACATAACAGTCTGAGATAGGCTGTTTCTCTGGGCGCAGGTGCCTCATGTGCCTCAATTAGACCCTCGCTAGGCGAGCCATTCTGCTCGCCTAGCGAGCATGACAGCCCAGTACAGCTCTATAAGTAGCAAGTGCCACTTTTTGGAGCCATACCTAGTTTTCCATACTTTTGCACTTTTTCTAGATATTTTTACAGCATTGCTCTTAGAAGCTTTTGTGCCCTAAATTTCATTTCTCTTCATCTCTTAACCATCTTTTACAAAAAGAAGGTGGATTCCCATCCAATCTCGATTATTCGACTCGGATGTTGATCAACCTTCTTCCGAAACTTGCCGACCAAGCTACCATGAAAATGAGTAGCTAAGTCCTCCATTTGTCAAGGTTAGATGTAGATGATCATTAGCTTTGTGTGTAAATGTAAGGATCTTCATGTGTAAACTCTTTAATGGTGAATATATGATGAAAACTTTGTTCTTATTCAAAACTCTTTGTGTTGGTTTATGATCGAGAGATGTTTACCAACTCTTAACCTAGGTTTTCATCCAATCTTGTTTGTTAGCTAGAGATAGTAATGAATGATTTTGTTCACCATAAGGTTGAACCAAAAAGTTGTCATTTTGATAGGTTGTGTTAGAGATAAACAATCGATCAAAATGGGAAAACTCACAATGTGTGTTCGAGAGAAACACATTGGGAGGACTTTGTGAAATAATTTATCATCTAAAGGAGTTTATAAGATTGTTGACCGAACAAATACATGCAAAGTGATCGTTGAACCCTAACTTTGGCAATATTTCTCAAATATTCAAATCAAACTTTTACCGCATTGTATTACCTTTTTATGCAAGATAACGTGATTAAAACCAAAACCCCCTGCGTTACTTAAGCTAAGATTAATACAACCATCGAACGGCGGTGATATCTTACAATCCCTGTGGATACGATAACAAAAACCCGACACTTAAAATTACAACTAACAGTAAGGAGGTACTACCTCATGTATTATACCCTCTTGATCACAAAACCTCCCAAAGTCATTTGAGACATATTCGCCTCCACCATCTGTTTTGAGGACTTTGAGTTTGTGAAATATTTTCCTTTCAATCATGGACTTGAACTTCTTAAACACTTCGAACACCCCATCCTTTATCTTGATTAATTATGTCCATAATTTTCTACTATGATCATCAATGAATGTGACAAATATCTATTGCTACCAATGGAATCAACTTGCATCGGTCCATACACATTCAAATACACTACCTCAAGGTGACACTTGGTTCTAAAACATGCATCCTTGTTGAGTTTTACCTTATGTTGCTTCTCTTGCACACATTTTTCACAAACTTCAGCCGTTATATTGATGAATGGAAGCCCCGTCATGATTATGTTCTTTTGAAAGACCTTGAAATCTCAGAAATTAAGATGCCCAAGCCTGTAGTGCATATCCACTCTTCTCAACTAGCCATTGTAGCAAGACACATATGCTCCATAACCTTCAACTCAACCTTGAAGGTTCTGTTTAGAGCCATGGGAGCCTTTGGGGCCAAACCTTGTTTGCGTCCATAATGCGTAACACCTTGTTCTCTATATGAATCTTCTAATCCTTCTCAAGTAATTGGTCAGTACTTAGAAGATTGCACTTATTTTCGGGAATATAAAACACATTCTTGATTGAAGAATATCTACCAACCATTCTCTCGATCGATACATCAATGATCCCTTCTACCGCTAGAGTCGTAACGTCTGCGAACTTAACCTTGTTCTTCATGGCACGATTGGTTATAAAAACCCAAATTTTCCTCCCCATCATATGCGTTGAACACCCAGAGTCCAAATACCATTGATTGTTGCACACTACTGCTTCTTTCAAAGTCACCATTGCATTTTCTTTAGATTGTAACTGGTTACAATGTATACGTAATCGGTTACATCATGGTTTTGTAGTGTTCATCAAACTGGTGGTGCTGTCGTCTTACACCTTGATGTTACTGCTTTCTTCTTCTGTGATCATGACTAAGAGAGTGTTCTCATCATCAAACACTTGTCTTGAAACTCTAGCTTCATCTTCTTGAGGTTCTTTCTTGTTGGCAATGCACTCACTTTAAAATGGTCAAGCTTTTGACAATTATAGCATTGCACATTGCTCTTGCCAACTACCCTTCTTCCTCCTCTACCTCTGACATTTCCACCTCTAGATTTGTTTGATCTAGCAACCCTATTTCCATTGTTTTCACCCTTTTAAAATGTTGAATTTTTGGAACTTTGGAAGTCTATTCCACCAAAATTCTGAAAGTTCCTTTTACCTTTGTTCATGGGCCACTTTTCTTTCTGCTTCTTCTCTCTCTCTCTAACACATTAAAATGGACATGCAAAGAGATATATGTCGTTTCCTAGTCAACATTCCTTTCCTCAATTCTTTATTCATGCGCTTCAAGAGATCTTTACAACTCTTATTTGCTCGTCGATGCAAGATCGTTTGATTCCTCAATCACAACCACAACTCTGTCAAATATTGACGTCAAAGAATGCAATATTTTTGCAACAACATACTCCTCTGTGATTGCTTCTCCACATTCATTCATTTGGTTGACCAATCTTGTGATTCGCTTTGTGAATTCACAAATTGTTTCCTTTTCATATATTTGAATCAACTCCAATTGCCTCTTACGATTTTGTAACCTCACCACCTTTTCCTTGTCAGCTCTTGCATATGTTTTCTCGAAGATTTACCATTCTTTCTTCGAAGTTGTACAATAAACAAATTTCTCAAAATTACCCGCATCAATACATTGATGAATAACAAACAATGCCTTGTAATATTTCGTCTTCTCCTTCTTATGCTTAGATCATTATGCACATATTGCACCTTTTACAAGTGTAGTTATCCCCGTTCTTGATAACTTCAAGAACGTATTAATAGCCAAACAACACCTTCATTTGTTTGCACCACTTTTTGTAACTCTTCGCGTCGAGAGTTGTGGGATTTGTTCATTGCAAGCAGAGGTCATTTTCGCACACTAGGTGTTTGATGGATTGAACCAGGATCTTAATGCCAAATGTTGGAACTTGGAACCACAAGATTGGTGAAATATTAAGTGTGGACAGGGAGAGAGTGAGAGAGAATGAGAAAGATATATATATTGAGAGTGAGAGAGAGAGAGAGAGAGAGAGAGAGAGATTCGGTTTTTAAACTAAAATATTGAGGTGTAACCGGTTAGCATAAAAGTAAAACTAGTTACATGCACGTGAATTAGCTTTAATCTCTTAACATCTCCAACTATTCCTTAACCTAAAAAAAAACTAATCAAGCTTCCACAATCTTTTACTACCTTCTCCATCTTCCTCAGCTCATTCAACAGTCTAACATCACAAATCAACATCATTTACATTTGAAAAATAAAAAAGAAAAGAAGAAGCAAAAAATCACAGAAACTAAGATAGGGTCAGGGAGGAAGAGGGAGTAAGGACCACAATAATCTACTTCACATAAATATCAAATGACTTCAAGGCAAATGTTATTTACTATGTTTTCAAAAACTATGGAAACATTGATGAAGTTGTGATCCCGCCTAGAAGGAATAAATATGGAAATAGATATTGCATTAGTTATACAATTGCTGGTACTAATTAAATAGTTCTCTAAGATTTAGGCATATCCCTTGTAATATATTTTATTTAAAATGGGTATTCAATACGGGTACGCAGTTGAATCCTTATTACTAAAGACCCAATATTTTTTATGTTTTTTTATTGTATTTTATTAGTAGATTGATTAAGGTTACATTTCATTGAAAAAAGTTTGGAATGCAAGCCAAAAGCAATCGACGTATTTTCATTTTTATGTAATTCAAACTTACATAACTAATGCATTTAATATCAGAAGTTAACGGCTTAAATGTTTTTCTAGACATACTATTTAGGGTGTTACTCGAAGGAGTAAGCACATCGAATATAGATTTCACTTCTTAAGGGAGAAGGTAAATCAAGGTGAACTTGAAGTAATGAATTACTCAAGTGAAGCACAGTTGACCGATATTTTCACCAAAGGATTGAAGATAGACAGATTCCTGGATTTTAGAAAGAAATTAGGAATAGTTCATATCGACTATGATTAGCGTATGTTCGACAACTTGGAATATAGGGGGTATGATGAGATGTAATATAATCTAAGTTGTGTGGCTCAAGCCCAAAGTAAATTAGTGTTTAGGATTTGTTACTTAGTTTGTTATATTTGTTACTTAATAGTCAAGTCACTAAGGTGTATATAAATAGATACTTTGTAATTCAATTTTATAACACAATCATTCTTCAATAATAGAATCCTTATTTTCATATTATCTCTCTCTTTTCTCTCCTCACAAAAGTACCTTACGCACTAACACAAACGTGTCTTTCAAGTTTAGTGTAAAATTCACAAATTCTTCAATTCGTTTCTCAAAGCTAAAGCCTATAAATTACGTTTTGAACTCAAAAGCACAAATAAATTAGGTCACTCAGTGAATAAGTATTTACTTCATATTAAAATATTATTAATTTGTTAATTGTGACTGTTGATGTTTATTCAGATCAAGAATATATTAATACTAATGTAGATAGATTTCAAGAAGACTTTAATTCATCTGTACTTGTGATCTATATTCATCAATATTCTTATTCAATTGAAGATTTTTAACTCATCTCATGATTAAAGAGATGTAATATGATGGATATCGTCAAGAACTTTCAAACCCTAGTGTCTCTTCGAACCTTGCACATTTTAAACTTTCTTCAATGTTGTTAATTCTAAGAATCAATAAATTTAAACAAAGCATTACAATGTTGGTTGTGGTTGTGGAAGAGGGCATGATTATGGTAGAGGAAATGGAAGATTCCATTCGAACCTTATCTAATGTAAAAATTTTCCTTAGACTGGACACAATGTAACTCGTTGCTAGAATAGATATGAGCAATTTGGTAGCCAACAATAACAATAAAGATCATCACCCTTTAACTCGAAGACATAACCTATGACTAATATTGAAATGAAGACTTATCAATTATCTTAATATCAATATGTTGCTCCTTTATATAACTATAACAACAAAGATCATCACCCTTTATTTCACATTATACCTAATTATATTACTATCAAGATATTTGGTTGCACTTGTTTTCCTCATTGTAGGATTATGAGAAAGAGATGAAGTATCCTTTTCCATGTGGGCCTTCTTCCTTTTAAATATTTTTCCAAGCACACTATGGTATCTACAAGATGAAATAAAGAGGATAGTCAGCAAAAATATTATTTAAATAATAACGGGAAACATGAAGATAATCTCCTCTCCTCATCAAAAGATATTTTTGAAACTGGATGAAAATGTACTCGAACGCGTCGCACAATTGAACATACAACAGAGTCGCCACCGAACTTTATTTATCCCAAACTAAGGAAGGGAAAATATCGGTAAACCCAAGGGGAACAGAGAAACAGGTAAGGAAGTTGGTTATGCAAGGGGGGTATTAGCATCCCTCACATCCATGGTACTCCATGGAAACCATTTT
Source organism: Lathyrus oleraceus (assembly GCF_024323335.1). Lineage (NCBI taxonomy): Eukaryota > Viridiplantae > Streptophyta > Magnoliopsida > Fabales > Fabaceae > Lathyrus > Lathyrus oleraceus. The sequence continues at coordinate 204,820,854 of NC_066581.1, forward strand.
GATTGGTCTTTCTTGGATGGTTGTTGCTATCTTCATGTACCTGCAAAACAGAAAATGGGTTAGAGAGAGAGAGAGAGAGAGAGAGAGAGCTTGAGGAGGATTGGGGCCCTCATGCCTACGTATTCTCATAGTGCAATGAGAAAGTCAGAGCCTCGTAGTTCGTGGAACTAGAGAGAGAAAGGGAGAAAAGAAAGAAAAGTGCTCGCCAAGGATTCGCATCCTCGTGCCTACTTATCCTTATAGTGCAATAAGGAAATCTGAGTTTCGTAGTTCGAAGGATAAAAACTGAGAAAAGAGAATGATTAAGGGTGGTGTTTAAACCGGAAAAAGCTAGTGTAAGACCCCAATTTTGACCCTAAGATCCCTCATGGCATCATAACATTGCATGTGCATTGCCTCAAGGATCATAAGTATCTTGGCTCCTTACCTTTGGGTGGGATCTCTTCTTGTGAGTGGTTTGAGATCACCAAGCATGCTTGAATTGTATATTATTGGTTTTCTTATTTTGATTACTAACCAAAAGCACAAAAATATGTCACTAACATCTTTTGTTTTAAGCTTGAGCAATCACAAGGTCAAGAGCTTCAAGGAGATCCTTTGTGTAGAGATATGGCCAAGTGAAGATGATAGCAAGCATGGTAATGGTTCCCAAAGCCCTCATCCATCAAATATGCCTCCCTAGCATCTCAATTCATCATTTTGATCAAAGCAAGTCAAAGGGTTTGAGGTTTGTTCCCCAAGGAAACCCTAGTTCATATGATCATCCACAATGCCTTGCTCTTGAAGCAACCTCAGCCCATGGTCAAATACAATCAAGGGAAGTTCTTTAATTCATCATTTCATGCATATTTGAACTTATTTGTGGGCCCTCGATCATCAATTCATCAAGATATGAGTTGTGGACTTGAGAAGTTGATCAGTCAATTCATCTGATTATTTTGAAATACACTGAGACCTAACTTTTTATGTGTTGGTCAAATGGAGATGATCCCAAAAGCAAAAATGTTCTTAAGGACAATATGAACAAATTCATGTTCATCAAAAATTTATTTGAAACTTGGAAGGTCATCTCCCATTCCAATACATTATAGGTCATTTTGACTGAAACCCTAATTGTGGGTCAACTTTGGACCAAATGCATTGAAAGTCAAAAAAGTCTAACTTCAAGTGCCCATAATTCTTTCATCAAAAATCCAAATAAAGCAACATTTAAGTCCATTTTGATTGTCTTGAAAAGATCTACAACTTTTATGTTGGAGGTTTTTTCATTTGAGGCTTGCATCATCAAAACAGAGGGGCTTGAACATTGGCCAAATTTGGAAACTTTGCCTTTGCATGTTTTGCATCTTACACTTTAAACTCAAAATTCACTAATTTCCACACTCCAAATGGATTTTTTCCCAACATAACATTTGTTCCTTACATCAAAAACTTTCCAACCATTACTCACATGCTCATATTTGGATTTGGCAAATGGCATTTTCGAAGAGGAGAAGTTTTAGGCATAATTGTGCATAACATGTTGGAACTCATTATACAAGCTTGTGCATTGCCAATTACACGTCCACTTCAGTTCAATTATGTCTCAGATTGCATTTGGCATTGAATTTGGGCCTTTTGAATGATCATGCAAGCCCATGCAAAGAGTATCCATTTGCCATGCAGACGGATTGAATCACACTTGCCTTGCCTCTCAATCTATAAATAAGAGCATCATTCCATTCGATTTGGATCCATGAATCAACCTGAAGTGCTGCAGAAATCAAAACCGAGCCACACCTAAAGGAACTATTTCATTTTTCATTTCAATTTCTCAGATCTGAAATTCAACTAAATCTGGTTGAATTTCTAGATCTAAAGTTCCTAGACCTCTCTCTCATACTCCATTGATCTTCTGTTTGGCCAAAGGAAGCAAGGAAGCAAGCTCAAATCTCCAGAATTCAAAGGTGATCATCAACTGGTTTTCTCTTCGAAACTCATTACTCTTTGATCTATTTGCCTGGCCAATGTGTTCTCTGAAGTCCTCACTTGAGAGGCAAGCTAGTGGTAGCTTCAATTTCGTGTTTTATTGAACTGCATTTTTTATACCTGAATCTTCTAGCTCATATTTCTTACTCTATAGGAATTTTGAGTGTGATTCAAGGTTACAGGGGTGATGTACATCACCCCAGCTTCATTTTGATATATGGATCGTGGATTTTGGTTGAGGTTTTTGAACCTGCAATTCTGGCCGGAGTTCATGTACTCACCGGAGAAGACGGTGGCGCTGGCCACCGTCCCATTGCCAGATCGATCTTTGACCGTTGGATGCTTTCTCCAGTTTATATCACAACCGTTTGATCTTATGACTTTTATTAAATGTCCATGTGATGCGTTTGACTGAGGAACATGGTGAGCGCGCGTTTAAGATCCATTAGATCTGCCAGGTCAATTAATGAACTGGATCCAACGCCTCTCCTTTTTCCTGATTTTCTGAATTTCCATTTAATTTCTTTTATTTCCATTATTTTCAAAAATTCATATCTCCTTCATTTTAATTCCAAAAAATATGGGACCAATTGCATTCTTCTCCAAATAATTTCTAGTTTTTAATTTTGATTTTTAATTTTTTTTATTTTGTCATTTGATATTTTTAGGAATTTTCTCTTTTCTGGTTATTTTTAATTCATTTTAAATAGTTTTTGATATTCAAAAAATGCAAAAATATTTTCCTAACCTATTTGAATGATGATGGATCTATGAAAAATATTCTCATCAATTTTTTAATTGATTTGAGATTTATTTGAGATTTTAGTTCAATTAGGTTATTTTTATTCATTTTTAATTGATTAAAAATAGTTTCTGACTTTAAAAAATGCTGAAATTTTTTGTCAAACTTTGTTTGACCTTGTTGAGCTTGGGATAAATCCCTTGGACCTTTCAAGGTTGATTTGAAGTGATTTTGAAGTTTGACCTTTCTTTTATTTTTAATTCAAGTTTATTTTAATATTAAAAATACCAAAAATATTTTGTTTATTGTTTGACCTCCAATCTTCATCCCACTTTTGGTTTCTCATTGTTTGACTTTGACTCTCAATGTCCTTGGTCAACATTTTAGATTGGTACATTTTCTTTTCATTTGATACACTTTAATTTTTCCATTTCATCTTCCATTATTCATCTTCTCCTTCTTCTTCTTCTTTCTTCTTTTGATCAATGAGTTGAAGATTGATAAGTTAGCATTGATTAGGGAGACTTAATCTTCCTTGATTCAAATCTAATTCATCTTGATCAATTGATCAAGTGAATGGTTTTGCATTAAGGATAGGTTGTTTCCTAAATCATGCAAAAGGCTTAAACCAATACAAGATCAATTCTCTTTTTCTTTTGGCATGGCAAGTTGTTGGAACTTGGTTCACTAATCAAGACTTCTAACTTGTGTTGTTGCCTACATTATTATTGACCGGCCTCAGATAGTTGTGACTTATACATAAGTCCAATTACGATTGCTTAACATAGTGCTAAATTTGCCTTATGGCACACTAACTACTAACACTAATCATTAACCATTAACATTTACTTTTTGCACTTTACTTTTATGCAATTTACTATTCTTGCACATATTATCCATTTGTTTTTCCCTTTGCTCATTTGAGCACATGTTTATGTTAATGCCATTTACCTTTTGCTCACTTGAGCATATAATTGTGTATATATCTTTTGTGCTTGTGTTTGTTTGTTTGTTGGGAACCAAATGCAAAGAATTGGACAAAATGGACTTAGATTTTAGGACTTTCCCTATGCAAATTTGTAGTCAAAGAGAAACTAGGCATTGGGCCTTTAGAATGCTTAATGTTGAAAGCTGAACTGAAAACCAAACCTCTAAACTCACTCTTGTCCATTCTTGATTTGCTTCATAAAACTCTTTGATGTGTGTGTTCTTGTGCTAGGGATTCCACCTTGATTCAAATTTGAGGAACCATTGCCATGAGCTTCTAAGAGAAAGAGTTACAAGATACCTTGAAGAGCCTTCCAAGAATTCATTTGATTGATGATTGCTTGAGTTTATGCTTATGTGATTGCTTATTCCAAAGGATGGGAGCAACTTGGATCATCAATATGGTCTCAAGAAAGGAACTCTTTTTGTGGTTTTGTTCTTATCCCTCATCTTTTGCATTGTTTAGGACTCTAGCCATTCTTCTTTTTCCCTCCACTCTAACCCAAGCCAAAACTTTTGTGCAAACATTTAACATTTGTTTTCAACATTAGAAACCTAAGCCTTATGCTTTTGATTTTCAAACTTTCCCTTCTTAATACTTATTTTGAATTGAATCTTTAATCCACTTTGACCATATTTTGTAAATATTTTTCATTGGTAAATATAACCCATTCAAATGTCTTTTGTGGTTTCAATGGCCACTCTCTTAATCAAAAAATTTCATAACCTTTAGCTATTAGGTTTGAGTTATCCTTGAGGTAGATGTAATACTCACCTATATCCTTAGTGATGGACAATGAGTCTTCCATGCTTATTATAGGGTTAACCCCTCACTAGCATGTTGAAGCTATCCTCACATGGTGGATTTGTGGTTTTAGGTTGAGTTTTCTCCCTTGGATAACAAAAGACCTTAAGGCTTTTGGACCAATCAATTCACCAACTCATTTTGAGATTTTTACCCCGAACTACGAGGTTTTGATCCTAATCTTTTTTTAAGATGGTACGTAGGCAATGGATTTATCCATCCAAACACAAAATGTAAATAAACTTGTACATTCTCTTCTCATCTCTTCAATCATGTTTGCACAAACAAATTTTTCACAAAAACAACAACCTTTACAACAAATGTGAAAAGGGCTACCTAGGAGTACCTAGGATGTTTTGGGTGCCTAACACCTTCCCATTGCATAACCAACCCCCTTACCCAGATCTCTGACTCTCATTTTTACTAGTTTTTGATTCGACAAAACTTTTAGGTTTTTGTTCGCTTTCTAACCATTCCTTTGGATAAATAGAAGTGCGGTGGCGACTCGACTTGTGTGATTTACCTTGAATTTGGTCAATATCTCTAATGGTAACGAATACCCCGCTACAACTAGAAACTGACTGAAGCGGTGTTTAAACCAAAGGAAAGAGATTGTGGTGTTTAAACCAAGAAATGAAGGGGTTTAACCATAAAGGTGTGTCCCAAAAATATGGTGGTTAAACCAAAGAGAAAAGGAAAGTGGTGTTTAAACCAAGAAAGGGTGTATAACCATGAAGGTGTCAACCCAAAGAAAGGGAATTGGGTTAACCATAAAGGTGTATAACTAAAGGAAAGTTAAAGGTATATAACCAATGAGTGTCAACCTGAATTATGGTGTCATAACCAAGAAAGGGGGTTAACCATAGAGGTGTGTTCCAAGTAGAAAGGTAAACGTATATAACCAATGAAGGTGTCAAGCTGAATTGTGGTGTCATAACCAAGAAAGGGGGTTAACCTTAAAGGTGTATCCCAAAAGAAAATGGGGTTAACAATAAAGATGTGCCCCATGAAGGAAATTGCAAAGGTATCTAAACCAAAGAAGAATGGAAAAGAGGAGCTAAAAGGCTAGTTGTATACTTGACAGTGAACTGACTTGAATTACACTAAAGTTTATGAATAAAAGTGAATACTCTGAGCAACTGGGTCAATTGTCTCGTACCCAAAATATTTAGAATGAGTATAGGAATGCTCTATCTCACCCCTTATCTATTGATTAAGGCTCATGGCATGCAATCATTGTCAATGTCTGACAAGTTGTTGAAGCAGGTTCTCAGAAATACTTTATGGGGATGAGGCAAATGGTTGATGAATGGCTTGATCTTGAGGTCTTGTACTTGTTGAGAGGCTGAAGCTCTAAAGTAGCAGAGACAAATCCCATCATGTGACCAAAGGACTTATGGTCATTTGTCAAAGATTGAGGGAAAGTGTGCAAAGTCAAGGGATCTAGTTAATTAAATAGAATTTGATCAAGCTAAATTATAGGGAATTGGATGGATCAAACACACAATGCATGATCATACAAAGACTATCCTAGGGTCTCATTGTTAGGTAGCCCAAGAGAAAAACATGTGTGCGTAAAAAGTGTACTAAGCCTAGGTCTTATTGTCAGGTAGCCCAAGACAAATCCATGTAGGTGAAATGTGCTAACCTAAACAGATGAATGCGATAAGCAGAGGTATAAGGCAAATGAACCATAAATAAGGTGACAAGGCCATAAGTTCAACTGTTCAAAAGTAGGACAAAGTCAAAAGGGCCAAGGTCAATGAGTCCAAGGTCATTCTAGATCAAGCAAAGGCATAAGTCCTAAGTCTTAAGTCCAAAAGTGCGGGCATTATCACTCCAAGTCAAGCTTAGGTCTTAAGGATCAAGTCAATTAATTTTATCATGTTTTGATTTAGTGAGATTGTCAAGCATATCAAACACAATATAAGAAGCAACAGATCAATAAGATGAGATAAATAATGTATGAAGTAAAATGATGAGTAATGAGACATAAAAGTAAATTGCACAAAGTAAAGGCATAAGAGTAAATGCATGAAGTAAAGGCATAAAAGTAAATGACATAAGGTAATTTGCAAGAATGTAAAGTATTAGAGGTTTATCAGTTAAATGTTAGGTGTTAGCATGTTAGAAGTCAAAGTCAACACAATGGGATCATCTATCAATAAGTCAAAGGAATCAAACATATGCCACACTAAAGGATGGTCTATTATTAACTCAAACTGTTCAAAATATGGCTAAATGACCATCTATAAACATATTGAATCAAAGAAGATTAAATCAACCAAGAGACCATCTATGAGTGGTTTGAAATGTTTAAGGTTTGATCAAACAAGTAAACAAAGTCAACAAAGTCCAACAAGGTCAAAATGAAGTCAAAATGTGAGCTAACTCAAGTATTTGACTTAGGATCCACTATCAATCAAATCAAGGGACCCAAAAATATGGCTCAAAGTGTCAAGAATGACCAAATGATCATTTATCAATATTTTTGAATCAGAGAAGATTGAATCAACCTCAAATGTATCTATAGATGACTTAATATGTATAAGTATTATTCAACCAAGTCAACAAATCAAGTTAAAACATCAAGTGCATCAAAAATCGAGCAAAAATGTATTTAAAATGATTTAAAAGGGAAATTAAAGAGAAAATCCCAAACTATGATCAAAATTGCTCAAAAATGGTTGCAAAAATTACACAAAGTCCCAAGTATTATACATTAATAAATCTCAAAAGTTTGATGCAAAACGGTTTTAAAATGCTTGAAAGATAAATTGGAAAAGGAAATGAAAATGAAAATGAAATAAAAATATTAATAAATGCAAAAATGATTTTAAAAATTATAGAAAAAAATGTATGTGATGCAAAATATTTTTAAAGACTTTGTGTAAAAGGTTTTAATAAAAAATGTTTAGAAATGAGAGAGAAAATAAGTGGGAAAGTAAAGAAATAAAAGGAAATAAAATAAAATAGGAATTAGGGCGCCAACGACTACTAAATTTGTGAAATGCGCGTGGAAGGCTGTGATTGGTCATAGTTTGAAATTGGCACCAAAACATGCGCACTCTCACTTTGTCTTCAAACTTGGATTTGATCTCTGAAATCCATTAACTCATGTTTTTAGCAACACCCAAGCATGAGGTTAGCTTCGCAACACATCATCGCTAATGTCTCCCTGCATCAGAGTCATTGATTGGCTCTAAGCATGGAAAATTTTGCTCAAGAATACGATAAACCTTAAGTGTTCAAAGTAAAATTAAATGACTATTACTAAAGGTAAATTAATGGTATGAGAGGGCTTTTGATCAGTGGAGTAAGATGAAGAGTGTGGTAACTCGTTTGCTCAAAGATTTAACTCATATCTACCTTTCCCGTTGGAGCTTCGAAGGTCAATAATGGTGGATTTTGAAGTTTGGTTCCAAGGAGTTTCAGGACAAGGTAATGCCTCAGTCAGCTTCAGAAGGTGCCGATGAGTGATTCTGGGTGAAGATTCGAAGCTAAAAGAGCTTGAATCGAAGAAATGGTTAACTTGTTTCTTGAGGTATCAGGTTCAAAGGGTGTCAGTGTTTCTTTGGCTATCAAAGTTTGAAAATGAAAGAAAAAGCTTCATCTATTTATAGGAAATGATATGAGATTATGGTACGTGTGAAATGGAGGCCAATTCGTGCGAATTAGGTCATACTTTTGATGATTTGCAAAACATGTGAGATGAGACATGAATTGCGTGAATTGGCACTTGAAACCAGTCCTTTTGTGTTCGTTTGCACGTGTTTTAGCATCAGAAATAAGTTGCACTGAGAAAGTGGTCCCAAGATTCAAAATTACTTGTAATTTAAAGTTCTAAGCATTGGGCAAAACATAGTTCAACATGCCATGTTTGAAGCTAGGCCAAATGGAACCTACTCGTGCATTTTGTGATTTTCTTTGTGCCAAATGCTCATCTCATTGCAAAGGATTGAATGCAAAAAGAACCAACTCAAAAGGAGGCTTGAGGTGAAAATTTCAAGTGTTGAAAGTGGAACCAACTCAAAAAGAACCAACTCGTGACATGCTTTCTAGGTTAGGCATTTGGTCAAGCAGTCTTGGCACATTTTTGACATCTTGAGACCCCAAGTTCATGACACTATAAATTTTAATTCCATTTTTAATTTTGAGCCAAAATTGGGCTAAATTATATTTGACATAAGCTTAACAATATGCAAAAGGAATGGGATCAAAATGATACTTGAGCTGAAAATGGCATGGCTGCCAATTGGGGGTCATGACAAGGTTTTGACCTAGTTTAGCAACTTAGCCCTTTCGAAAATTGAAGTCTTTAGAGGTTGAATTGATGCTTGAGCCTTGAAGAAGAGTTGTAAAGGACCTCATTAGGAACATTTGGCTCAAATAATCTTGTCAATTGGTTTAATATTGAATAAGTTATGGGCTTTGTACCAATAGTGAACCATACTTGCAAATTAGGTCAGCCAAACTTGTGCCAACTTGTGAAAACTTGAAGTTTCCTTGCATCCAAAGCCAAAATGATGATAGAATGATAATCCCTTGAATAAAACTTTATTAATTCTTGAATGATCTTGAGGATAGCTTGATTAATGGATGAAATGGCATGGAAATAAACACATGAACCACGCTTGAATCAATGAACCACAACTTGCATCTTCCTTGACCAAAGTGAACTTTGTTTTGTCTTGAATTGAGGTATGATCACCTACATGAACAAGGGAATAAACAAATACCATTTCTTATGATGTTTTGGTTAGTTTATAAATGAAACAAAGTGGGAAAAAAAACCTTAATATTAAGATCAAAACCAAGAATGTGGCCATGCTTGTGAATCCATGATCAAATGCAATGGTCATGTTAAAGTTATGATGATGCATGATATGATTCCATGTATGCAAATGAGGCAAAGCAAAAGATAAGAAAATTGAGGGTAAATTTTGGGGTATGACAACTTCCCCAATTTAAGCATCTTAAACCTGAACGTGCGAATTGTGTTAGCTTTTCGGGTGTTCGAGGTAGAAGAGGATTAAATACATAAATATCCAAAAAAATTCCCAATGAGAAGGATTTATGTTGAAAGTTGAGTGTAAGGAACAACATTTAAACTTGTTGGTTTAATCTGTTGGGGGTTGACTGAATTATTTAGTTGGGGAGATAGATCAACTGCAAAAAGAAATGATTGATGTGCATGAGGTATGCAATGTATGATTGTTTGTTCATGATGTGTATGCAATGTGAATTGTTGGGTAGCAAGGTGATGCTTTTTTCTGGGGAAAGGTAGACTTCGACTCGTCAGTATCCACGCCAGAGAACCTGCAAGTAAAAGCTTCATGTTATTACTGCTGCTGGGGAAAATCCAACTGGCCAAGGACTCCCATTTGACTCAGCTTGGGGAAAAGGATGATTGGCTTAACCGAGCAGTCATGTGTTCATGCAGCAAGTGCTTACTGTAGACTACTGATCATCCACTGGGGAGCTTTCAATAATCGAAGCAATACATAGAGTGTTTCTTTTGATTTAGCTTTTATTATTCTCAAGGTTTTATAACATTATGCAATCAAGATTGGCAAGTATTTTGGCAAACAAAATGCAGGAAAACAAAAAATAAGTAACTCAATAACGACTGGATTTTATTGATTGTGAAAATTATGTACATATGAGGTGTACAAGGATGGAAAAGTCCTTAACGAGGATTTTGCAAAAAATTGAAAAACAAAGTAAATGGCAATGAGAAATTTGTTTGATTTTCCACTGATTACAACATTGGTTGTTATTCGCTGTAGCATTGGGCCCCAACACTTTGCTTTGGTTAACGATGATTGGATTGATCTAATATTGTCTGAGGTCAAACTGATGAGATAGGCTCAAGAGACATAGTCAAATGATTTTATTCCTAACTTTTGCATGGAATTTTTATTCTTTTGTCCATCGGGATGCCCATTTTTTCCTAAGCCGCCTTTTCGGGTTTTCAATTTAGCGGGCTTGTATATATATTTTTGTTTTATCCCTAACTTTTGCATGGACATTTCTTTTTTTGGGTTCATCGGGATTGTCATTTTTGCCTAGATTGGTTCCTTCTAGATGTCAATCTAGCGGACTTTGTATTCATTATTTTTTTAGGCATAATATTTTTTTACTATATCTAAACTCACCGGCATCGGAAAGTCATCCCCATCCATTGTGGTGAGAATTAGAGCCCCTCTTAAGCAGGCCTTTTTGACAACGAAGGTTCCTTCATAGTTGGGAGTCTACTTGCCTCGAGGATCCGAGTGAATATGAGAGTGTCTCTTGAGCACGAGTTCACCTGCTTGGTACATGCGAGGGAGAACCTTCTTATCAAAATCTCTTTTGAGGCGTCTTTGGTATAGCTGACTGTTGCACCCCAAAATTTGCCCTCTATTTTTAACTCTAACCAATTTTTGTTTCACATTCATTTGCATCATCTTCATAGCATAACATTTTTTCTGTCTTAATATTAGCCGGAATAATTTCTCGGAATTTACAAACAGACTGGTCAAGTCCCTAGAAAATCGGGGTGTCTTAAGCAAAGTCCCTTCAAACAGAAAAATCATCAAGTCCCTATAAACTTAAAAGATCAAGTCCCTGCGAGGTTGCCTACGATATAATGATCTTGTCCCTTCGGTAAATATGATGATAGTCCCTACGAGTTGCTAAAGACACCCCTTATGTTGCCTTCATTGACCATACGATGACCCTACGCCCGTCCCTTAAACACATCCAAGGTAATGACTACCTATTCCTTAATAATAGGGACAGTCTTACCATTGAAAGAATATACGAGAACACGAAAGACTTAATCTAGGGTAGGTATCTCATAGTTACTTGCTCACACTTTTCAAAATTACTTTTACACCTCACAATTTCTAAACTAGGCTTTGTATACACCCATACGAGGGCCATTACAAAGTACTTAAAGAAATTTTTCTAATCACACACTACACTCTTGCAAACAAACAAAGTGAGCTAAGTAACTAAGAGCCCATGGATAACCATGGATATAAAGGGTGCTAATACCTTCCCTTTGTATAACCTACCCCCCGAACTCAAAATCTTTTTAAGGTCTTTCCTGTTCTTTTATGTCCTTTCCTTTTGGATAAAATAAAAGTCGGTGGCGACTCTTGCTATCCGCAACATTTAACTAAAGTCAGTTCTCCCACCGTGTTACAGAACTGGCGACTCTGCTGGGGATTTAATAAAAGAGGGGTACCCTTAGGAATTAGATCACTTTAAAATTGTTTGCCTTGTTTGCTTTATACTTATCTGTTGGGTGCTCTTATGTGTGAAAGACCCTAACCCGGATCTAGTGTACCTTAGGTAAATGGCAATAGACCAAGGAAACTATACGGCGTATATCGATATGGTTGATCTGGTGGCCATAGTTAGTGTGACTTCTTGGTTGGTGCTTATGTTCCTTAAGCAAGTTGAGGATAATATGAGGCTGCCATATGTTGTCAATACACTAACTGACTTTTAGAACCCTGGTCATCCCATCTTGGCCTTTAGAAAGTAGTGAGATAACCGGCTTTGGTGAAGACTGAAGTTGGTTGATACTCGATACTACACTCATTGAGATCCTAAACTTGGAGGGTTTTGGTTGGCAAGTAAGTTGCCTACTGAACAACCACCCTTGTGAAGGATCAATGATTTTGAGATCCCTTAGAACCTGGTTACTTTTGTAGGACAGGATGAATCAACTAAACTTCAGGGGAGGGTACTTACCTTTAAACCTCATGCAAGCCTTCAAACCTAGGGCTATTGTGTGACTTGTTTGTGTGTGCCACATGTTTGTGATTGAGCATAACATCATAGCATCATCATGCGTCATAAGCATAGCATTTTCACTAACCATTTCAAGGACCAAAGGATTTATCTTTGTTCTTTGTTGCAGGTCATGGCTTCTGCTCGTAGGAATACTATCCGGATCAACTTTGTAGGAATACCTCCTAAGCTTAAGGAATTGGTCTCTCAAGTTTCTGAAAACTCCCAGTTCATCAAGAGGCATGGTCACCTACTGGATCTAGTCACTTCAGGGTTCAATGAAGACATGATGAGTGTCCTGTTTCAGTTCTTTGACCCTAAACATCATTGCTTCACATTTCCCGACTATCAGCTGGTTCCTACAATGGAAGAGTTCTCCAAGCTTCTGGGTATACCTATTCTTGATCAGAAACCCTTCACAGGCTTGGAAAAAGAGCCTAAACCTGAAGTCATTGCTGCAGCCTTACATTTAAAGAAATCAGACATTATCCTAGAAACAAGGAGTGGAGTTAAGGGTATTCTTGCTAAGGTATTGATGGAGAAAGCTCAAGTATTCCTGAAGGCTATGAGTTATGATGCTTTTGAGGAGATCTTAGCCCTATTGATTTATGGCTTAGTACTGCTCCCCAATCCAGACCAGTTCATAGACGTACACGCCATCAACATATTTCTGACTCGCAATCCAGTGCCTACATTACTTGGAGACATCTTACACTCTCTTCATACCCGTACTACGAGGGCACGAGGAACTCTGATGTGTTGCATACCTCTATTATCTAGGTGGTTTATTTCTCACCTTCCTCGATTAGTGATGAAGAATGAACAAGGGTTCAGGTGGTCCAAGAGGATTATGTCACTTTCTCATTCAGATATTCGTTGGTGCTCTAGATCTATGGAGAATGTTACCATCATTGACCGTTGTGGGGAGTTCCCTAATGTGCCACTCCTTGGTATAAGAGGGGGCATTACCTACAACCCTTCTTTAGCTCTACGTCAGTTTGGTTACGCTCGGACTGATGGTCCTCATGACATGCTTATTCAGGGTATTGTGTTCGACTACGACAACGATCTTCAAGGTTACCGTCAAAGGTTCATACGAGCATGGGGTAAAGTGAACAAGGTTGACAGCAAGACTCTGGAACCCAAGTACACTATTCCTATGGAACCATATCTCAGATGGGTACGATCTCGTGCTCAGACTCTTATGATGCCATATCCTGCTATCCTGCCAGTTACCATGGAGCCTGTTGCTGAAGGAGATACTTCTTACATCATTCTTCATCCAGACATGCCCACTGACATGGAAGAGTTACAGAGGTCCTGGATCCAGTTGAAGGAGCAAAGAGATACTTTTGAGACTCATTACAAGGCAAGTCAGGAAAGAATCCTGGAGCTAACAAAACAACTTCACGAGGAGCGGAATCTCAACTCATACCTCAACACAAAGAGGAAACGTCCATGGGAGACTTAAAACCCCATTTTTTGTATTCATTTCATTTTTATTGTAAGCCCAAGGGGCAAACAAGTTTATTACTAATAAAATTTTACTTTTTGGTGGTTTAAACAAATTTAAATCCTACGGTCCTTGAAAACATTGCATAAGCATCTACATACCATGTTATTGCATCACAGGTTTCTTATGAACAGGTATCTTATCTTCTCGCTGTTTATTTCAGCAGAAATGGCTCTTGAACAGACTGTCAAAGATCTCCAGGCTCAGAATGCACAATTCCAAGAGTTGATTCTAAACTTGTCCAAGGGGCAAGATGAGTTGAAGACATTGCTGGCTAAGAAGAAGAAGAAGACTAGAAGATCAGGAGGCCTTATCAATCTGGGAAGAAGATTCAGAGGCCCTATCAAGACAAAGGAACAGGTTGATGATTATGAGTATGAAAATTCTGAGAAAGAGGGAGGTAGTCCCCATGATACTGTGGGAGATTCTGATTCTGAAGCAAATTATTATCATGATCCTAATGAAGATAAGTACAAGATGCTGGTGGATAGAATGAATGATATGGAGTTACAAAAATCTTCTGGGCTAGATTTTGAAGACCTGAGTTTAATATCTGGAGTGGTTATACCTATTGGTTTCAAGGTTCCTGCTTTTGTGGTGTATGATGGTGTCTCATGTCCCAAGCTGCATTTAAGATCCTATGTCCGGAGGATTCAACCACATACTGCTGATAAGAAGTTATGGATTCATTTCTTCCAAGAGAGCTTGTCTGGAGCTCAATTGGAATGGTACTATCAATTGGAGAGTGTCAATATCCGTGATTGGAATGATCTTGCTGAGGCCTTCTACAGGCAATACCAATACAATGCTGATTTAGCACCTACTCGCATGCAGCTACAAAGCATGTCAATGGGTGCTAAGGAGAATTTCAAGGAGTATGCCCAGAAATGGAGAGACCTGGCTGGCAGAGTTCAACCTCCTCTGACTGACAGGGAGCTAGTGGATATGTTTATGAGTACGCTGAATAGTCCTTTCTATAGTCACCTCATTGGAAGCTCATCATCTGGTTTCACTGAGCTGATAATGACTGGAGAGCGTGTGGAAAGTGGTATAAGAAGTGGTAAGATACAGGTGGATGCCTCTTCATCAAGCACTACAAAGAAGCCCCCTAGTGGAAAGAAGGAGTCTAATGATGTGTATGGTCAACCTGGCCGTAACAGAAGTCACCAATCCGTAGGAGCAGTTCACATTTCTAATCCTACTCCTGCAACACCAGAGCTACAACAGAGTAATCAACAGAAGTCTAGAAGACAATTCACCAAGATCAACATGTCACTGGCCCAAGCCTTGCAACACATGTTGAAAGGGGAACTCATTACTTTGAAAGACCCTCCTTAGAATCCTAATACTTCCTCTCCTCGGTACAATCCTAATGCACGATGTGCCTATCATTCTAATTGTCCGGGACATGACACCAACAATTGCTGGGTGCTGAAAAATAAGATTCAAGATATGATTGAAGCTGGGGAGATTGAATTTGACCCTCCTGGGACTCCAAATGTGATTACTGCTCCCATGCCCAATCATGAGAAGACTGTTAATGTTGTTGATGAAGTTTCATATGTTTCCTCAGTAGCAGATGTGACTACTCCCTTATCTATTATCAAGAAGAAGTTGGTGCAGGCTGGATTCTTTCCAGGTTGCAACGAAGACTGTTTTTATTGTGTCTACAAACCTGATAGCTGCTGGAAGTTGAAAGATGGTATTCAACGCCTCATGGACAATTACACTATATTGTTTGAGAGAACTCCTTCTGTGGAAAGTATGTGTGAACACCTAACTCGAGGTAAGAAGTTTGAAGATGTGGATATGGTTGATAAAGTGCCAGTGAAGATTACCTCCAAAGGCCCTGTCAAGATCACTTCCAAGGGTCCTATCAAAATTACTGCTGAAGGCCTGGTGAAGATTGTTGCTGAAGTTAGAGTGCCTCCCATGATTATTACCACTCCTGGCCCTATTCCTTATACTTCTGATAAAGCTATACCCTGGAATTACGGTTCTGATGTTTATATCCATGGTGTTAAGCAGGAACCTTTGACTGATACACCTGTTACTGATGATAACCTTGATGTTGATAATATTGCTGGATCTAGTAAGATCACCAGAAGTGGAAGAATTTTCTCTCCTCCAGCTACCTCAAAAAATACAGTTCTTCCAACTACTACCTCCACTTCTGAGCCAAGTACTGATGCTTGAGACAAAGGTCCTGTGGTTGAACCTGTGCAAGCTGAAGCACCGACTGCTGAAAATCTCTCTAAACAGATGGAAGAAGTGCTGAAGATCATTCGTAAGAGTGATTACAATATTGTTGACCAGTTGGGGCATACTCCCTCTAAATTTTCCATGTTGTCTTTGTTGCTGTGTTCTGAGGCTCATGCTAAAGCCTTGATCAAATTCTTAAGGACTGCTCATGTACCAAATGAAATTTCTGTGGATCAATTTGAAAATTGTGTTGCACATCTGACTTATGATAATGGGTTAGGTTTTTCTGATGCTGACTTGGCTCCTGCCAAAAGAAACATAACAGAGCTTTACATATCTCCATTGAAAGTAAGGGCACTACCTTGTCTCATGTGTTGATAGACAATGGCTCTTCATTGAATGTACTTCCCAAAGAGGTTCTGAACAAGCTCAGTCCTGAAGATGCTGTGTTAAGATCAAGTAATATAGTGGTGAGAGCCTTTGATGGTTCAAGAAGAGTGGTACATGGAGAAATAGATCTCCCGATCAAAGTAGGCTCTCAAGTCTTCGATTCTACCTTCTATGTAATGGATATTCGTCCTGCGTACTCTTGTTTGCTTGGGCGCCCCTGGATCCACGGGGCAGGTGCTGTGACCTCCACTCTACATCAGAAGCTGAGATATCCAGTGAAGGGAAAGATCGTAACTGTTTATGGAGAGGAAGAATATATGGTCAGTCATGTGAATACATTTAAGTATGTTGAAGTGGAAGGTGAATATGTTGAGACTCCTTGCCAGACATTTGAAGTAGTTCCTTGGGTCGTTCCCGCTACTGAAGCTCCTCCTGTGGTTAAAAGAGTTCTTGTGGTTACCAGAGTACCTCCTACAATGGCTTCCCTCAAAGATGCTAGAGCTGTGGTTGAAGAAGGTGGTTGCACTATTTGGGGTCAGCTTCCCGACATTCCTTACAAGTCTGACAAGTTTGGTTTGGGTTTCACTGCAGAGTCCCAGAAGGCTGTTCGTCGTGCTCGTGCTGTTCGTATCACCAATCAAGGGAACATGAAAGATCAAATCAATGTTGTGGATGACTATAATGAAGACTACAATCTGGATAACTGGATTTTTCCTACTGTGGGTGATGGGCTCAACAATTGGAAGACTGAAGACGTTATTCCTATCTCCTTTAGTCAGGAGTAAATACTATTACTGCGTTGTTATTTTTAAGCCTTGTGCCTTACCCGGGGCACAATGGTATGCTTGTTTCGGGATGTCATTTCATTTGCATACTTCATTCAATAGAAATCAATGGATGTTTCGTTTTCGTAAATATTGGGCTCTTTGTTTTTCTTTTATTTTATTTTCATCAGCTATGTGTTCCTACACACACCCACATCACTAAAATGCAGATCCTCATCCACTCTGGATCCTGTTGATAACAGTTCTACTATTGCCAATTATAATTTCGAGAATCCGATCTATCAAGCTGAAGATGGAAAGGATGAAGATTGTGAAGTACCTGTAGAGCTTGCTAGGTTACTACAACAAGAAGAGAAAGTTACACAGCCGCATGAGGAATCAATTGAGGTTGTAAATCTGGGTACTGAAGTAGACAAGAAAGAAGTCAAAATAGGAGCAGGCTTGGAAAACAGTGTCAAAGAAAGATTGAGTCGGATGTTACGTGACTATGTAGAGGTTTTCGCTGGAAAAATCAAGAGATGATATGGAATGATGAATGTCAAGAAGCTTTTGACAAAATCAAGAAGTATCTTCAAGAACCTATAAATCTGATGCCACCAGTTGAAGGAAGACCTCTAATCATGTATTTGACCGTGTTAGAAAATTCAATAGGGTGTGTGTTGGGGAAACATGACGAGTCTGGTCGAAAAGAGCATGCAATATACTACCTTAGCAAAAGGTACCGACTGTGAAACAAGATACTCCCAGCTCGAGAAAGCTTGCTATGCTTTGGCTTAGGCTGCTCGCCGACTAAGACAGTATATGTTGAATCATACCACTTTATTGATTTCTAAGATGGATCTTATCAAATATACATCTGAGAAACCTGCTCTCTCCGGAAGAACAACAAGATGATTGTTGAACTCTGCACGCAGTTCAAAATAAAACACCATAACTCTTCTCCGTACCGACCAAAGAGCAATGGCGCCGTGGAGGCTGCTAATAAGAATATTAAGAAGATCATACAAAAGATGACAGTAACATACGAAGACTGGCATGAGATGTTACTCTTTGCTCTTCATGGTTATCGCACTTCAGTGCGCACTTTGACAGGGCAACTCCTTTCTCTTTGGTCTACGGAATGGAAGCCGTGTTACCAGTGGAAGTTCAGATTCCCTCTCTAAGAATCATGAAAGAGGCAGGTTTAGACGAGGATGAATGGATTCAGACTCGACTCGACCAGATAAATTTGATTGATGAGAAGAGGTTGGCAGCTGTTTGTCATGGTCAGATGTACCAGAAACGGATGATCAAAGCTTTCAATAAGAAGGTTAAGCCAAAGGTATATCAGGCTGGTGACTTGGTAATCAAGCGTATCATACTACCACAGGGTGATCCTAGGGGCAAGTGGACTCCTACATATGAAGGACCATTTGTGGTCAAAAGAGTATTCTCAGGAGGTGCCATGATGCTTACTACTATGGATGGTGAAGACTTTCTACAGCCTGTAAACGCAGACATAGTTAAAAAATACTACGCATAAAAAGAGACCCGCTAGGTTGACTGGCCTAGGCAAAAATAAGGGCATCCCGGCAAACCAAAAGGGTTCGGGCAAAAATTAGGGATATATATAAAAAAAATGTACACCCGACAAGTCGAAAACCTGACAAGGCGGCTTGGGCAAAAAAGGGTATCCCGGTGGATTGAAAACCTGAAAGGGCAATCCAGGCAAAAGTTAGGGATTAAAGCGTATGACTATGTCTCGTTTGGATCACTCATGTAACTTCAACTGATGGTGCTACCTAAATCAAGTTCAAACAGATAAAGATCAATCCAATCGTTTATGTCTCAACAGCAGAAGATGAGATATTTGAAGATAATGGCAATAGTAGAATTGAAACTCAGTAGGATCATTTTTCACATAGCTGTTTTCTTTGTTTTATAAAAAATTTACGACGAATTCCTCTTACTAGGATTTCTGTCTCCTTGTACAAACTTGCCTATGTATAGGTCACTTTGTGATATAAATAAAATTTCATCTTTGAATCCAGATTTACTTTTACTCTATTTACATAAGCGAAAACGTCCATTGGTTGTGTTTGAATGTATGTATGCTTTTGAATACGATTGATGTTTACCAGAAATGCATAAAATGCAGTAATAGTATTTACTAAGGACGAACGAGGGTAGTAGTTCAACGAAGCTTCGCCGGTTCATCCCCACTACAAATCCCCAGTAGAGCAAATCTATCTTTATAGATGCTTCGAATTACGTCCCCTTGAATTTATGTCCATCTCTTTTATCCTCAGTCGGGATACTCAGGAACTTATTCCTTCAATAGAAGTACGACGAACGAATACGGGAAGTAACAAATACTATACTATCAAACAAGACGGGAACGAGTTCCTCATATTCTTCAGCAACGAATCGGGATTTATTTTCCCTAGCCAGCAGTTGTTATACAAAGATGTCCGGACGCTTCAGGCCGCATGATTCATACATACATCATTTACATCATACCATGGCATATCCATAAGTGCATAATACATTTACTTAGATGCACCATGCCATGCATGCATACATATTGCATAAACTAACTTTTTCCTTGCAGGATGGTTATATACAGATAAAATACTATCAACAATTCACAACAGGTCAGAAACGATCTATACGATGATCTAGTGTTGATACTTAATCATTACTCAAGGTGTCCTTGGATAGTAGGCAAACGGTCTATACGAAGATCTATTCCCTAGTCCAGGATGTTTTCAGGAGAGTTAATCCTGATACTCTTTTGTCCTCGGATAGTAGGCAAACGGTCTATACGAAGATCTATTCCCTAGTCCAGGATATTTTCAGGAGATTTCATCCTGACACTCTTTTGTTCTTGGATATTAGGCAAACGGTCTATACGAAGATCTATTCCCTAATCCAGGATATTTCCAGAAGAGATAATCATCACGAAGATTTATTTCTACTGGTCTATTCAACAATTCAAAACAGTTCAGAGACGATCTATACGAAGGTCTAGTGCTGATACTTAATTCAGAAAGAAATCGCCACGAAGATTTGGTTTTGACACTTAAATTAAAAGTATGTTCTTAGATACGATTCAGAGACGACCTATACGAAGACCTAGTACTGATATCCAGTATCAACATCAAGATATTATCACCTCCTGATATTATGGATGGCATCTATAAGCCCATCTCCAGTTCTTCCAAGTGGCATCTTCAAGCCCACTTAAGCATATACAACTAGTCATCAGTGTTACTTTACGCACCGGCGAGTGCAAATTTTTGGGCTTTTGTGTTCAATCCCCTTCAACCTTCCAAGTCACGAATGGCACACAGGCCAATCTAACTCCTCAGGTTTCAGAAAATTGAACAGGGGCAGCTGTTGCACCCCAAAATTTGCCCTCTATTTTTAACTCTAACCAATTTTTGTTTCACATTCATTTGCATCATCTTCATAGCATAACATTTTTTTCTGTCTTAATATTAGCCGGAATAATTTCTCGGAATTTACAAACAGACTGGTCAAGTCCCTCGAAAATCGGGGTGTCTTAAGCAAAGTCCCTTCAAACAGAAAAATCATCAAGTCCCTATAAACTTAAAAGATCAAGTCCCTGCGAGGTTGCCTATGATATAATGATCTTGTCCCTTCGGTAAATATGATGATAGTCCCTACGAGTTGCTAAAGACATCCCTTATGTTGTCTTCATTGACCATACGATGACCCTACGCCCGTCCCTTAAACACATCCAAGGTAATGACTACCTATTCCTTAATAATAGGGACAGTCTTACCATTGAAAGAATATACGAGAACACGAAAGACTTAATCTAGGGTAGGTATCTCATAGTTACTTGCTCACACTTTTCAAAATTACTTTTACACCTCACAATTTCTAAACTAGGCTTTGTATACACCCATACGAGGGCCATTACAAAGTACTTAAAGAAATTTTTCTAATCACACACTACACTCTTGCAAACAAACAAAGTGAGCTAAGTAACTAAGAGCCCATGGATAAACATGGATATAAAGGGTGCTAATACCTTCCCTTTGTATAACCTACCCCCCGAACTCAAAATCTTTTTAAGGTCTTTCCTGTTCTTTTATGTCCTTTCCTTTTGGATAAAATAAAAGTCGGTGGCGACTCTTGCTATCCGCAACATTTAACTAAAGTCAGTTCTCCCACCGTGTTACACTGACCATGGCAGACGGATGTCAAACGCTTTTCTTGAATGAGATTCAGCTGATCATATTTGGATTGCACCCACTCCACTTCGTCGAGATCTGCTTCTATAATGAATCTTAGAGATGGGATTTCAACTTCAATAGGCAAAACAACCTTCATTCCATGTACAAACGAATAAGGATTTGCCCCAATAGAAGTGCACACTGATGTTCTATATCCATGCAAAGCAAAAGAAAGCATTTTGTGTCAATCCTTATATGTCTTGACCATCTTCTGGATGATTCTCTTGATGTTCTTTTTAGCTACTTCGACGGTGCCATTCATCTTGGGCTGATATGGTGAATAGTTGTGATGCTCGATCTTGAATTCTTGGCATAACTCACTCATCATTTTGTTTTTGAGGTTACTTGCATTGTTAGTAATAGTCTTGCTAGGAACACTTTAGCGATACATTATTTCTTTCTTTAGTAATAGTCTTGCTAGGAACACTGTAGCGATACATTCGCATAGGAAGCAACTTCAACCCACTTTATGAAGTAGTCAATGGAAACTAGGATGAAACAATGACCGTTAGAAGCCTTTGGTTCGATCATGCCAATATCCCACAAAGAGAAGGGCCAAGGAGAAGTCATAACATTCAATAGAGTCGGAGGAACATGGATCTTGTCACCAAATATCTGACATTTGTGACATCTTTTGTAAAATTTGTAACAACCGACCTCCATGGTTGTCCAATAATAACCAGCCTGAAGGATATTTTTGGCCATGGTGGGCCCTTTAGCATGTACACCTTCACAACCCTCGTGGATGGACCTTATGATCGTGCTTGCTTCGTGTCTATCCACGCATCTGAGAAATACGGAACCATAATTCCTCTTGTACAACACATTCCCATTCAGAAAGAACTTATCATAAAATCTTCTCAAATACTTCTTATTGGTGATGGATGCTTTCTCGGGATACTTTTGTTTCTTCAAATATCTCTTAATGTTATAGAACTAAGGCTTATCGTCCGATTTGGCATCCATTGCTAGACAGTGCGCTGGTTCATCCAAGTGGTCAATATGGATGGAAGGTGATTCATTCTTCCACCTGACTTTAAACCTGGATGCCAGAGTAACTAGAGCATCAGATAACTAATTCTCTTCCCATGGAAAATAATGAAAGGTGATTTCATCAAAATAGGGAATCAGCTTTACCACGTGTTCTCTGTATGGAATAAACTTCTTATCTCAAGTTTCTCAGTCTCCTTGAACTTGAATCATCACTAAAGTAGAGTCTACATACACTTCAATAATCTTGATTCTTAAGTGAATAGATGCTTCAATACCATATATGCATGCCTCATATTCGGGCATGTTGTTTGTGCAGCCAAAGCATAATCTAGCGATGAATGGAATGTGAAAACAAGTCGAAGATGTGATGATTGCTCATATCTTATAACCCTTTGCATTAGAAGAACCGTTGAACACGAGCATCCACCGCGATCCTTTGTCAGGGCCTGGGATATTGCAATCTCGAATGAACATGATGTCCTCATCAGGAAAGTCAAATTTCATCAGTTGATAACACTCTACGGGTTAATGGGCAAGGTAGTCAGACAAGAAGCTCCTCTTGATAGCTTTATGTGTTACATATTATATGTCTTACTCGGTTAACAACATTTTCCATCGAGAAATTCTTCCATTAACACCGGGCTTTTCAAAAATGTACTTTATTGGATCCATTTTGGATATTAACAAGTTTGTATGACAAATCATGTATTATCTTAGGAGTTGAGTTGTCCAAGTTAAAGCATAACAAGTCTTTTTCGATAGTGAGTATCTGGTCTCACACCAGGTGAACTTCTTGCTCAAGTAATAGATTGCATGCTCTTTTCGGCCCGTTTCATCATGTTGACCCAATACACAACCCATTGATTCATCTAACACGGTAAGATACATGATTAATGGCCTACCAGGAACATGCAGTTTCAAGATCGATGGTTTTTGCAAGTATTTTTTTAGTTTGTCAAATGCCTCTTGACAATCATCATTCCGCATGATCGTTTGATTATTTCTTAATAATTTGAAAATCGGTTCACAACTAGCCTTCAAATGAGAGATGAACTATGAAATGTGGTTAAGTCGTCCAAGGAAGCCTCAAACTTCTTTTTCTATTTTGGGAGCTGGCATGTCTTGAATGGCTCTGACCTTATCAGGATCAACCTCAATACCCTTCTGACTAACAATGATCCCCAACAGCTGGCCGGATCGGACCCCAAAGGTGCACTTAGCTGGATTAAACCTTAGTTTGAATTTTCGGAGTCTGACAAATAGCCTTCTCAAATGGTCGTCTTTAGTCTTGGATTTGGCAATCATATCGTCTACATAAACTTCAATCTCTTTGTGGATCATGTCGTGAAAGAGAGTCATCATAGCATGCTGATTTTCCCCCCCTACATTCTTCAAACCAAATGGCATGACTTTGTAGCAGTAGGTTCCCTAAGGTGTAATGAAAGTTGTCTTCTCCATATCATATGGATCCATCTTTACTTGATTGTAGCCTGAAAACCTATCCATGAAGGAAAAGACTGAGTGTTGAGCAGTGTTTTCTACCAAAACATCAATATGAGGCAAAGGAAAGTCATCCTTCAGACTCGCTTTGTTAATATCTCGGTAACCCACACGCATTATAATCTTCCCGTCTTTCTTCGGAATTGGGATGATATTAGAAACCCACTGAGGATATTCAACAATAGCTAAGAAACCAACATTAATTTCTTTTTAACCTCTTCTCGAATCTTCAGTGCCATGTCGTGTCTGGTTCTGTGAAGTTTTTGTTTAACCAGAAGACATTCGGGCTTAAGCGGTAAGTGATGTTCAACAATATTGGTATCCAACCCAGGCATATCTTGATAATAACAGGCGAAAACATCAACATACTCACGAACTAGCTTGACCAACTCACTGTGTACATGCTCGGCGAGGGATGCCCCTATATTAACTTCTCTTCTGACTTCATCGGAACCCAGATTGATCACTTCTATTGGCTCTTTTTGTGGCTGAATCTCTTTCTCCTCATGCTCAAGAAGCCTTGTAATTTCAGCCGGTATTTCACAATCTTCCTCATCGTCATCTTCGGCTTGGTTAATCGGAAACAGATTTACAACGAACTTCAACCAAGTTGTTTTCAGTGGAATCATTTGCTCTACATGTGTATTAGCTTGTTTTAGAATGAGCTTCTGAAAAAATATTAAAAGAAAAAGAAAATTTTTCCATTTTTTTTTAGTGAAAAAAAGTAAAAATAACAGAAATAAAAAGGGATCTTGATTTTGAATGTAAAAAATTGCTTTTCGTTGATATTATAATGTGTTTAAAACAATGAAAAGCCCTTACAAGCTTATCCACATGCCTCGGGAAAGGGTAAGGGATGAGAAAAACAAAATGCATAACATCTCTTCTTAAAAGACCATAAGGACTACAATAGAGGTCTAATTGTCTAGCTTGAATCTAGGAGGACACTTGCGGATGAAACCGAAGACTACTGGCTTGCTGGAGCTTGCCCCATCCACCATTGCTATGGAAAGATCATACTAGTAGCCTGCACTACTGAACCGATCTGGATTGAACTTCTTACACCCCCTTGCACTTGGATGATGTGAAGCAGGATGGTAACCAAGACCAAAGCGGTCGTGTTTCTCAGTTACGTTTACAATATGGCCCCAACCCGAGAGAGGGCCCTTCTCACGAGTCTCATTAGAGCTCTTTGCTGATGATAAGACCACAACTTCTGACTAACTTTGATGAGCAGAAGCGGAGCTGTCATCCTCAAAATCCAAATAGTGGAAAGAGAACTCAACTATCCTTTTCTACATCTCCACATATTGAAAGGATGGAAACTCACGGATCACAAAGTCCTCCTCGCCACAGACAATCACAAGCTTTTCTCCAACCATGAACTTCAATTTCTGATGTAGAGTGGACATGACTGCACCAACAACATGGATCCACGACCTCCCTAATAGGCAACTGTAAGCGGGATGAATATCCATAACCTGAAAGGTAATAGTGAACTAGTGAGGACTCACACTGATTGACAAATTCACCTCTCCAATGGCTTCCCTCATTGATCCAGAAAAAGCTCGTGCAGTTAGTGCACTAGCTCACATATTTGTTCCTTCAAACTGCAATTGACTCAATATGCTATTCGGAAACATATTTAGTGAAGAGCCTGTATCAACCAGGACCCTAGAGACTAAGGTATATGTACAAGTAACAGAGATATGCAAAGCCTTATTGTGGTTACTCCCCTCGACTTTCAATTATGCTTCATTAAAACCCAAGTATCGACTTGTAGTGATGTTAGCCACTATGTCATCAAATTGATCCACCGTAATGTCTTACATCACGTGAGAAGTGTTAAGAACCTTCAGCAGAGCCTTGTGGTGAGCCTCCGAACTGAGTAGTAGTGATAAGATTGAAATGTTGGAAGGAGTTTTACCCATCTATCAATCTTCTTAATCGGCTTAAGAAACGTTTGTCCTTCTTCTGTAGTAAGTTTCTCTTGTTATTTACCTACTTCTTTACCCTTAGAAATGGTTGCTTTAGTTGAGCTACCAGAAGTACCCTTAGATGTCTCAATTAGAATAGTGGGAACAACCACAGATGCCCCTTCATGAGGAGGAAGAGGAGGAACCACCAATAGTGCGGGAATTACTTTGGGAGTATACTTTGGTGCAAACATACAATCGCTTTGGGCCATCCCACTTCTACCCGCTATGTTGACAATTTCTGCATCAGAAAATTGGATCTCTTTTCTGCCAACACAGATAGTTGCATCATATTTATAGGGCACCGCCTTGGAATCTTGGTAAGGAAAAGAAGCAGGAACATGGATGTTGATGGGTTGTATTTTCTTCGTGGGAGCTTCAATCTTCTTTTTGCGGTACACAATCTCGATTGGCTCAATGAAAAAAACCTCTTCCACGACTCTAGCATATGCAAACTGTAAGACCTTCTGATTCATTAACTCTTGGACACAGCTCCTTGAGTTCTTCACATTTATCTGGCTGGGTCTTGCATACATCACAGTTGTCATGAACACCATGTAATACACTATGCTTCTTCAATTTTTCTGAGATAACCGATAATAGAGTCTTCAAATCACCCAATAGACTGACCATTTTTGTTTCCTCTTCTTCAAAAACCGCTTTGACTATTGGACCACCATGATTAGGCAACAAATTATTCTTTAAATTTGGCTTCTCCTCAGTGAAGGACATAATATCTTGATCAATAAGGTCTTACACTTTGTTCTTGAGCACAAAACAGTCTTCAGTTGAATGCCTAACATAGCCCGCATGGAAAGCACAAAACACATTGGGGTTGCGTTTTGGATTATAAAGAAATACTGCCGGTAGAATCTCATTAGGAGCAATGTCCCCTTCATGCACCAAGTAGAGCAATAACTGAGTGTATGGCACCTCTTTATGAGTGTATGGCTTCAATGGTTCCATTGTGACTGATTCTTGAAGCCATATCTTTGTACAAGAGGCCTGACTCTTAAAGCTAATGAACCATTGTGACTGATTCTGTAACTGCAATCTTGTATGAGCCATATCGACATTATACTTGTACTTATTCAATAACACCTCAGACAAATCTTTCCATGTCCTTATCTTCCTTGGTTCCAAATTCATGTATCAATCCAATAATGCCCCAGATAGGTTATCTTGGAAGCAATGGAGTAGTAACTCATCATTATTAATATATGAAGCCATGTTCCTGCAGTACATGGTGGTGTGACTGCGAGGATAACTCAAACCTTTGTACTTGGTCAAGTATGGTACCTTGGGCTTCTGCGAGAGAACACCATTCGGTACTAAGCACAATTCTTTAGCATTCAAACCATGAACATAGAAACCTTCAATAACAAGGATCCTCTCCTTTAACAATTGATACTCTACAGGCATGGGACAATTGAAATAGGGGACCCTTTGAATGGCAACCCTTGGAGGAGGTTGAACAACATTATGAGCCGGTGGTGGTTGCGGCATGAACTGCGGATACATCTGATACAACAAAGTAGGATTCAGAGTTTGAGCAGATAAAGTTCCCTCTTAATAAAACTTCCCCCAGGTTGTATATTGGGAGCAAGTGATGTCCCGGAATGAGCATACTGAATGGCAACACTATTAGAAAATGGTTGAACCATAGTAGCAAACTCATAAGGATTCGATTGTGCTAGTTGACCAGGAATCTGGAAAGTGATATAAGGTCCCCTATACTCGGGCTCTTGATCTCATCATTGTCCATATTCACAGCAGGCGGATGAGTCTCTTCAATTTCAACCCCTTGAGCAAAGAAATGATTTGGCAGCCCCCATGGGAAGGCATCAGAATTCCCATTAGAAGAGGAAGCAGTGAAAGGCCGGTACGACATGGGTAGGCGGCAGCAAACCTACTGGGACCAGTTAGGAAGAGAGGTTGTCTTAGAGTAACAGGTTGAACAACAGTGTCAACGAGATCCACCACAACAAGAGGGATGTCAGCAACAGTAATTACAGCAGTAGCACCGGTCTGATTGAAAATAACAACATTGTCTCTCTGAGCTTGGAGATGCTCCAAAATAGTACCTATTAGACGTGAAGTTGAGCTAAGGTCTCCCTGGTTGCAACATTCTCTTATTCGTATTCAGACGTGATTCTCTGTTTGTTGGCTCTGGTGTTATATCGATATTGAGTCGTCGTCTTTCCGAAGATAATGAAAATGGGAGTAAGCATTTTGTTTTTGGATAGAAAGAGTGCATATGAATGAATGATATGTTATGCAAAAATATTTGATTATTATGTTTTCTTAAATAAAATTTCCAAGGAATCCTTAAGCCTTTATTTGTCATAAGTAAACATAAAGCATAAGAAATAAGGCATAAGATAAAACTGGTAATGAAAATAACCCTTTTATATTCATAATAATGAAACAGAGAGTACAATTATTATAGTTTTTCCCCAAGGGCTACAAGTTGCTCAAAGATAATAAAGAACCCCCCCCCCAAGATAAACTATGCAACCATTGTTTCTTCGTCAACCACTACTATGCACCGTTGAAGGTATAGCCTGAATTGGTATACTCTAAATGTCATGCAGGACCGCCTCATTCTGATCCAAGAAAACTTTCAAATTACGATTGCTCCTTTCCCAATGTGTAGCCTCTTGCTGAAGTTGATCAGTATCTTCTCTACTTTGATGCACTTGATCTTTCAACCCTCGAATCTCCTCAAACTGCTTGTCAAGTTTTGTTTGGTGCTGAGATAAAGAAACCTCCAACTGCTTAGTACAAATTCTTTCTTCTTTCAACTCCTTTTTTCAACTCTCTAACTGTTCTTGAAGCTTCTTAAGCTGGTATTGGCAATTGATCTCCATCTTGCATGCTTGATATTGTGCGTCTACGAGTTGTTTCTTCTTGGAAAACAGCCTGTCAATAGTCCCTTTAAGGTGTCACCTACTTTCCTCCTCTTGAACTTATCTTCTTGGGCTCCATCCACTACTTGGGATGTCATTGCTCTCTTCTGGTTGAGGTTAAGCTTCAAGTCTTCTTTCTCCCTCGTAAGCCTACCAAGATTAGATCGGAGATCAGCGTTCTCTTTCTCCAAGCTCTTGATAGTCTCCTTGAGTTTCTCAACCTCGAAAGTAGGAACAACTGTAAGCACAGGTTGTTGGATGTTCATAAATGGCTCCACTAGAAATGGTAACATAATTTCTTCAACCATGTCCTTGACCCACTACGTATAAGCTTCCTTGGCAATGCAATTCCTTTTCCCTAACGTGAACCTTCCTTGAAGAAGGACCTCCCTCCAAGCTCTGAAGATCTTCTTTAGTAACTCTAGATTGTCAACCCCTTCATACAAAATAAACTCCTTCGCGTGCTCGAGATCTGGCTTGCATAACAACAGGTAACCCAATTGTCGTAATGCCAACCTCATATTGTAGTCAATTCCACCATCTGTACCTATGAGGCACACATTAAGGAAATTACCACAATTAAGGATGACCTTGACATCATCATAAGCTCTAGAGTACCATAGATATCCTTAGCAGTCAGAGAAATGATCCTCTGAGACCACTTAATATTACCTTTGTTCTCGATGAAAGGACCCTTGTTGGACAAGTGAGAAATAAACCACCTATATAGCAGGGAAACGCAACACACCATACTACCCTTATTCTTCTGAGTCCTCATATGAATAGAGTAATAAGTGTCAGTAAGAAGCTTAGGAACCGAATTCTTAGACAGGAAGATGTGAAAACATGCAAGGTCCACAAAGTATTCCATACTAGGAAACAACACAATCCCATAGATGAGCAAAGCGAAAACTGCATTGAAAGCAATCCAACTTCCAACATCAGCAAAGGCAGTGGCCTTCTCTACCAAAAACTTTAGAGTAAAACCATGAGTTCCACCCTTGGGATTAAGGTTGAGCTTCACTTATGTTTTCTCCAAATGTAAAGCTTCGACTAAAAGATGAGCTTAGGTAGTTCCTTGGTACTGACAAAAGGAACACGATCCTTGATTCCAACCCCCAAGATATGTGAGTATTCCTCCAACGTCGGAGCCAACTGATAATCCTGAAAAGTGAAACACCTCAAAAGAGGGTAATAGAAATGCACCAGGGTATGGATTGTTGTAGTGTTCACTTCAGTGTTGAGAATACCTACGAGATTCCAATAGGCCTTCTTGAAATCTTCTTTGTGATCGAGAACTAGACGAGTTCCCAATCCCTTCAAAATTTCCAACTGATGTTCTACAAACTTGTAACTGAACACACCTCTTCTTCTAGGATTCATTCTATCTCTGAGTACTCGATAACAAACTAGGCTCTCGGATTCCCTAGAAATGCATATACAAAAGAGTTATATGATGTAATGATCTTTTATGATATGTAACATCACGTAACATTCTGGATAATTTGAACATTATGTGTGATGTAGATTCAAAGGTCTGATGTCACATGAGAAACAGGGTATGTAGGAGCTTGGTTTCCTGCAAAAACCCAATATCCCACTCACAGGTATGCATTAGTCTTTGAAGGTGGTCCCTAAAAGGCTTCCCAGATTCATGGAATCAAGTGAAAATACTCTTCTGTATTGATATCTCACAGGATAAAAGTACCCAAAGTGAATCTAGTCTGGGTGTGGGTCTCGTGCCAACCCAATGCGCGAAACGTGGGTCAACACGACTATGCACGAGTTTATCTTGTGTGTATACTCAAGCTCGGGTGTAGAGTTTCTCTCAAGTAACATCAGTCCAACCCAACAATAGCAAAATACAAATATCTAAAATGGGTTAGCAAATGAATATCTAAAACAGTAAAAAAATGCAATAAACAAACATAATGATAAAAGCAGGAAAAACATGAAAATAAACACCCGAACAAATAAGAAAGTAAGCAAAACTAGGCTCGACTCCTTCTAGCAACTAGGTTGCAGTCCCTAGCAGATTCGCCAGCTGAAACTAAATGAAAATGTACTCAAACGTATCGCACGATCGAACATACAACAGAGTCACCACCAAACTTTATTTATCCCAAAATAAGGAAAGGAAAATATCGATAAAACCCAAGGGGAACAGAGAAACGGGTAAGGAAGACGGTTATTCAAGGGGAAGGTATTAGCACCTCTCACTTCCATGGTACTCCATGGGAACCGTTTTGATTACTCTTGCTTGGATGGGTGCTGCTATCTTTATGTACCTGCAAAACAGAAAATGGGTTAGAGATAGTGAGTGCTCGAGGAGGATTTGGGCCCTCATGCCTACGTATTTTCATAGTGCAATGAGAAAGTTAGAGCCTCGTAGTTCGTGGAACCAGAGAGAGAAATGGGAAAAAGAAAGAAAAGTTCTCGCCAAGGATTCACATCCTCGTGCCTATGTATCCTTATAGTGCCATAAAGAAGTCAAAGCTTCATAGTTCGGAGGACAAAGACTGGAAAAAGAGAATAATTAGGGGTGGTGTTTAAATCGGAAAGATCTAGAAACTGACTGAAGTGGTGTTTAAACCAAAGGAAGGAGATTGTGGTGTTTAAGCCAAGAAAGGAAGGGGTTAACCATAAAGGTGTTTCCCAAAGTTATGGTGTTTAAACCAAAGAGAAAAGGAAAGTGGTGCTTAAACCAAGAAAGGGTGTATAACCATTAGGGTGTCAACCCAAAGAAAGGGAAGGTGGTTAACCATAAAGGTGTGTCCCTAAAGTAAAGGTAAATGTATATAACCAATGAAGGTGCCAACCTGAATTGTGGTGTCATAACCAAGATAAGGGGTTAACCATAGAGGTGTGTCCCAATAAGAAAGGTAAAGGTATATAACCAATGAAGGTATCAACCTGAATTGTGGTGTCATAATAGAGAATAAGGGTTAACCTTAAAGGTGTGTCCCAAAGGAAATGGGGTTAACCATAAAGTTGTATCCAAAGAAGGAAATTGCAATGGTGTTTAAACCAAAGAAGAGTGGAAAAGAGGAGCCAATAGGCTAGTTGTAGACTTAACAATGAACTGACTTGAATTACACTAAATTCTATGAATAAAGGTGAATACTCTAAGCAACTGGATCATTTGTCTCGTACCTAAACTATTTAGAATGAGGATAGGAATGCTCCCTCTCACCCTTTCTCTATTGCTTAAGGCTCATGGCATGAAATCCTTGTCAATGTCTAATAAGTTCTCAGAAATACTTTATGGGGATGAGGTAGGTGGTTGATGCCTGGGTTAAGCTTGAGGTCTTGTACTTGTTGAGAGGCTGAAGCTCCAAAGTAGCAGAGGCAAATCCCATCAAATGACCAAGGGACTTATGGCCACTTGTCAAAGACTGGGGAAAGTGTGCAAAGTCAAGGGATCTAGTTGATCAAATAGAATTTGATCAAGCTAAATTATAGGGAATGGGATGGATGAAACACACAATGCATTATCAAATAAAGACTAGCCTAGGGTCTCATTGTTAGGTAGACCAAGAGAAATCCATGTGTGTGTTAAAAGTATACTAAGCTTAGGTGTCACTGTTAGGTAGCCCAAGATAAATTCATGTGGGTGCAAGGTGCTAACCTAAACAGATGAATATGATAAACAGAGGTATAAGGAAAATGAACCATAAAGAAGATGAAAAGGCCATAAGTTCAACATTTCAACAGTAGGACAAAGTCAAAAGGGCCAAGGTCAATGAGTCCAAGATCATTCCAAATCAAGCAAAGGTCTAAGTCCAAAGTCCAAAGTCCAAAACTGTGGGCATCATTAATCCAAGTCAAGCTTAGATCTTAAGGATCAAGTCAATTCATTTTATCCTGTTTTGATTTATTGAGATTGTCAAGCAGATCAAACACAATATAATAAGCAACAAATAATATAAGAAGTAACAAATGAATAAGATGAGATGAACAATGTACGAAGTGAAACGATGAGTAATGAGACATAAAAGTAAATTGCATAAAGTAAAGGCATAAAAGTAAATTGCATGAAGTAGAGGCATAAAAGTAAATGACATAAGGTAATTTGCAAGAATGTAAAACGTTAGGGGTTTATCAGTTAGATTTTAGGTGTTAGCATGTTAGAAGTCAAAATCAACACAATGGGATCATCTACCAATAAGTTAAAGGACTCAAACACATGTTACACTAAGGGACGATCTATCAATAACTCAAAGTGTTCAAAATATGGCCAAATGACCATCTATCAATATATTGAATCAAATAAGATTAAATCAACCAATGGACCATCTATGAGTGATTTGAATTTTTGAAGATTTGATCAAACAAGTAAGCAAAGTCCTACAAGGTCAAAAAAAAGTCAAAGTGTGAGCTAACTCAAGTTTTTGACTTAGGATTCACTATGAATCAAATCAAGGGACCCAAACATATGGCTAAATAAGGGATAACCTATCATTGATTCAAAGTGTAAAAAATGATCAAACGATCATTTATCAACATGTTTGAATCAGAGAAGATTAAATCAACCTCAAGTTCATCTATGAATGACTTGAAATGTAAAAGGATTGATCAACCAAGTCAACAACTCAAGTCAAAACATTAAGTGGATCAAAAATCAAGCAAAAATGTATTTAAAAATGATTAAAAAGGGAAATTAAAGAGAAAATCCAAAACTATGATCAAAATAGTTCAAAAATGGTTGCAAAAATTACAAAAAGTCCCAAGTATTATACATGAATAAATCTCAAAAGTTGGATGCAAAAAGGTTTTAAAATGCTTGCGAAATAAATTGAAAAGGAAATGAAAATGAAATAAAAATATTAATAAATACAAAAATGATTTTAAAAATTATGGAAAAAATGTATGAGATGCAAAATATTTTTAAAGACTTTGTGTAAAAAGTTTGGATAAAAATGTTTAAAAATGAGAGAGAAAATAAATGGGAAAGAAAATAAATAAAATAAAGAAAATAAAATAGGAATTAGGGCGCCAACAACTACTAAATTTGAAAAGTGCGCGTGGAAGGTTGTGATTGGTCAGAGTTTGAAATTGGCACCAAAATGCGCGCAACTTCACTTTATCTTCAACCTTGGATTCGATCTCTGCAATACATGAGCTCATGTTTTTAGCAACATCCAAGCATGAGGTTAGTTTCGCAACACATCATCGTTCATGTCTCCCTGCATTAGAGTCATTGATTGGCTCTGAGTAGTGAGAATTTTGATCAAGAACCCGATGAATCCTAATTTTTCAAAGTAAAATTAAATGACTAATACTGAAGATAAATTAATGGTAGAAGAGGGTTTTTGACCAATTGAGTGAGGTTAAGAGTGTGGTAACTCGTTTGCTCAAAGATTTAACTCGTATCTACCTTTCCCATTGGAGCTTGGAAGGTGAACAATGGTGGACTTAGAAGTCTGGTTCCAAGGAGTTCCATGCCAAAGCAATACTTCAACCGACTTCAGAAGGTGTCAATGAGTGATTATGGGTAAAGATTCGAAGCTAAAAAAGCTTGAATCGAAGAAATGGTTAATTGATTTTTTAAGGTATCGGGTTCAAAGGGTTTTAGAGTTTCTTTGGCTATCAAAGCTTGAAAATGAAGGAAAAAACTTCCTCTATTTATAGGAAATGAGATGAGATCATGGTACATGTGAAATGGAGGTCAATTCGTGTGAATTAGGTCAGACTTTTGATGATTTGCAAAACGTGTCAGATGAGACATGAAATGCGCGAATTGGCACTTGAACTAGTCGTTTTGAGTTTGTTTGCATGAATTTTAGCATCAAAAATAAGTTGCACATGTGCAAGTGGTCCCAAGATGCAAAATGACTTGTAATTGCAAGTTATGGGCATCGGGCAAAACAAAGTTCAAGATGCCATGTTTGAAGCTAGGCCAAATGGAATATACTCGTGCATTTTGTGATTTTCTTTGCGCCAAATGTAAGGCTTAGCTCCCTTTCACCAGCTCCAAACAAGGGGGTCCAGATGGGGAAGAATCTTCTTTTGGAAGGATGTAAAACATATAGTGAGCCTTTTGATTCTGGGGGTTCACCAAGAAGTAATGGTTCTTGAAGTTCTTCCAGCTATGGTAAACATCAAACATCTTAAATGATTGGTGAAGCGAAAGCATCCCTTTTCCTTGATCCTCGCTAGCAGAAGTGGACATTATGTTGAAGAAGTTGAAGAATAACCTCAAAGTCGACACTTTTCCCCGATACTCACACATGTACTGGAATACTTTAATGAATGCACAAGCTATTGAGTGCAGTTTGGACAAAATTCTTAAATAATTAAGCATCCCCTCCTTCGAAGTTGTTAAAGGGAAACTTGAACCTCATCTTGCAGAACAAACATTCATAGAGAGAGGTATGGAACATCCATCCAAGGCGCTACATATCCTCCTATTGGGGTCGACATAGGAAGAAAACCAATTGAAGGATGATCAAATATCACTATCAGCACCCTCCAAAGTCTAAGTGTTGTCGAAGAAGTAAACTTTATCTACTAACTCTGCCTCTACCTAGTGATTTTGAGTAGCATCGGCAGGCATTACATAACCTTGATGTTCCTTTCTAACCATGTTCTCCCAAGTGTCATTAAAAAAGATAATGCATGTCGTGAATTAGAAAATGGATCAGAAATTTGAGGTGATCCTAACCTCCTTATCACTAGGTTCCGAACCATTTATAGACCTAAATAAGTTAGTAAAGAGATGTGCTCTTGGTTCATCCCGCTAAGCCTCAATAGGCTTGAATCTTCCATATGTTAACCGGGAGAAGAGGGGCTAGT
This sequence comes from Lathyrus oleraceus, assembly GCF_024323335.1. NCBI lineage: Eukaryota > Viridiplantae > Streptophyta > Magnoliopsida > Fabales > Fabaceae > Lathyrus > Lathyrus oleraceus. The sequence goes on from NC_066581.1 coordinate 204,856,448, forward strand.
ATCGATACCCCTAGTAGCAAGATTATCGTAATTCATCCCTTTAATTTCTTCCATAGAATCATTTGTATTTCCACCAGAATGGGAACTCGAAGGTTCGCTACCATCTTCGATATAACCCCCAACATTACTAGAACTATCGTTGAGGACAATGAGGTTCACAATGGGCGGATTAACTACTAAGAGAGCGACGTTTTGCATTTCTGGTCTAGTAATCCAATGAGAGATGAAGTGTCACTCGTATTGTCACCACCAGGTATGTCTAGAACATTCGTAGGATCACCTCCCATATTGATCATGACTAAAACAAGGAAGGAGAAACAACAAAATGTAAACAAGGAGAGAAATACTACCTGAAAAATCCAAAAGTTGAGTAAGATATTAAGACAAAGAGTATTTCTAAGGGTGCGATGAACCGAGAAAATTAAGAATCCAAAGAAGAAAAAAGAAAGATAAAATAAGAATCAATGGGGCTTATGGGGAAGCAATTAGTGTTTGTAGACGAAGAAAAAGATTATAATTTGCGCAAAGATTGGAAACATGGTTAGGAAGGTGAAGTAACCTTTATATATGGAGGTGAGTAAAGCAATGGTCATATATAAAATGAAATAGGAAGATGGAAAGCAACTATTGGATTCAGGATTGTAATGATACTCGAGTACACTTAAGCATCGTATAGGGAAGTGCCACGTCCTAGTTTAAGGATTTAGGGTCACTTGTAAAAAAATAATCTTGTGAGACGTTTCAATGATGAGACTAGCATTTAATTCGCTTGTTTTCAAGATCACTCATGTCGACTCCGAAGTCTTTCTCACTTCTCCAAGCAATGAACACGACACAAAAAGTCTGATCCAATTTTATGAAATACTTTCTATTGTTACGCCACAATAAGTTTTGGAAGCAACGGTTTTGGGCCAGCGACGTGTCTAAAAATGGGGAGGCCTAGTCATCAGTCCAAAGTCATTCCAATAATGGCATTCAAGATAATAAACTTGCTCTAGAGCCCCACATTAGATCCACACCATGGACTGCTACCTACCATTAAATGTCATCAGAGCACCTTGGGCATTCCATATTGAAAAGCAAGGATGCTCATAATCACTCTATATAAGACATCCAATGTGAAACTTAAAGTATTCTATAAATTATAACTCACATTTACTCCATTATCTTACTAATCCCGCATCAAGACTCTAATTCATCATTTTTAAAAAAACATTTTGCTTCACTAGCGGAACAAGTTCCAACTCAAATAGTTCACATCCTCACATTTTACTAATATATTAAAGTTAAGTTTTTTTCCCTTTAAAGTCGGTTTCATGATTGATGAAGTATATAGCAACGGTAAGTCCAATAACAAAATGAAAGAAAGCTCGGAAACTTTGTTTGGCTTTTTTATGACATTACCCAACGGCTTATAGAGAGCTTTTGCTTTGTACTATTGAATCTAACTTCATGCCACCATCATAATGCTGGTGGCAAGATCTTAAGCAAAAAGTTATCCCAGCATTCAAATTTAGAATTTAAAGTAATTGCCGTAAAACAATTTTGACATAAGTTAAGGCTTTTCATGATAAGTGTCTCCACTTACAAACTTAAAATATCATAGCCTATGATAATGGTATAGCATTGAAATTTTTATGTTAGACCAGTTTTTTTCTTCTTCTTAGGATATGCTACAAATAAAATAAAAAAAATAATAAAAAAAATTCACAAATAAACCGGATTTTTTATACGGAATCTCTTGTGAGTTTGAGACGACTCTGTTTTTGGAGATGCAGGAATATGTTTTGTTTCAATAAAATATAAAATTAATACAATATGATAATGAAGAAACTACAATGAATATAATAATGTTTGTGTTACAATAGAATAATGAAATGCAACTGAACCGTTTTTCATTTACTTCCATCTCCTCCTCCTGCTGCAGCTTCTACCTTTGGTTCTTCAGGCTTAGGTGCCGGTGGCTGTGACGGCGGAGGTGGTGGTGGTGGTGGAAGTCCTGCATCAATACAACTTCTACACTTGTTTTCAACCCAACCTTCTATATCATTCTCACCATTGCCTCCAAAGTGTCTTCCACCACACAACCTCGCAATCATTCCTGCAATGACACCTACAATAGTGATCACGGCTATCACCACTATAAGTGTCTCAATTGATTTATGTGAATAACGGTTTTGTTCTTCCACTTTTGGTGGTGCTTCAACAAAGGGCTGCATTTCACTCCCTTGTCTTCCATCCATGATGATATGATAGGATGTATCTCTTGAGCTCAAACTTGAAGATGAATCTGAACTCTTAATTTGGACTCTTGTGTTTTGCTATGTGTAGTTGTGAAGAAAATTTAAATTAAAGACAATAGATGAAAAAGGTGAAGTTTTATGGTGTGATTTATTGGACAGAGAAGTTGGCAAATAATTGGAAAATGGGGGAAATGAGACACCACAGAGTTAGATTCTGATTATATAGACCGCAGCTAATATAATATTAATTAATTAATCATGATTAGAGAAAATATATTGTGGCTGTAAAATAAAATTCCAATGGATTACGAATATATATATATATATATATATATTATATATATATATATATATATATATATATATATATATAATATATATATATATATATATATATATATATATATATATATATATATTAATTACTTTGTTGAATTTGTCCTTACATTTCTTTTTATTTATACACTTTATTATTTGATTGTCTTTTTACAGTTTTTTTAAGATTAAAAAAAGCTGTTGTAAACTTTGAAGTGAAAATATCATAGATTAATGTCAACGTGGATGAAATTGGCTAAACAATGTATTATTGAAGGAGGATGCTGAACATTTGTTTGGTTCGTGTCATTTTTCTATTCTTATTTGATTCAAATTTTTCTATTGTTATTTCCTACAACTTGTTTGTTGGATAGATTACATAGACTTAATTCTGTTTTTTCTTGGTTTTTTGATTTAACATTTTGTTGATCTATTTTATGTTGTAAGAATGTCGTTCTTTTTAAACTAGTGTTCTTAAGAACTTTGATGTCTTTAGCATAATTAAGTTTTTTTCATGAGAGTTGTTTAATACCTTCTTTAAAAAAGGTAGAAACTTTTTTTTTTGGTCGGATTGATGTAATGATCCAGGTCGTATTGGGAGTAGACGGTGAATTCCGTTTTTTAGTTGGGTTTTGTCAATAAATCGTTTTGTTTTTCTTTTTTTTCTTTGATTTTTTAAATGTAAAAGGGTGAACATCTTAATGTCACACTTCATCTTGCTTATACAAAAAAAAATGCCAAAAGCTTCTGACTATTCATTAGCTCAATTAATAATACATCCTATTAAGTATTAGTCTTAGCAACTCATTAGTAGTTCAATTAACGGCATGTATGTTAAGTTTTGGTTAGTTTGTGATGACACATAGTTGGTTGTAGTTATTAGTCTATATATATAGCTTTGTGTATTAGGATTAAGCATTAGATGAAAGACACGTAAATATTTGTTTTATTTCTAGTCATTCATTCATTCTTTATATATATATATATATATATATATATATATATATATATATATATATATATATATATATCCATTTATGTGGATAATGTGAATACAATCGATTTTATCATTTACTTCTTTTTAACTGTTTCTCAAGAAACTTATGTTTGTATCTTCTTCTTCGATGGATCTTGATTCCATCTTCACCATTTCTGTTATCAATGCTTCTTCTTATCTGAACATTGACATGTTATCAAAGCTTCAATAGCTCTGGTAGCCATTGTTCTTCCTTTCTCCTCTCCAATCGATTGCGTTATCTTTCAACCGACTGTTCTTCGTTCCAATTTGCAGATTCTTGTTGTTCCTTCATTTCTTCTTTCATGGCTAACCAGAGCTTCACTGATTTTTCCACAAATTCGTCGAATCCGTATTACCTACATTCGAATGAGAATCCTTCAATCATCCTCGTTTCACCTTTACTTCATGATAAAAATTACCATACTTGGACGAGATCGATGCATATTGCGTTGATCTCCAAGAACAAGGACAAATCCGTTGACGGTACACTCACAAAACCTCTCGTTTCTGATCCCTTATACGCTCCATGGATTCGGTGTAACACAATGGTTCTGGAATGGATTCACCGTTCAATATCCGAGTTTATTGCTAAGTCCGTGTTGTGGATCGAAAGCGCAGCTGGAGTATGGAAGAACTTGCAGCTCTGTTTTTCACAAGGTGATATTTTTCGCATTTCAAATATTCAAGAAGATTTGTACAAGTTTCGTCAGGGTTCTCTTGATGTTTCGAATTAATTCACTCAATTGAAGGTAATGTGGGATGAACTCGAGAATTATTGACCTGTACCAGCTTGTTCTTATGCCATGTCGTGTTCTTGTGGTGCCATCGATTCAATTCGAAAATATAGAGAGCAATACTATGTTATCAGGTTTCTTAAGGGTTTGAATGAGAAGTTTACACATTCCAAATCTCAAATAATGATGATGCATCCCCTTCCTACCATTGGCAAGGCATTTTCATCGGTGATTCAACAAGAAAGAGAGATGAATTATGCAGGGTCCTCTATGGTCACTCCTATTGCCTCAGCAAACGAAGAAGTGATTGCATTTCAGCTTCATAGTTCTTCTTCAGGATACGCTAATGGCAAGAATGGTCAGACTTTCAAAGGCAAGCCACAAGGTGGAGCTCGAGGACACAACCGTGTATGCACTCATTATGGGAGAAATAATCATACAGTTAAGACTTGTTTCCTTAAGCATGGTTATCCACCTGGCTTCAAAGGTAAAGGTAAATCCCAAACTTCCAATGCTTCAAATCAGTCTGTTGTTGCATTTGTTCATGCAGGGTCAGATGAATCCCAACCAAGTTTTGATTTTACACAAGAGCAATACAACAACATTCTGGCCTTAATTCAACAGTCTCAGCCCACACCTCAAGCCAATTCCATATCCTCATCCCCTTTTGGCCTAACTTCTCATGCTTACAATGATCATGGTAAGAACCCTAATCTATGGATATTTGATATTGTTGCAATAGATCATATTTCATATGATTTAGCCTCTTTTGAGTCATACAAAGACATAATTCCTATCCATGTTAGTTTACCAGATGGTTCTCAAATAGTTGCTTCTATGTCTGGTAGCATAGTTTTATCTCTCACCCTTACTCTTCATAATGTACTCTACATTCCAACCTTCCATGTTAACTTACTTTCTATTGCTAAACTTGTTAATAGCAATGACTGTTATGTTAACTTCACTGCTAATTCTTGTACCATTCTGCAGAACCATTCCAAGACAGTGATTAGTATAGCTAACCTACAAAGAGGATTATATGTGCTTGATGTTACTCCTCAATCACAAGCCCTTCATTCCAATTCTGCTTCCTCTTGTAATCTTTGGCATATAAGATTATGCCACATCTCTAATGATGGTTTGAAATACATTTCCAAAGCTTTTCCCTTTATTCCTTATGTACACAATAATGTTCCATGTGATTCTTGTCATTTTGGCAAACAAAAGAAACTACCATTTCCTAATAGTACTATTGTTTCCTCTTTTCCATTTGAAATATTACATGCTGACTTATGGGGGGCGTTTGCCACCACTTCTATATTGGGTCATAGATACTTTTTGACTTTGGTAGATGATTATACTAGGTATACACGGACCATATTCCTCAAATCCAAAGATCAAACCAAGAATAGTTTAATACAGTTTGTAGGATACATTGAGACTCAATTCAAAACTTCTTTGAAATGTCTTAGGTCTGATAATGGGAGTGAGTTTGTTGTCCATAATGATTTTCTTTTATCTAAAGGAATCATTCACCAAAATTCCTGCGTTGAAACACCCCAACAAAATGGGGTAGTAGAGAGGAAACATAAACATATATTGAATGTAGCTAGAACCCTTTTGTTTCATTCCTCAATTCCTTTAAATATGTGGAATTTTTGTATCCAACATGTCATACACCTCATAAATCAACTCCCTACCCCTCTACTGAAATTCAAGAGTCCTTATGAATTGCTACATCAACATCCTCCTATTCTCATCCATTTAAAATCCTTTGGATGTTTGAGTTATGCTACTACATTACAAGCTCACGGAACTAAGTTTGCACCTAGAGGTAGAAAAGCTATTTTTCTTGGTTTTAAGGAAGGGACTAAGGGATATATTCTCTATGACTTACAAAATCATAATCATTTTGTGTATAGGCATGTAGTTTTTTATGAAACTTACTTTCCATTTAAAACTCTTAACACATATGTACCTGAAAATCCCACTCTCGTGCCCTTTCCCACGTATGATGACCCACCTGACAAGCCTATTTCGTCTTTTACAACTCATGACAGACTTTCACCTTGTTCTCCTATTCAGCCTTCTCTTAGTACACCCCAATAGTCGGTCATTAATGACCCTCCTCACCTCAGTCCAACTTTATAACCTGTCATGAATGACTCTACACAAATGTCCAACTCTAGCCCTTTGTTGGGTGAACATAGGTCTGCTACTCAAATTGTCCCTATAAGAACTTCTTTAACACCCTCACCTTATACTTTATCTCCACCTTTACCATTACCTAATGGACAATCTCTTATTTCTCCAGCTGAACCCACTATTATACAACCTTTTGCTATAACTGGACAATCACATGTCCCTTCAACTGAACCAGAGCCAGCTAACAATTCAGAACCTTTAAATACTCGATATCCTAATAGAGTGTCTCATCCTCCAAGTTACCTGGCGGATTACCATTGCTATAATGTTATACATCACTCTTCTAACTCTTCTAACACCAAACCAAAACCTTCTAATATTGCTTATCCCTTATCCTCTGTGTTGTCTTATGATAATTGTTCTCCCTCTTATAAACACTATTGCCTTTCTATATCCTCTCATGTTGAACCAAAAATCTTTAACCAAGCCAATAAACATGACTGTTGGAAGAAGGCTATGGACATATAGTTGATTGCTCTTGAGGAAAATCATACTTGGTAGATTGTTGATCTACCTCATGGAAAAACACCCATAGACTGCAGATGGGTTTACAAAATCAAACATAAGGCAGATGGTTCTATTGAGATATTTAAAGCCAGGCTAGCGGCAAAGGGATATACACAAATAGAGGGTATTGATTACTTTGACACCTTCTCTCTTGTAGCAAAAATTACTACAGTCAGAGTTCTTTTATCATTAGCTGCTATTAAAGGTTGATACTTAGAACAGTTAGATGTGAACAATGCATTCCTTCATGGTGATTTACATGAAGAGCTATATATGACTCTCCCTCCTGGCTTATCTGGTTATGATGAATCTAAGGTGTGCAAACTACATAAGTCTTTATATGGTCTCAAACAGGCCAACAGGAAATGGTACTCAAAACTTTCCACCCTCCTTATCTCACTTGGCTACACACAATCCCATGCTGACCATTCCCTTTATGTTAAAAAGGTTAAACATGAATTCACTGCATTACTTGTTAATGTAGATGATATGGTTTTGGAAGGTAATTCTTTGTTTGAGATTCAACAGGTCAGGCATCTCTTGAATCAAAAGTTTCGAATCAAAGACCTTGGTCAGTAGCGTTTCTTCTTAGGATTTGAGATTGCTAGATCTCCTAGTGGTATCTTTCTTAATCAAAGGAAGTATGCCCTTAAACTCTTGGAGGATGTTGGTCTCTTGGCAGCAAAACCATCTGCAGTCCCCTTTAACCCTACCCTGAAGTTTTCTGTTGATGAAGGCAATGTTTTGGAGGACCCTTCCTTATATAGAAGGTTAATTGGTAGGTTGATTTACCTCACCAACTCACGACCTGCCATTTCATTTGCAGTACAACATCTAAGTCAGTATGTGTCCAAGCCCCGTGCTCCTCATTATCAGATTGCAATTCAAATTCTCAAGTACCTCAAAGTTGTCCCAGCTAAAGGCATCCTTTTTTCCTCCACTAGCAAATTACAATTGTTCGGTTCTGTTGATTCTGACTGGGCTAGATGCCCTAATACCAGGAAATCAGTCACTGGGTATTATGTCATGTTAGATTCCTCTTTACTATGCTGGAAATCGAAAAAGCAACACATAAATTCACGTTCTTCCACTGAGGCAGAGTATCGTGCATTGACTTATATTACTTGTGAATTACAAAGGCTGAATTTTTTGTTTCGAGATTTCTTAGTTCATTTTGAGCAGCATGCGTCTGTGTTTTGTGACAGCAAGTCTGCAATTTACTTGGCACATAATCCTACATTCCACGATCGTAGCAAACACATTGAATTGGACTGTCATGTGATAAGGGAGAAGATCAATTCAAAACTTATTCATCTGCTTCCTATCTCTACACATAACCAATTGGCGGATATTTTTACTAAACCCCTCCATTCACCATCTTTGGAGAGTTATTTGGACAAGTTGGGAGTTTGTACCATCCCCTGCGCAACTTGAGGGGGGATATTAGCCTATATATAGCTTTGTGTATTAGTATTAAGCATTAGATGAAAGACACGTAAATATTAGTTTTATTTCTAGCCATTCATTCTTTGTATAAATAATATATATATTCATTTATGTGGATAATGTGAATACAACAGATTTTATCATTTACTTCTTTCTAACTGTTTCACAACAAACTTTTGTTTGTATCTTCTTCTTCGATGGATGTTGATTCCATCTTCACCATTTCTGTTATCAATGCTTCTTCTTATCTGAACATTGACACTAGTTACTTAGGAGTTTGTTATAACTCAAACAACTTATAAACCTATATATATATATATATATATATATATATATATATATATATATATATATATATATATATATATATATATATATAAACTCAAACAACTAACAACATTTTTCAGAATAAATGTCTTTTTATTTTCAGAAAAATATATTTTTTTTAAAATAAATTTTTTATTTTTGGAGTATTTTATTTTTTCAGAATTTTGTTTGTTATTTTCGAAAAAAAAATTATTTTCAGAATTGTTTTTTTGAAAAAATATTATATATTTTTTATTTTCAGAAATTAATACATATAATTAAATCAGTTTATAAAAAAAAACTTATTCTAAACTGACTTTAAACTGAATTAGAATTGTTAAAGTTAAATGATTTAGTTTATTAATCAATTAAGTGATTTAATTTTTTTATAATTCAATAAAATTTAATTTAATAATTTAGTTTGATTATTCATATTTTTGTATATTCTAGAGTAAGATCGACACCTTAAAAATAAATTATTTCTAATTTTTATGACCGTTTCCGAGGATATTAAAAAATTATATACTTTGATTTTACAAGATTAAATATTAACATTGATATACTATCTCAAGTGTGACGATCTATATTTTGATATTATGTTTTAGATTTGTTTTGTAAAGAAAAAATATGAGGAATTTGAATAAGATTGAACTATTAAGATTAAAATTGAACGACTAACATTATGTAACCAAATAAATGCGGAGTAATTCTAAGTGCAAGAAATACAAGCTTGTCAGGCGTGGTAGGCGTGGTAGGGGGGGATCTTGGATTGGAATCCAAACAAAATACAATTTAATTTACTCTCCCAAGGTTGTCCTTTTTGATGTCACATGTTAATGTTTCAATCTGTGACATTGGACCCTAAGAATATTGGTGATTTTGTTTGTTTTTGGTCTTGAAATTTTTTATACTATTTTTTCTGGCAGCATATGTTTTTGAGAGTTATGAGCAGCTCTAGTTTCCTCAGTGTCCCAAACTTGATGGTTTGTCAACTAGTGTAAACTTTAATGGATGTACGAATAACATCAACACTGAAGAAAAGTTAAGACTTAGGGGTACACTTCAATGTGACTCTTCAGACACTGCAAAGCCTCTTCCAGAACTTGGACCATGGACTATCATGTCAGGATATATTTTTGAAGTTATCACGAATTATAAGATCTCCGAATAATAATCGTGTGTAATTTGTTCTCTATAATGAAAATTTGATGAACATGCATTCATCTTTCTTAAAATATGTTTAGTGACAAACACATTCATGCTGTGTTTATAAAATGTGGCATTTTAATGGGAAAGGATTGCCTATATGGTAGATTTCATAGGAGATAGATCAGTAGAAATCTCAACCCTTAAAATTCAACCTCTTCAAATATTTTGTATTTTTAATCTTTAATGTATGGTTTAGAATTAATTGGAGAGATATTTGATAGGATATTATTCACTGCCATTTAAATTAATGTGGCAAACAGACTTCCCTATTTTGTTTAAATATAAATATATTTTACAAAAGTCAAAAATAAAATAAATTGAGGCGAGAGGGACATGATTAAGAGGGTCATGCTAACTTGTGTCATTGGGACACAAGTTAAAATACTCATATATAGAAAATTTGTATTGAAAAAAACAATAAAAGTATTGATTATAAAATTGTATTAAATTTAAGGTATAATTTTCAATAATTTTTTATTATATTTATCTCTTAACTTGTATCTTTGGGACACTAGTTAGCATTATTCATTTAAAATTATAATCAATTTCGCAAAAAAGAGTGTAAGGCTAAATAGATTGATAGATATTTAAATTTTTTAAATTTAAAATTACAAAAAAAAAATTATATTGTTACTGTCGCTCATAATTAAATGAAACGAGGCAATTTAAAATCATGAGCTAATCCAAAAAGAAAAAATGATATATCCGACAGATTTGATCCGTTGTGTATCCATAATTTGAACCACTGGAGAAAGAATATTAGTATAAAATAAATAAATTTAGTATTATTATCAATTTTATTACTCTCTCCGTTCCTTTATAAGTGTCACTTTCTTATAAAAAATTTATTTCTTTTTAATTGTCACTTGCAAAGTTCAAGGTAGTATTAATTGCAATTTTGTCAAAACTACCCCTAGATAATGATTGCAGAGAGAGAAAAAATAAAGTGAATGTAATAAATAATTAAGGGTATTATAGGTAAAAGAAGAATTATTGTTTGAAAAGTAACAATAATGATTAGCTTCCTTAATATGTGTAAAAGTCAAAAAATGACACTTAAAAAGAAACGGAGGGGAGGGAGTAACTTTTTAAGTCTAGTCAATAAATTTTACATTTAAGGAGTACTATTTCCTTCGTCTCTATGTATATGACTTTAAAAAGTTTGATAATGTAATTAACGTGTTCAGTAAATTTTGTGTTATTAGTAGTAAATTATTAATAAATATATGTGTAAATTTATAAATAAGTTTATATTAAGTGACAGTTAAAATTTGCAAAAACTGTACCCAGAAAAAAGTTGCAAAATTTTCTTATACATAATTTGGAGAGAGGGGAATAAAACATTTTAGAAGGGAGACAGAAATTTATTGTGTTGGTTTAGGATTATTGATAGTCTGTGTGCTTAAAATAGAGACAGACTTTTTTTTGGGTATAATTTGTGGGAATGATCCTCTGCTGCATTTCTTCTACTGCCCTCCCTTCTGCCCCATTTCTAGCCATTGAATTTAATTTAAGCATTTAATCGTCTATTTTAAAATGCAATTTTTTTTCTCCACCATTAGATCATATTAGAATAGGCAGCATGAAAAAACAAACAGAGAGGATTCAAATTCGTAATTTGTATGCAAAGAGGCAGACTTTTAATAAAGAGACATTGGTACTTGAAACTTGGTTGTCTTGACGTGTTTCAATACTTCCTGTCAGTTTTTTTATTATGGGTTATTTTAAGAAAAAATATATTTAATTATAACTTACTTTATTATAACTTTAATATAAATTTAATGTGTTTTTCTATATTATCTTTAACTATTTCTTTTTTAATTGCTTCAATTTATTTTTTATATTATTGATGAAATATTTCTTACGTCTCATAATATACGTTTTTTTTTGAGATTTTCACATTTTTTAATTTTTTTTATGAGCGACAGTAACAATATAATTTTTTTTTACGAGTGTTATTTATTAAAATAACTTTATTAATAATAGATAGTTGAGTAGTTATATGAATTAAAATATCACATTGATTTTGTAAAAGGACAAATACTTTGAAATAAATAAAAATAAGAAAGATGACATCTATTATGAGAGGGAGGAATAATAATTTTATGAGATCATCCGTAATTTTTTCATACAAATTTAATTTTACTTTTAAATAGAGCTCGTAACTAATTTTCAATTGTCAGGATAGGGTAGAATCAATTAGTTACACTAGTTAGTTACATGGATACACTTGTTACTTAACTCTTAAGCCTTCTTTGGAATGTTACATGCATTTGAAGTAATCATTTCATTTTATAACACCCTCTAACAAGTTGATACCTAATATATATCAAGCATTAACAATTTGGATAATATGATTTAAAGGCCTGAGGAAGCAATGGTTTTGTGAAAAAAATGCCAATTACTCCTTAGAAGAATTCATTATTCCAGCTAGCATTTTCTCTCTAGCAGTTGATTTCAAATGCTTTTTTTCATGAAAAACTAGATTTACTGTGATGTGGAGAACAATTTGGTTATCACAATATATGACATGTGTTTTAATGCATTCGACTCTTAAGTTTTTGAACAAGTAGAGCAATCATTGAAGCTCTCATATTGTTGCACTTAATGCCATATACTCAACTTCACTTGAAAACCTAGACCCATTCAACTATGTCTTAGTCCTCCACGAAATACAAGATCTTCCTAAAAAGAAACATTATCCTGAAATATGTCATATAGAATCTAGGCATTTAGTGTAATAAACATCTGAATAACCTTGCAACTTGATTTGTGAATTCCTTGGTAATAATATCCCTCTCGAGAGCATGACATCAAATATCTCAGAACACGAGTTGCAACGTGAAAATGATTTATGGTTGGAGCAGACATGAACTACCTCAGTTGTTATGTGCAGAATGTGATGTCAAACCTAGTAGCATTAAGATATAGAAGCCTAATGACTAATCTTTATAAGCATGAATGTTAAAATACAGTGAACTTTTGTTTTGGTTCAACTTTGATGATGGATCTGATGGTGTGGAAGTATGTTTGGAACAAAGCATCTATGAATGTTATAGGACATCTAAAAATTATTTCTTTGACACATTGAAATACCATGTTTAGAGTGAGTAACTTCTATCCCAAGAAAGTATTTGAGTTTTCTAAGATCTTTAATCTTAAACTCTTTGTGCATGGCTTCTTTGATTTTATGCATTTTAGAAAAGGAGTCACCTGGTAAAATAATATCATCTACATAAAAAAGAAAAATGGTGAATGAAAATGAATATTGTTTTGTGAACAATGAAGCATCTGAGTTGGCCTATTTATGTGTTGAGTAAGGAAGGAAATTAATTTTTTATGCCATTTTTTGGTAGCTTGTTTCACTCCATATAAAATTTAACAAGCTTGCAAACTTGGTTAGACTTTGCATGCTTCATACCATGTGAAATCACCATATGTACATCTACTTGAAGTTATCCATGTAAGAAAGCATTATTCACATCAAGTTGGTGAATATGTGAATTATGTATAAATCTAAATGATATAACTGTCTTGATATAGTTGTAAGTTTTGCAAATGCTGAATATGTCTTAAAATAATCAAGTCCTTTAATTTGATTGTAGCCCTAGGCTATTAATCTAGATTTAAACTTTTCAAATGGTTCCATTAACAAGGTACTTGATTTTATAGACCCACCTGCAATCAATTGGTTTCAAATTTGGAAGCAAATCCACAAGTGTCCAAGTTCCCGTCTCTTAAGATTATTAAGCTCAACTTGCATTGCTTGGTTCCAACACTCATGTACAAGTCTCACTATATGTTTTGGGTTTAATGTGAGATGTTAAAGATAAATAATAGTAATATTGATGTTTATACATATTATAATAAGATAGAGAATGAGAAATAGGATAGAGTATACCTTTATATGATTAACTTGGAACATGAGTTGTAGTGCATACATAGTGCTGCAAATAAGATGGCTTATAGTTAGTTCTTGAAGATGCACACAATGGTAAATGAGAGGCATTGTTGTCTTTAGATGTATGGATAGATATGTTATGGTTAAATAACTGATGTGGAATACTTGTGGTTTTATCCGGTGATGATTGAATTGGAATGTTGACAGCTTGATCATATATGGTAGGATTAGTTTAATTGGAATTTAAGTCCATTATCTATGTAAATCATTTGATGCATTGTCAAGGTAATTTGTAAGCTGATAAAAAATTTGAATTAGTTCAAGGTCAGATAAAGGTATTTCCTGACCATGGACATTAATTTTTGGTTTTATGGTTTTGGTGTGGTCATGAAATGAGTTTGAAGGGTACTATTGTCCAAGAGTTAGTAGCATATAGTTTTTTAACACTGTATGATAATATGTTCTCATGAAATAAACATTTATGATGTAAAAGTATATTTTTGTATCACGATCAAGAAAAACGTATCCTTTAATTCCAATGGTATAGTGAAGGAAACTTGACTTTCTAGTTTTAGAATCAAGTTTGGTTCTTTGTATGAGTAGACTAGAGGCATAACATAATGAGCGAAATACTTTAAATGAGTTAATGTCAGGGATTTTTTAAAATGGAATTTGGTAAGAAGATTGATTTTGTAAAATTTATGTTGGCACTCTTTTAATGATGAATGTAGCATACATCGTAGCATAAGACCAATAATATTTAGATAATTTGGCTTCGTAAAGTAATTCTCTTCCAACATTAAGAAAATGTTGATGTTTCCTTTCTACCATTTTATTCTAATGAGGTATTTCAATACATGATATTTTATATTTGATTCCCTTTGAGGCATAAAACTAGGATAACATGAATCTAGGTCCATTGTCAATTCTAATCATCTTAGGGGTGATATTATGTTGATTTCCTATCACAGTTATAAAGTTCAGCAACTATGCATAGATTTCATATTTGGTTTTAAGGAGAACAATCCACACAAATCTTGTATGATCATAAATAATTGTTAAAAAAACGTATTTGTGGTTATGAATAGAAGCAATGGATAAAGGGCCACATATATCAAAGTGGATCAATTCAAATTTAGAATATAGAATTGGGGAATTATGAAAGGGATGGATACAATATAGACATTTGACTAAGTCTATTATTAGTAAACATAACCTTGTATAAAATCCCATGAGGAATTTCTAGGTAAGATTGTGTTAATACTAGTGATAGTTGATTGGTGTAGGTAAGTTTTGTGTCATCATGCAAGAACATTTGCATCAATTTGTAGCCTATATGAGCCTTCAACTTGGCTACCCAAATCAATCATTCTCTTGGTGCTTAAATCTTGTAAAAACACAATTATATGCATAAAACTTAATAGAATAATTCAGAGATTGACACAATTTGAACACATAAATAGGTTGAGGTTGAATTCTTTAGAATATAGAATATTATAAAAATAAATATTTGGTGAGAAATACACATTACCAGCTTGTTTAACTAAAATAGAGTTACCATTAGGTAATGTAATGTTGATATTTTTTATAGTATGAATGGAAGAAAAAATATTGATAAAGAACACACATGATCATTAGCATCAGAATCTAGAATCCAAAATTGGCTTCTATTGTGCGTGGATTTAAAGGTGGTATAGATAATACATGAAGAAGTCTCAAATGATGGAAGATCATGAGTCAAAGATGAAACGTAAACTTGATTTGTACTATAAGATTATGCTAAAGAAAGTAAATTCACTTGTGGAAGTAAGTTTACAAGTTGGTCCTATTTCTCTTGAGAAATTAAAGAATTGTTGTTTTTAGGGGAAAGCCCCTCAGTTTCACTAGTAACAATAACCTTATCAAAATTTTGACTATGTCATGCATTAATCATTGACTTCTTCTTATTGAAATTGAGGTAACCATAGGAACCAACAGTACAACCACTTCTATGACAAAAGGTGCATTGTCTAGTGGAACTCCTGTAAGTATATGGGTTACCTTGAATTCAGGTCCTTGTGTTGCATTGATAAATAAAGATTTTTCTTCTGGTATGTAAATAGATTGAAGATTTCTTTCTTCTTGAACAACCAAAGAGTAAACTCTATTAATTGGGGGTATAGGATGTTAGATTAATATATATTGATCCTATGTTCCTGATAACAAAAGAACAACAAGATCAATAAAACAAAATGCGGAAATAGAATTAGAGGTTTTACCTCCAGCCATTGTTGCAGTGTTGTGAGTGCACTGCCTTTGATTCTTTCAAGCTCTTGCTCTCTCAATATAGATGGTGTATTTCTTTTCTGATGAGAGAAAGCTTTGGGGACCAAAGACTATTTATAGGTTTGATTCTACCATCAAGAATTTAAAGCCATTAAAACTCATTACCACCCAATTAAATGGTCATATCAACTTACAGTAAAATCAAAATAAATCATACCCTTTTCAGAACCAAAATCCCAAAATTATGGACCACATTAAATTGGTTTTTTATTATTAATACTTATTATAATAAAAATAAGAAACCGTTACATTCTCCCACTTGGTCCATAGAACTGATTATTGGCATAAATGAGTCATGGAAAACTTACTCAAGAAATAAATATGTGAATCATAGAGATAGTCCCTCTTAAAGCGAGTAGTCTCATCTATGTATTACAACACGTTTATTTTCAAGTATACATCTGTAATGTGGTAACTAACTTGATGAATAAACCAATGTTTACTCTTGGTCCAAATGTAACATATTTTCTCAAACTGATGTGCGCATGAAAATGAGAAAACATCACAATATAAGAGTTTTATTAATAAACTGTATGTATACAATCATAAGGAGGACCCAAGTCCCATGTTCTCTACATGATCCTTAAATTTTATTGGTGGCATGCCCTTAGTCAAAGGATCAGCAATCATTAAATCAGTACTAATGTGATTAATAACTACTATTTTATCTTTAACTCTTTCTCTAATGGATGAATACTTTATGTCGATGTGCTTGCTTCGATTTCCACTTTTATTGTTCTTAGCCATAAAGACAGTTGTTGAATTATCGCAAAAAATCTTCAGAGGTTTAGAAACAGAATCCATGATTCTAAGCCCAGAAATAAAACTCTTAAGCCATACACCATGAGAAGTAGCCTCAAAATAGGAGACAAACTCGGCTTCCATAGTAGAAGTAGCAACCAAGATTTTCTTAGTACTTCTCCATGAAATAGCTCGATCAGCCATCATAAATATATATCCTGATGTTGATTTGCGAGAATCAACACAACCAGCAAAGTCGGAGTCTAAATAGCCGATCACATCAAGATTGTCCGTCTGCCTATAGATTAACATGTAATCTTTTGTTCCTTTAAGATATCTCAACACCTTCTTTGCAGCTTTCCAGTGATCCATACCTGGATTACTCTGATATCTTCCTAAGATTCCAACAGCAAATGCAATGTCGGGCCTTGTGCATACTTGAGCATACATAAGACTTCCAACAACAGAAGCATGATGTTCTTCATTTGTTCCCGCTCAAAATCATTCTTAGGGCATTGATTCAAATTAAATCTATCGCCCTTGACAATGGGTGCAACACTTGGTGAACAATCTTTCATTCTAAATCTCTCTAAAACTTTATTGATGTAGGTTTCTTGTGATAGACCCAAAATTCCTCGAAGTTTATCTCTGTGGATCTTAATGCCAATGACATAAGATGCCTCACCCATATCCTTCATATCAAAAAATTTAGAGAGGAATTGTTTCATCTCATGTAGAAAACCTTTATCATTGGTTGCAAGTAGTATGTCATCCACATACAAAATGAGAAGAAAAAAATTTACTCCTACTGACCTTCTGGTATATACATTGATCCATGGGGTTTTCAATAAACCCAAATGAAGATATCGTTTCATGGAATTTAAGATACCATTAACGAGAGGCTTGTTTTAAACCATATATGGATCTCTTAAGCTTGCAAACCAAATTCTCACCACTATTAGAAGAGAAACCTTCAGGTTGTTTCATATAAACCTCCTCCTCTAAATCACCATTAAGAAAGGTTGTTTTCACATCCATTTGATGCAACTCAAGATCAAAATGTGTAACTAATGCCAAGATGACACGAACAAAATCTTTCTTAGATACAGGAGAAAAAGTATCAGTGTAATCGGTTCCCTCCTTTTGAGTAAATCCCTTAGCAACGAGTCTGGCCTTGTATCTCTCAATGTTGCCTAATGAATCTTTCTTGGTTTTAAAGACCCATTTACAACCAATGGCCTTTTCCCTATTAGGCAACTCTATAAGATCCCATACGTCGTTGTTTTTCATGGAATTCATTTCATCATTCATGGCATCATACCACAAATTTGACTCTTTGCAACTCATGGCTTGTCTAAAGCTCTCAGGATCATTCTCAGCTCCAACATTATAGTCATATTCTTGTAGATACACAATGTAATCATTAGGAATTGATGATTTTCTTATCCTAGTAGATCTTCTTAATGTTTGATTAACATTTTCTTGTGGATCTTGTTGTTCAACTAATTGTTCATCATCTTGATGACCAACTTGATTTACTAGATCATCAGTAGCTTGTGGAGTCTCGATGATTGGTTGATCAACATCCATTTGAACTTGAGGGATGTTGTAAATAGTGACCAGTCTATTACTTGAAGTGGAAGGTTCATACTCTATATGATCATGCACAGAAATTGAATTTTTGATTTGATCACTCCCACTAGTCAAATGATTTTCAAGAAACTTTGTATTTCTTGACTCCACAATCCTAGTTGTATGAGATGGACAATAAAATCTACAACCTTTAGACCTTTCAGCATATCCAGTGAAATACCCACTAATGGTCCTCGGATCTAGTTTCTTTTCTTGTGGGTTATAAATCCTCACCTCAGACGGACATCCCCAAACGCACATATTGTAACACCCCAAAATTTGCCCTCCTCATTCATGCATTCATTTTTAGGTCATTTAACATTTCATATTGCATTTCATCATGTCAATCAGAATCAGATCCAAGAAACTTTATTTAAAATATAAAAAAAAACGAAAAAAAAAACGAAAAAAAAAATTAAATAAATAAATAAATAAAATAAAATATAACAAAAAAATTTTGGACTTGTATCTCTCTCATTTGAGCCCACAAAGCCATGAAATTCAGTCTATAAATACCAAGGCTTCACTTGAGAAAAAGGAAGAGAAGTAAAATACTCTGAGGTTTCCTTGGAACAAAACCCTGGACAAAACCTGGAGAGAAACCTGACAGAGAATTCAGAGCAACCTCCAGACCCTGAAGGAAACTCATTTGCACAGAATCACCTGCCTCACATAAACCCTAAAGATTGTTTTGTAAACCTCACGGGTGCAACTCAATTTCAATCAAGCTCTCCAATCAGGTTTGCCTTATTCCCATAATTTTATGCTCTTAATTTGAATCATCTGAATGTATGAGGTATTATGGGTGAATTTGATACCCTTTTGATGCATGTGTTTGACAAGAGATTTAGGCCTCCTACCCTTGGTTGCTTTTTGTGAGCCTTTTGTGAATTGAAAGGGCATGATTCATGTGGTTACATTTTGATTTGGGGGCAACTCTTGGTTACCCTATTTTGTTTCTCTAACCTGTTTGTTGAGTTTTGTTTTGTAAGGGCTCATATGACTCTTGCAGAGATGGTTTGCCTGGTATTCCACTTTATTTGTGGGATACCCCCTAGAGGTTCATTCCGATTACCTGTACTGACCCACTTTCTTTGATGATGTTAGCTTGAGAGATCTCCGGGTTTCTTGTCTCTTTAGTTGCTGTTACTTCGGATCTTTATCCGCGTGGTACTTTTACATTTTCCCGTATTTTTACCGTTTTCTTAGCTGGAAGACCTCGATAGGAGGCAATGTTTTGTGTGTTTACTTTATGCAGGTTCCTTTGTCCAGGACTCCTTTTGCATGAGCATCCCTAACCCTACCAACTCATTGATTTTTCTTCTCCTAAGAACACGTTAACTCCTTCTACTACAGGCGAGTAAGTCTCCAAAGATCGAGCATCCGGTAGATTGCGTAGTAACGTCGTTCGTCCAAAACCCAATCCATAACCCCGTAGTTAGCCGAACTACGGCTTGCTCTGATTCTCATTCCAGATGAGATACGTAGGCATAAGACGCGATGTCTTAGCGAGCATAATTACCCTTAACCCATTGGTAGCCGAGCTACGAAGACTCTGATTCTCATATTCAGATGAGATACGTATGCAGTGGATGCGACATCCGTGCGAGTCATTTTCTTTTGACCCTTTTTTTAGTAAATAACACATTAGATAAACCCACACCCTTTAGACAAGAACTACAAAAGTGGATCCCGTAGAGTACTACGGATGCGTAGGGGTGATAATACCTTCCCTTCGCATAATCGACTCCCGAACCCAAGATTTGGTTGCGAGACCCTGTCTTGTCCTTTCCTTTTTCCAGGTTTACTTCGAGCGTTTCCTTTCCCTCCTTTGGGATAAATAATGCACAATTGCGACTCTCCTGTCTTTCTTCGCCGGTTGTTTTTTTTTGCATTCCATTTTTCAGGTTGCGACAACTGGCGACTCTGCTGGGGACCTGGTTTCCCTAAGCGAGTCCCTCCTAGCTTTTGTAGGTTGTTTGTTTATTGTGTGTTTATTATTTTGTACAGTTATTTATCTTTCAACATTTACCTGCTTTATTGCATTGTGTACATATGAATTCCGTATCTGCTGGTTCTGTTTGTGAGATGAGTTCTATACCCGGACTCGAGTGCAATTAAGATAGGAGAATGGCATAGTCTTGTTGACTTGTGTGGAGTTATTCCTTAGCAAGTTGACTTGCAAGCCCATTCACTTGGTGGAGGTCATGTTGAGATCAATAATGTCACACAAGTAAGTTGTGGTTAGATATTACTTTTTCCAATATAGACCTTAGAAGCCAAGAACCTTAGTTTACTAAACCCATCTTGGCCTATTCGTAGGATGTAGTGCGAAAGTCGTTCAAGTGTAAGATTTGATACGATTGTTACGCGATACTACACTCATAAGAGTCTTTCTTGAGAATATTTTTGGAATACGAGTAGTCGTTCCTCCGATAATATCCGAAAGATGGGATTATGAATATGGGAACCTTTTTGTAGAACATGTTTGGCAGGTTTAAACCTTAGTACACTCCCTTTGGGTGGTTCTTAACCTAAACTCCATGCTCGTGACTTGCAACAAACCCTTGATTCATGGTTGATCCGTTCAGGTATCCTTAATATCAATGAAACTTGGGTGTTGATAAGGTGTAAACCATAATCCACCAAAAATGGATGGTTGATATTAAGGATAACATGATCCATCCCATGACCTTTGTTTGGTGTGCTTTGCTTGATTCTCTTAATTTCCTTCCAGGCAGTGCAACCTGGCAGATGTTCAAGCGGATCCAGCAATTCTGATTGACATGCCATTGCATTGCATAACATCATCTGCATATTTGCATCCAACATCTCATGCTTATTTATTTGTAGGGTATTCCCTTTTTAAGGGGGGGGGGGGCTTAAAATCGAATAAGCAGTGCATCGCATACCATGCATACTAATCCTTGTTTGTTTTGCAGGTGTCACCGCAGTGTCTAATGTTTGTTCCCTGTATCAGGCAGTTATTGGTCCCAAGCGAGTTCACAGGTACCCGACAAAGGAAAACCGTCCCCGACTAGCAATGGACCAGATACAGAAAGAACTGGCTGATATGCGTGAAAGGATGGATCAGTTCATGACATTGATGACTGGTATGGTAGAAGGCCAGGCGAAGCTGAGGGAATTGGTTGAGCAACCGAGGCCCGATCTAGAGGTGGAAATACCAAGTGCTGAGGGGAACCCTAGTAACCCTGGGAACGCTGATAACCCTGTGAACACTGGAAACGCGGGTAACGCAAATGTTGATGGAAACCCGTGTAATGTTGGCAACACGGGAAATGTTGGGAATGGTATTGGCGGAAGGTACAATGTGAATCAAGGGATTCGGATTAACGGGCGCCCCGTTACTGAAGATTATCAGTATGATCAATTTTCTTTGCACGACGAGGCCCTCGAGCCCACTCGCTGTATGGATGAGCTTGCTGAGAAGCTCAAATCTTTGGAGTCTCAAAATTCCTTAGGTTTTGATGTCACCAATCTTGGTCTGGTTCAGGGAGTAAGGATCCCTCACAAGTTCAAACCCCCTACTTTTGAGAAATACAACGGGGCTTCTTGCCCACGCACTCATCTCCAATCTTATCTGGGAAGGTTGGGAGCTCACACTGAAGATGAAAAGTTGTGGATGTACTATTTTGAAGACAGTTTAACTGGAGCTTCTCGTGAATGGTATTCTCATTTGTCTCGTACTACCATCAAGAGCTGGAAAGACTTGGCAGAGGCTTTTGTCAACCAATATCAATACAACTTGGACATGGCTCCAAATTGGACCTTGTTGCAAGGAATGTCTCAGACTGCCAAGGAGACCTTTACAGAATATGCTCAGCGCTGGAGACAAATTGTTGCGTCCGTCCAACCCTCTATGTCTGAAAGGGAGATGGCGGACATGTTCATGAACACTCTTCAAGGCAATTATATCGAGAGATTGGTTGCTTGCCCGTCAATCAACTTTGCAGAGATAGTGATTGCTGAAGAAAAGATCGAGAGTCTGTTGAAGATGGGCCGAATTCAAGACAACAGTGCTTCCAACTCATCAGTTCCCAAGAAACCGTTTGCTGGTAACGGTCAGCGAAGAAGAGAAGGTGAGACGAGCGCTGTGTATGCCGGCAGAGGCAGGGGCAGAGGACGCCCTAATTATCATCAAGATCAAGTGGCCGCAGTCACTATTCCAACACCTGTTCCTCAACTGCAGTATCATCTGCAACAGCAACCCAGGTACAACAATCAACAACAAGGAGGTAATCCGGGTCAGCAGAGACCCTATCAACAACGTCCAAGGCAGGCGGACCGGGTCATTGAGCCAATCCCAATGCCTTATTCTATATTACTTCCCAAGCTGATTGACATGAATCTGGTTACGTTGAGAACTCTGGCCCCACCGGTCGATCCCAACAATCTGCCTAGAGGTTATGATGTCAACGCCATATGTGCTTTTCACTCCAACGCACCTAGCCATACTACAGATAATTGCAAGGCTCTTCAGCTAAAGGTACAAGATTTGAGAGATGCCCAGGCCATAAATTTTTCTCCGGTGCCTAATGTTATCCAAAACCTGATGCCAGCTCACGGCGGGCAAAGGATTAATGCTGTTGATAGTGGGGAAATTTTGAATTTGGTTTCTGATGTGACTAAAGTGAAGACTCCGCTATCGGTGGTCAAAGACCGACTCTTGAAAGGACGGATTTTCCCGGGCTGTGAGGAAGAGTGCAGAAATTGTCAAGACACCGAGAACGGATGTGATAGTTTGAGAAGGGGTATTCAGCAACTGATAGATGAAGGTTGTCTTCAGTTCGATCAGACTCGTCCAGTGAAGAATGATGTGTCGATAGTAACGTTTTATTTCACTCCTGAAAAAATATATGTTCCCGAGAGACTCGCTCCGACAACAATATATTTCCCAGAAAGTCCAGCACCAATTTACTCTAACAACCCTCAACCGACTTTGATTGGTCCGGTCACCATCACGGTACCAGGACCTGTTCCGTATGAGAAAGACAGTGCTATCCCGTGGCACTATGGGGCTGATATCTACTGCCAGGGGCAAAAAGTTAACGAAGAAGACATTGACATTGGTAGCTCCGCTGTAGACAATGTTGGAGGAATTGGTGGCTTCACTCGCAGTGGACGCCTATTTGCACCATCAACATTGCGCACGAATGCTGAAGCTGAGGCAGCTGCCAAGGCTAAAGGAAAACAGGTATCCACCGAAGAGGTTACTACTGAGGAAGCTCCTCCTAAGACCGCATTCGAGAAGGAAGTGGATGAGTTTATGAGGATTATCAAGAAAAGTGACTACAAGGTAGTCGACCAGCTAAATCAGACACCCTCAAAGATCTCCATTCTCTCACTATTGATGTGCTCTGAGGCACACAGAGCAGCCTTGTTGAAAGTACTGAATATGGCCTATGTTCCACCAAAGATAATTGTTAACCAGTTGGAGTCGGTAGTCTCGAATGTACACACTAGCCATGCGCTAGGTTTCACCGATTATGACCTGATACCTGAGGGCAGGAATCACAACAAAGCCTTGCATATCACAATGGAATGCAAAGGGACGGTGCTTTCCCATGTTTTGGTTGATACAGGTTCTTCTCTAAATGTTCTCCCAAAGAAAGCCTTAACGAAGTTGGATTGCGATGACGCCACCCTGAGGCTGAGTAATTTAGTTGTAAGGGCTTTTGATGGCTCTAAGCGAGCTGTTTGTGGCGAAGTTGAGTTACCAGTTAAGATTGGACCGCAGGTATTCAAGAGTACCTTTTATGTGATGGATATCCAGCCTGCCTATAGTTGTCTGCTAGGTCGACCCTGGATTCATGTTGTCGGTGCTGTTACTTCTACTCTCCACTAGAAGCTCAAATATGGACTAGAAGGTCAGATCGTCACCGTCTGTGGTGAAGAGGATATTTTTGTTAGCCGATACTTTCTCCAGCGGGGGTTTGGTTTCTCCCCACACCGTCAATGCTGCAGATGAAGACAAGGCTGACAGCGACTGTGACTTAGATAGCTGGATTCGCCCGTGTGTCCCAGGAGAAAAGCTCGACAATTGGTCGTTTGAAAAAGTCGTCCGGTTTACTCTACTGAAGGAGTAATTTTTATTGTTTTCCTTTTATCACATGCATAATAAAGTCTTACACTTTGACCAAGGTGTAATGACTCATCTGTAGGGCCATCCATTTAGTTACATTTCGCAATTATTTTCATCATCAATAAAGGACAGCCTTTGCAAACAATTTTGTGTTCTCTTTCTTTCAATTATTTTTACTTTTACAAAAACGGAAATGTTTCTTTTTCATGTTTCTTTTTCGTTTTTCTTTCCAAAAAACACCTCGTAAAACTGATCACCCGGATCTCACTGCTAACGACACTGCTATGGCCAAGTATGACTTCGACAATCCTATCTATCAAGCCGAAGAAGGGGTTGAGGAAGATTGTGAATTGCCTGAGGAGTTAGCCAGGTTGTTGAAACAGGAGAACCGAGCTATTACACCTTATCAGGAGGTGATTGAGACCGTCAACATTGGTACCGAAGACGACAAGAAAGAAATCAAGATCGGGGCCAGTCTACAGGCCGAGGTGAAAGAACGATCGATCAGTCCTATCAAGATATGCCAGGTTTCAAGAAATGCCTGCACCTAAAACAGAAAGAGAGGTTTGTGGCCTCCTGGGCAGATTGAACTACATTTCAAGGTTCATATCTAATCTTACAGCCACATGCGAGCCATTGTTCAAAATGCTGAGAAAAGAGCAAGAGGTCAGATGGAATGATGATTGTCAGAAAGCCTTTGAAAGAATAACAGAGTATTTGCAGGAGCCGCCGATTCTAATGCCTCCAGTAGAGGGAAGACCGTTGATCATGTACTTGACTGTGTTAGAAAGGTCAATGGGTTGTGTGCTCGGTCAGCATGATGAGTCAGGTCGAAAAGAGCATGCAATATACTACCTTAGCAAAAAGTTTACCGACTGTGAACAAAGATACTCACTGCTCGAGAAAACTTGCCGCGCTTTGGCATGGGCTGCTCGCCGACTAAGACAGTATATGTTGACTCACACGACTCTATTGATATCAAAGATGGATCAAGTCAAGTATATTTTTGAAAAGCCAGCAGGGTTGCTAGGTGGCAAATGATGTTGACAGAGTATGACATCCAATACACTTCACAAAAAGCCATCAAAGGAAGTGTCTTGTCAGACTATCTTGTCGCGCAACCGATTGATGATTACCAACCTATGAGGTTCGACTTTCCTGATGAGGACATCATGTTTCTCAAATCGAAAGATTGCGAGGAACCACTCCTGGAGGAGGGGCCTGACCCTGAATCCAAATGGATTATGATGTTTGATGGGGCGGTCAACGTCAATGGTCGCGGAGTTGGTGTAGTGTTGATCACGCCGGAGGGGGTTCATATGCCATTTTGTGCCAGAATAACTTTTCCCTGCACCAACAATGAAGTCGAACGAAGCAGAATGGGTCTGTTCTCGATACAATCAGCTAAGCCTAGTTGAGGAAAAGAGACTAGCAGCTATATGCCATGGCCAGCTATATCAGAGACGGACGAAGAGAGCGTTTGATCAGAAAGTGCGCCCTCGGGAGTATCGAGTCGGTGAATTGGTACTCAAAAGAATTCTTCCTCCCAACACAGATCACAGGGGCAAATGGACACCGAACAACGAGGGTCCATACGTGGTTAAAAGAGTTTTCTCTGGCGGAGCTCTGATGCTAACAACCATGGATGGCGAAGACTTCCCGTCCCCTGTCAACTCAGACGCAGTTAAAAAATACTTCGCATAAAATAGACCCGCTGGACAGTAAAAAGAATAGTCCAGGCAAAAAAGGGCATCCCGACGAACCAAAAAAAAGAACAAAGAGGTTCGGGCAAAAATTAGGGATATAAAAAAAAAATGTACACCCGGTGAGTCGAAAACCCGAAAGGGCGGCTCATGCAAAAAGGGTATCCCGGTGGATTGAAAACGCAAAAGGGCGGTCCACGCAAAAGTTAGGGAATAAGCGAATAACTGCGATCTGAGTTCATCCGTGTTATATCACCGTTTCATTCAATCCGTCAATCTTCGAAGGTAAAAGATCGACTAATCATCCACTTCAGAAAGCAAGATGAGCAGAGCGTCTTGAGGACATACGAGCCATAACAGAGTCGAAACTCGGTGGGACCCCGTTTCCACATTGCCATTAAGATAGTTTCTCTTGTTCAATTTATAGCGATCGCCTCTTTCCAGGGATCAGCTTCCTGATGTACTCGCCTATTCCCGGCACAAATTTTTCAACCAACAAAAGTCGAATAATTCAGTTAAAAAGCCTCTTTACTTTTCATTTATCAGTTTGTTTGCAAAAGATGTCTGAATTCTTGAGGAAACATATTGCATCTGAATGTAATGGTGGCTTTTGCAGATGACTTGCGTAGGAAAACAGTCAAAATTGCTTTGAATGTGCTTAATCTCAGACGGTGAATTCAAACCGAGTAATTCCCCGGGGCATACGTGTATTTTTTGGTTACAGGTCACAGGAACCGGATGCCAAGTCATGAATCCTCACCCCCAAGCGGTTGACAAAGCCTCTCCTCTGCAGAGCAGGTTCCCCAGTAGAGTTGACAGTATCCAGACGGTATATCCCCAGCGGAGTCAACAGTGCCAGACTTTATCTTCCCAGCAACAGCGGAGTAGTCGCATACCCAACAGACAAGAGGGTGGTCTTCCCAGTGTTCATCTCGTCCCCAGCAAATTATCTTTTTTAACAGATTTGTTTTAATCCCCAGCCTGAGGACGATTAGCAAGTTCATATCCCCAGCAAAGGTCGATTCCTACGACATTTCCCCAGGAAGTGCTTTCCCCACAGACTCTCCTCGCAGAGCCTCGCCAAGAAAAGTTTCCATAGTTGATACTTCCCCAGCAAGGTCAACTTTTCAAAAAAGGCCGATTTATTTTCGGTGGCTCCCCGGTCCCGGCAGACGGATCGTTCCCCACAGAGCATTCAAGGATTGATACAGCGATCCGCTCCCTGCCAGAGTTGCTTCCCCAAGCAGATTTCTTTTTTCTTTTGCACCATGCATAACATTTGCATTTGCATTTGCATGCATATCAAACATACACATAAGCTGATAAACAGGTTCTTCAAAGCAGACTGAAAAATTACTTTACAACCAAAGTCATGAGATTCGGCCAGAGGATCAAGTGTGTGTGTGACCCAGCATGAGGGTCATTTCGAAGATTCAGCCTGAGAATCGTTTTCCAGAGATCCAACCTGAGGGTCATTTCGAAGATTCAGCCAGAGAGTCAACTACGAGCGTTATTTCCCCAGCAAGCCAGCTGGAGGAATAAATTGACAGCTCAACAGAAAATCAACCTACAAGAGGATCCAGCCCGCGGATCACATTAAAAAACAAAGTCTAATCGAAGAGTCGTTATAACATGTTCTAGCCTGAAGAATATGTACGAAGCCCAAAAGTGGGATATTCTCGAAGCTGCATATCTAACATGAAAACTGTAGATTTCGAAAGAGGGTCAAGCAACGCATGCCCCAGATGCGAGATCCTGATGATGGGAATTTATCATCAAAACAATCCAGATCTAGCCAGAAGATCAAAGTCAGGTCTAGCCCGGAGACCGAAAAATAGATAGATTCAGCCAGAGAATCAAAGAAAATAGATTCAGCCAGAGAATCGAAACAATTCAGATCTAGCCAGAAGATCGAAGAAGATCTAGCTAGAAGATCGAAGTCAGGTCTAACCCGAAGACCGGAATTAGATTCAGCCAGAGAATCAAAATAATTCAGATCTAGCCAGAAGATCGAAGTAGATCTAGCCAGAAGATCAAAGTCAGGTCTAGCCCGAAGACCGGAAATAGATTCAGCCAGAGAATCGAAACGATTCAGATCTAGCCAGAAGATCGAAGTTGATTTAGCCAGAGAATCAAAGGAAATAGATTCAGCCAGAGAATCGAAACAAAGGAGATCTAGCTAGAAGATCGAAGAAGATCGAAGAAGATCTAGCCAGAAGATTGAAACCGTATCCAGCCCGAGGATCAAAATTAACATCCAACCAGAGGACTAAATTGAGTATAGATTGAGCCAGAGGATCGAAACTCCAGATTAAGTCAGAAGACTGATTCAGATTCAGCCAGAGGATCGGAAGAGAAATAAACAACGCGGTGTATTTCAACATTTTTGTGGTGTTCTCGGAGCGCAAATTTTCTTTCTGTCTTTGGTATTCAATCACAGCTCACCCTGTTTGTCTGATAAGCTATTCGCTTTCATCCTGCTCGGGTTAGCTGATGATCGAATAGGGGCAGCTGTAACACCCCAAAATTTGCCCTCCTCATTCATGCATTCATTTTTAGGTCATTTAACATTTCATATTGCATTTCATCATGTCAATCAGAATCAGATCCAAGAAACTTTATTAGAAAAAAAACAAAACGAAAAAGAAAAACGAAAAATAAATAAATATATATATATATATATATATATATATATATATATATATAAATAAAAAAAAAATATAACAAAAAAATTTTGGACTTGTGTCTCTCTCATTTGAGCCCACAAAGCCATGAAATTCAGTCTATAAATACCAAGGTTTCACTTGAGAAAAAGGAAGAGAAGCAAAATACTCTGAGGTTTCCTTGGAACAAAACCCTGGACAAAACCTGGAGAGAAACCTGATAGAGAATTCAGAGCAACCTCCAGACCCTGAAGGAAACTCATTTGCACAGAATCACCTGCCTCACATAAACCCTAAAGATTGTTTTGTAAACCTCACGGGTGCAACTCAATTTCAATCAAGCTCTCCAATCAGGTTTGCCTTATTCCTATAATTTTATGCTCTTAATTTGAATCATCTGAATGTATGAGGTATTATGGATGAATTTGATACCCTTTTGATGCATGTGTTTGCCAAGAGGTTTAGGCCTCCTACCCTTGGTTGCTTTTTGTGAGCCTTTTGTGAATTGAAAGGGCATGATTCATGTGGTTACATTTTGATTCATCTTGGTTACCCTATTTTGTTTCTCTAACCTATTTGTTGAGTTTTGTTTTGTGAGGGCTCATATGACTCTTACAGAGATGGTTTGCCTGGTATTCCACTTTATTTGTGGGATACCCCCTGGAGGTTCATTCCGATTACCTGTACTGACCCACTTTCTTTGATGATGTTAGCTTGAGAGATCTCCAGGTTTCTTGTCTCTTTAGTTGCTGTTACTTCAGATCTTTATCCGCGTGGTACTTTTACATTTTCCCATATTTTTACCGTTTTCTTAGCTGGAAGACCTCGATAGGAGGCAATGTTTTGTGTGTTTACTTTATGTGGGTTCCTTTGTCCAGGACTCCTTTTGCATGAGCATCCCTAACCCTACCAACTCATTGATTTTTCTTCTCCTAAGAACACGTTAACTCCTTCTACTACAGGCGAGTAAGTCTCCAAAGTTCGAGCATCCGGTAGATTGCGTAGTAACGTCGTTCGTCCAAAACCCAATCCATAACCCCGTAGTTAGCCGAACTACGGCTTGCTCTGATTCTCATTCCATATGAGATACGTAGGCATAAGACGTGATGTCTTACCGAGCACAATTACCCTTAACCCCTAGGTAGCCGAGCCACGAAGACTCTGATTCTCATATTCATATGAGATACGTATGCAGTGGATGCGACATCCGTGCGAGTCATTTTCTTTTGACCCCTTTTTTTAGTAAATAACACATTAGATAAACCCACACCCTTTAGACAAGAACTACAAAAGTGGATCCCGTAGAGTACTACGGATGCGTAGGGGTGCTAATACCTTCCCTTCGCATAATCGACTCCCGAACCCAAGATTTGGTTGCGAGACCCTGTCTTGTCCTTTCCTTTTTCCAGGTTTACTTCGAGCGTTTCCTTTCCCTCCTTTGGGATAAATAACACACGGTGGCGACTCTCCTGTCTTTCTTCGCCGGTTATTTTTTTTTCGCATTCCATTTTTCAGGTTGCGACACATATGTCGTAAACTCGACTTCCATCCTTTAAATAACTCAAATGGTGTCTTTGGGACAGCCTTGGATGGAACCCGGTTTAGAATATGCACAACCGTCTTTAGTGCTTCATTCCATAATGATTTAGGAAGATTAGAGTTGCTAAGCATACTCCGCACCATGTTCAATAATGTTCGGTTTCTTTTTTCTGCAACACCATTTTGGTTCGGAGAACCGGGCATGGTGTATTGGGCAACAATCCTATGTTCTTGAAGAAACTTAGCAAATGGACCAGGTGCTTGTCCACTCTCAGTGTATCTACCATAGTATTCACCACCCCGATCTGATCTCACTATCTTTATTTGTTTTCCACACTGGTTCTCAACTTCAGCCTTAAAGACTTTAAAGGCATCCAATGCTTCATATTTATTGTTAAGCAAATAAATATTCATATATCATGAGTAATCATCTATGAAAGTGATGAAATATTTCTGACCATGTGCATTCATATCAGGACAACATATGTCTGTATGAATTATTTCTAATATACTTGAACTTCTATTGGCACCTTTCTTAGACATGTTGGTCTGCTTTCCCTTAATGAAGTCAACAAAAGTTTCAAAGTCAGCAAAATCTAGAGTATTAAGTACCCCATCTTTTACTAACCTTTTAATTCTCTCTATGGAGATATGTCATAATCTCTGATGCCATAACATAGAAGAATTCTCATTAATATTACACCACTTAGTGCCAATTTGAACATGCATTGAACTATAAATGGATTCGATTTGTAAATTAATACGATAAAGACCATCAGACAATATACCATTCCCAACATATTCCGAATTATAAAATAATTCAAACAAGGTGTCTTTAAAATTAAAGGAATATCCAAAAGGTACAAGTCTAGAAACTGAAATTAAGTTTCGTGAGAAACTTGGTACATAAAAGGTCCTTTCTAATTTCAAAACAAAACCATTATTAAAAATTAAATTGCAAGTTCCAATAGCTTCCACACGTGAGCCCATCCTGCTTCCTGATAGGACAGTCCGCTCACTTCCCACTAGCTTCCTTAGGTTTTGCATACCCTGTAAGGAATTTGTTATATGCATTGTTGATCCAGAATCAATCCACCAGGTGTTAATATTAACATCGGTCATATTAGATTCATAACAAACAAATAAGAATAAATTACCTTTCTTCTTAAGTCATTCTTTGAATCCAGGGCATTCCTTCTTCATGTGTCCTCCCTTTTTACAGAAGTAACACTTTGCTTCTTTCTTGATATCACCTTGCAGTGGTATTTTGAATTTCCCTTTCTGATTGGCTTGTGACTTGTCAGTTTTGAAAGTTTTGTTCTTCCCGCGAGTGCTTGTCAGCAATGCACTCTCACTCTGTTCCATTACAAGCCTTTCTTCTTCCTGAACACACATGGTCATTAATTCATTGATTGACCATTTGTCTTTATGTGTATTGTAGGAGATCTTGAAAGACCCATACTCAGACGGAAGAGAGTTCAAAATATAGTGCACCAGGAAGGAGTCAGACATATCAACCTCAAGTTTCTTAAGTTGAGCTGAAATGTCACGCATTTTCATTATGTGCTCACGCACACCTTTCACACTGGTGAGTCGGTAGGAGGAAAATTTCATAATTAATGTGCTTGCCAAAGCCTTTTCAGAGGTGACGAACTGATCGTCAATGGCTTTTAGCAAATCACAAACATTCTCATGCTGATCGATAGAACCACGTATTCCACCTGTGACCTTAGTCTTAATGAACATCACACTGAGCCGGTTGGATCTCTCCCACCGCTCATATAGTGCGATTGCAGCTGGAGTACTTTCATCTGTAATTGCAGGTGGTTCGTCTTTCCTAATAGCATAATCTATGTTCATCCATCCTAGATGGAGGTGAATTCTTTCCTTCCACACCTTATAGTTATCTCCTCTGAGCTCGGGAGTATCACATCGGATATCAGAAAAATTAGCAGGTTGAGAAGTTAAAAAGATAAACAAAATTGATGTTAAAATTTGAGGCATAAATATTATCCAAATTGTATGTATTATCAATATAAACATACCATAAAATAAATTTTGCAACATAAAAATTACCTGTTGGCTAAATTTTAATGTAATAAGATTTAAAAAAGAAAAAAAAATTGCGATAAATTTTTCAAACCTCACACTTTACGTGCATGATATAATTTTGTTTTTCTATCCAAAATTAATACTTTATGATAAAACTATCAAATTATGTACCAATTCATAATTCTTGTGGGCAAGTTATGAAAATATTTTGACATTTTATCCCAATTAATCATACAAATATAATAAAAATTCTTGTAGGATAAAATTCATTATACCACGTATAATTAATTACAATTTTATGTCTAATAATTTATGTGATCTCAAAACTTTAAAAAAATAATCTCAATTAATTTAAGGATTCTGTGGCTAATCCAAATTAATCAAAATTATAACGATCACTAGACATAGTAACTCAATTATATGAGAGAACAAAAATAAATAAATAAATAAGATCTCTTATACAATTGCTTAACAAAATAATAACATTATAAATCAATTTTAATTTTTGCACAAATTTAATTCAAAGATTAAATAATAAGGCATAATAATCAGTAAAAGTGAAATCATATGGATATGAACAGAATCAAAATACATGTTTAACAAAACAACTCAGCGGTAGCATTCATGAATGATATCTAATAGGAGCAACTCACTGATGCATAGAAAAAGGATTGATGATAAACACAAAAAAGAAGAGATCGTAAGATCAAGCAAGAAACAAATACATAAGAATGTGTTCTTGATGAATGAATCAAGGAAAAGTTGAATAAAAAATGTTGAGTTTGTAAATAATAGAACATAACTCAGTAGAAGAGCTTGAATGATGTGAAGAACTCTCACAATAGTTTCATTGTGAGTATACCATATTAAGAAATTTAGAAAATGATTAGGTAGAAGAGAACTTCATTTTATTGTGTAACACAAAATGATCCAATATTTTGAACTAACATTCAAGTTGGACCATTTCGTTCTATTTTTTTTATGGATTTTGATAGGACGAACTTAAACACAAAAAATAAGAGATCGTAAGATGAAGCAAGAAACAAATACATAAGAACATCAAGCAAGAAACAAATACATAAGAATGTGTTCTTGATGAATGAATCAAGGAAAAGTTGAATAAAAAATGTTGAGTTTGCAAATAATAGAACATAACTCAGTAGAAGAACTTGAATGATGTGAAGAACTCTAACAATAGTTTCATTGTGAGTATACCATATTATGAAATTTAGAAAATGATTAGGAAGAAGAGAACTTCATTTTATTATGTAACACAAAATGATCCAATATTTTGAACTAACATTCAAGTTGGACCATTTCGTTCTATTTTTTTTATGGATTTTGATAGGACGAACTTAAACGAGGATAGCACATTTTTTTTCATCCCTAAATATGCTATCATCATTGTTATGTACTAGGGTGATTTGAATGATCGCTATTTAGATATACTATTCTAAAAGCAACATTAGAACATAAAAAGAAAAAATTATAAACATAATTAAACAAACATAATGAATACACCCTTTAGTAGAACCTATGATAATAGCAATAAAATGTGTGGTAAGTTGGCAACAAATTCAATTTAAAAAAAAAAGGAAGAGATGAGAGAAAGTTATCTTTCATATTTAATAAATATTATATCATTAGAAAACAATTTTGTAATAAAAAATATTAAATTTTATATGTGAATTATATGCTGTTTAAAATATTAGTAAATATGATTTTTTTGTTTCTTAAGAAATTATTTATCTTGTTTCACTCTCTTATTCTAATAATTATAATATAATATTAATTTTTCCAAAAAAATGCCCTCACTTTAGTTTTGATATGAATAATAGATAATTAGTTAAACATATAATATATATTGAATTTAAATAAATTACATTATATAACTATATTTAAGTCATTTTTTAAATTTATATAAGATTAATAGTCACGCGGTCTGACCAATGACTCATCGATCCAATGTTGCTCGTCATCCAAAGATAATTACTTGCTATCAAGCAACATAAGGAAAGGTTGAGATGGGTCAAGGCACCCAATTTTGGCCCATAGATGCCACCCCAAGGATTTGGATGATATATTAAGGTGTTGTCTGCATAGATGAGTAAATCATTTCCTTTACTACTTAGGATCACCCAACATATCATATTGCACATCCAGGAGCCTGGAAAATCCTAGACTGATATTTTCTACGCTAACATGATGTTTGCCCTCCTAAACACGTTGTCACCATTAATGGTTATATGGTATGCCTAAGTAAAATGGTTAGAAGTGGAATATGCCCTGGCTGCTGCTGTGATGATTTACAATGCCTTGATGTTGGATTTGCCCATGTGATGCTAGTTGGATATAAGATGTGAACTATGATGTTATTGCTTGATGATGAAATGGTTGCAGATTTTGAGTTGGCCTGTTTGTAAGGTTTGATACTTAGTTGATGCAAGTCTATTCAAAATTATTCATGTGCTAGGTATGTTGACATGGTTGGTTGTATTTTGCCCTGACTTGTTGTATTGTTGCTTGGCTCATGTTGCAAACTGATTTGTTGTTTGCTGAAGCTCTGTGAGGTTTTGCTTGATGCAGGTTGGTGGTTGCTTTATAGGTCAATTTCTGCAGGTATTGCTTTTGGTTGAAGGTTGTGCAAGGTTTTGTGGTTCATTGCTTGACAAGCTGCTAATCTGATGATGTTTTGCAGGATGTGTGGTAGTGCAGGCTACTTGGCATAATGATGATGATGACATGGTGGTTTTGGTACAAGCCCTGGCTATGTCAGACAATTGTAATGAAGGTCAATTCCTGATTTAGATGGAAATGCAAGTGGCATGTGGCTTGCAGCAAGTAGGCAACATGTGGTAGGTTTTGGTTTTTGCTGAATTTTGACAAATGGATTTTAATGTATCTTAGGCAATGTTTATGTGATTCTTTATTTGGGTTGTAGGACCTTTGGCATGAGGTTTGTCTTGTGAAAGGCAAAGGGTGGCAAGCAAATGCAAAGCAAGTGAGAAAGCAAGATGCAAGGCAAGGCAAGAATGGCCTAAGTTCAAAGGCAGGGTGACCAAAATTGAAAAATGGAGCTTTCTTGCTTGTTAAGTAACATGGAACACCAAGAGATCAAATATGGATGTAAATGTAGTTAAAACTAGGTTTAGGAGGAAAAATACACTAGTTGACTTTGGTCAACTGTTTGACCAAAAAGTCAATTGTTGACCAAAAGTCGACTTTTCTAAAAATGTAATTTTTTTATTTCTTTTTGTAATGGACTATGTATGCCTTTATGAATGAATAAAAAATAAATTGTTTGGATGAAATAAATATGATTGTATGTGAATCAAAACTTGACTTTTAACAACAAAAAAAACAAATTGATCTATGAATGAAATAATCACCCTAATCCATTGAATCATAAGGATCATGACACGTGAACCAAATGGGCTAAGATACATGGATAAATCAAGACTTAATTGTCTATAATTCTCATATGAATCACAATGGCTCAAGGAAAAATAATGGACCAAAAGATTAATGCACCAATACAATCATGAATTTACGACCAAAGACCTATGAATTTGAAAGCACCATAAGCTTAGAATCAATGGATTAAGAATGATTCTCATGCACAAAGAAAGTTTAATGGTTGATGATGTGTCATGAGATGGTTAAGAACCTCCTCCCCATGAATTAGGGTTTCAGTCAATCCCATGGTCCAAAGTCAAATCAAAATGGCATATAAATACCAAGCATCCCTGATTAGGGTTTCATGATGCACACTGATCAATGCATTTTGATGCACCTTCTTCTACTATTGTACTTAGGCAACTCTATAGTTTATTCTATTATTTTTACAATTTTAGTGTGTTTTTATATTTAAGTTTATTTTTGGCTTTATTTTATTTTCGTACTTTATTTTCAGCCCAAACAGTATTTAATCCAAAAGGCCCTAATGTGAATGCAATTTTCTTGAGATCCGAAAAAGTTACAGAACCAACCCCAGAAAAAAATAAAAAAATTGTTAGTGTAACACCTGAAAATAAACCCGAACCTTCTATTGTTGTTGAGGCTGAAAAAATGCATGTATCACCAATCCCTTTCCCACAAAGAGTACTGAAAAATAAGAAGATTGACGAGGAAGAGCATTCTATTTTTCAAATAGAGTTGCTTTATGAAGTTGTTGATGAAGCTTATTCTGATTTGTTTTCAGGTGATTTTCCAACTTTTTATGGTTTTGATGATATTTACTCATGTGATGATTGTACTAACACTAACATTTGTGTTGTTTGTGATGAGATTGATGCTGCCTTGCATGGTGACAGTGTAAATGAAGTTGTTTATGTAGCTGAAGCTCTTGACATCCCGACTGCCCTAAAACATACCATCAATTGAACAACCACCTTATTTAGAGCCTAAACGACTTCCCGAGGATTCATATTATTCATCAAAGCTTCAACTTAAGCAGAAACATAAGAAGGGAATTGGATGGACCTTGACTGACACTCGTGATATTAACCCATCCATATGTATGCATAGGATCTCACTTAAAGATGAAATAAAAGTAGTGAGGCAGCCATGTAATCCTTTGATTCTTGATGTTGTGACAGAGATCACTTTCACGTACCCATTCAACACTTTTACTTATCGAAGGTCAATGGACACTACCCAAAGTTACTCCATGAGAGCCCGACTTTGGAAGAAGAGACAGTAGAAGAGCTCTCTTTGGGAAAGGTTGTTTATGCGATCATTTATCCGCCTTGACTCCTCGGATGTGTTCTTTCCTTTCTCTCACTCTTATTTTATATTTATGTTATTTCATTGAGGATAATGTATGTTTTAAGTGTGTGTGTGTGTGGGGGGGGGGGGGGGGGGGGGGGGGGGGGGGGGAACCATTTACTATATTTTATTTCATTCAGTTTCTTTGTTTTTGTTTTCTTACTAAAAAAATAAAATAAAAAAGCATATTTATTCTGTGGTTTTTGAGTTACAATTGTGAGTATTTTCTTTGTTCTCTTGATTAAAGAATTATGGTGTGATGTGATTGATTCTTTTTGTGCATTCTTAGTATGATATGTGTGACTAAACTCTTAATTGTACATCATTTGTGATAGATCAATTAACCTTGTGAGATTTTGAGCCTTTTAATGGACAACATTCAAAAACCCATCTCTTTCTTTCTTGTGTGATTTCACTCATGTCTATTAGTCTCTAGAACTTGAATTGACTTTTGTTGAAACTTTTTGTTTACTTGTGCACACTGATATGATAAAGGAAACTTATTTTATTTTACTTTTAGCCACTTAGCCAAAAAGTCAACCCTGAATAATATCATCCCTTGTTTGAAAACCCCTTGAGCCTATTATCCATTTGTTTTGCTAAAACTCATTACAAGGCGAGAAGTGAAAAACAATGTTATCGCCTTATTCAAAGGATTAAAAGAGTCTTGTTTGGACTTGTGTGTGGTTGAATAATTATGTTTGTAATATTTCAGAAGTTGGCAGAAAAAGAAAAGAAAATAGAAAAGAAAAAAAATGAATGAAAAAAAAAGAAGGATGTCAATACATACTCCTTCTAAAAAAGAAAAAAAAAGAAAAAGGTGAAGAGAAAACAGTTTCTATAAAGTTGTTGAAGTGAATGAAATCTTTTGTAAATTCAACTCCCGCAGTTTCTTTCAAGTCTCTTTTGTCTCTTTGAATTTTAGCCTAGTACCCCCTTTATGATTTATCTCAGCCTTACCTTGGCCATGTTACAACCAAATAAAAGTCATTTTGATTGTTGTGTGCATGTACTTCAATTGTGGATGTTAGAGTCTTTTCAAGCTTATGGTAGTCCTAACCTTCATGTTATGCTTTGAGTGTAAACAGTTAACCTAAACACTTGAGAGTTGAGTGAATTTTATCCTGTGAGGATCTTACTTCTTTTGGATTTACTCTTTAGTAATATGTTTTCCTATATTCTTTGAATGTCACAAGAAGTTGCTCACTAACAACATATTCTTGAAGCTTAGACTTATAATTCTGCTTGTACCTTGTATCTTGATAACATTTTGGAATTACATGTTTTGTTTGTTCTTGTTTTTTTTGTTTTGAGTTTTGAATTTATAATTTTTCTCGGAGTGCAAAAGTTCAAGTGTGGGGGAATTTGATCAATGCATTTTGTAAGACCCCAATTTTGGTCCTAAGATCCCTTATAACATCTCATCACATGCATTAGCTTTGGGATCACACATTGGCATCCTCCTTACCTCTCACCCCTTGGGTTTGCATTGGGATAGGTCACCAAGAAAATTTGATTGTATCATACTTTGTTTTTCATTATTTACTAACCAAAATGCCAAAAATATGTCAATGTATAGTTTGTTGTCTTTGTAGGTAGTGTGTGCATTCATCAATGCTCCATCAAGATCATACCTAGGGTTTAAGACCCTCAATGCAAGGAGATAAATCAAGAGATGATTTACATTGGCTCTAGACATCATATATGGATCCCCATGGTCTCCACATACCATTTTGATCAAGAATTCATCAAGAGTTTGAAGCTTGTTAGCCTTGGAAACCCTAATTCAGCTGGGTATCTTGTGTGACTTCCTCAGCAAGTTTCTCCAATATTTGATCAAATATTTCAAGGGATACTTCATATTACATCATCTTATACATATATGATCCTCTATGAGTCCCAAATATCAAGAGAATGTCAAGTTTGCAAGATGGTTCATGGTGGTTGACCAGAGAAAGTCAGTTGGTCAAAATTGGGGTTCCCTAGACCTTATCTCCTACAATTTTTGTCATATGAAAATTATTCCAAGAGAAAAGTTACTCATAATTACATTCCAAACAAGTGCTAGTTTTTCTTGGAAAGTCATTTTTTATGGTGAAAGATTATAGGTCATTTTGTCTGAACCCTAGTTAGGAGGTCAACTTCCAAAGACTATAACTTGCTCAATTTTTATGATATGAAAGCCATTCAAGTTTCATGATTAAATTAAAGATGTCTTTTTCAACTTTGATGTTTGGAAGAAGTTAACATTCAAATTTCAAATGCATGTGCCAAGAGGAAACATTATAGGTCATTTTGGGCCATTACCATTGAACAAGTGATTTTCATCAACTTCTAAAATGCATAACTCCTTCATGCCAAATTCAAATAAGGTCAAATTTGTGACCAAATTGAAGAGTTTTGAAAGAGATACAACTTTGATGAAAGAACTTTTCCCATTTGAAGTCCATAGAAAACGTTATTCAAGATGGAAGAAGTGAACATTTGGCTTGGTACTTCGAAAATTTTCAAATATGTTTGATTTCCCAAAATTCTACCTCAACATTCATCATGATCCAAGCTTCAAATGGAAAAATGTTCAACATGAAAGTTGTTCCCCTTGATCTCCCCTTTCTAAAAAGTCAGAGATCACCTCATTTGGCCAAAGAATGAAGGACTTGCGCATGGGTTCTTTTCAAGGGACCAATTGGATGATTTTCACCTTCACATTTCAAACTGAAATGCATGGCTACATGACATGATTTAAGCATGATTCATAAGCAATTTTGGACCTGAATACATCATTTGATGGGCCTATCACACGCCCATGCAAGCATGCAATAAGAATTGCTAAATTTGGCAAAATCTGGAAGTGTGTGGAAATGAATTGGAATGTCTATAAATACAACCCTTCATGCTCAAAATTAGGGACCTCATGCCCAAGATTTGAACCTGCAATCCAAACCCTCACCATTAAAGGATAATCTTGAAGGTTTTCATTTGAAAATTGAGCTTCAAATCTCATTCTATTTTGAGATTAAAACTCCAAGAGTCCAAGCCATTTTCTGATCTTAATCACTTCCTACAAGCTTCTGAAACAAAGCCAAGCACAATTGGAACCAAGGGTTGAAGCTCCCTCGAAGGTAATTTTTCAGAATTTTCATCTCTTCGATTCTCCCTCAATTATCCACTATTCTTTGTGATTTTTGGTTACCTGAAGTTCTACCAATGTAGATAAGAAGATTGAGTTGCTTTGAGGTCAAATCGAAGCAACTCAGTTCGTGATCCTCAAAATTCAAATCCCTGTATCTTTTTATATACTTGGAATTGGAGAAAATTGAGCTCAGATTTGAGTTTCTGAGCATTTTCTCTTCAAAATAGTGTCCTTGTTTTTCATTTTTCATGAAGTTGAGGTTGGACCAGTCCGGTGGTCATCATCGGAGAAGATGACCGAAGCTAGGGCTTCGGTCGTGAGTTGGCTTCATCTCATCCATCTGATCTTGGTCCAAGGATCTAATATCAGCCTTTGGTTTGAATTACCACTTGTACATGCGCATTGACTGTGGACTATGATGGATGATACACGCTTGGCCATCAGATCCGCCACTTCAATTAATGAGGGAGATCTGATGACCCTCGTTTTTTCTAATTTCCTTTTATTTTCTGAATTTTAATTTAATTGCTTTATTTTGTTTAATTCATAATAATTTCATTTTTAATCAAAAAAATATGGAACTTTCACCAAAAATCTTTAAATATTTTTCTTTTTCATTTTCTGAATTAAAATTATTTTTTGGATTAGTTTAGATATTTTTCATGAATTAAATGTTTTTATGCATATTTTTAATTGTTTAAAATACTTATGACTTTTCAAAAATCATAAAAAAATTTGTCTAAGGTCTTTTGACCTTGTTTGACCTATGATCAATCTTTTGGCCATTGATTTGGTGTTTTGAAGAGATTTTACGTTTTGACCAAAATAAATTGAATTTTAATGCATTTTTAATTTGATTTTTAATTGATTAATTGTGTGAAAATTATGTTGAGTCATTTTTATGATCTTTTGATGTTTGACTATTTGTTTGGGCCTTGGTCAAGGT
The DNA here is from genome assembly GCF_024323335.1 of Lathyrus oleraceus. Classification (NCBI taxonomy): domain Eukaryota; kingdom Viridiplantae; phylum Streptophyta; class Magnoliopsida; order Fabales; family Fabaceae; genus Lathyrus; species Lathyrus oleraceus. The sequence continues at coordinate 204,897,936 of NC_066581.1, forward strand.
TGATTTGACTTTTGTTGGATTAAAATCATTGGATTTAGAAGATTGATGATATGTACATCTCATCTCCCAAAATGAATGAATGATTTTAATTTGATAAAATTCCTCCAATGACCAATTTGTGTTTCTCTCACTCCCCTCCCCCTTCATCTTCACCCCTATTCTTTCTCATTCCTTCCATTGACCAATGAAATCTCAAACATCCTAAGACTAATTAGTTCATCAATGACCTTGTGTCAGATGAACCAATACCAGTATGGATGAGATAAGTCCACCCCTCTTGATCTTTTCTTTTAATGTGTGGTATGTTTTAGGAGTTTGGTTCATTATACCAAATCTCTAATATGCATTAACACCTAAATTTTTTATTGCCCGACCTCAGATAGTTGTGACTTCTACATAAGTCCAATTACGATTGCTTAATATAGAGCTAAATTTGACCCTCAAGGTATAACATTCTAGTAAGTGGGATTGTAAGTTTCCCATTGTTCATGGTATTGTTCGGAGACTTGGCCTTTTTTTCTTTCATGGGAGCTAGTGGCATACTTGTGAATTATCCAAGTTGGAGTCCTTCTCATGAAAGATGTCTTAGTTCAAGGATTCACACTTGTGAATGAAAGGTTGAGTATTCTCCAAAGAATGACTTAATCAATTAAAAAGTAAAACACCATTAACTTTTGACTAACATTCGACTAAATCTTGCTAATATTGCTTTACTTTTCAAGTCATTTACTTTATGCAATTTAAATTTTAGTCATTTATCATTCATTTGCCATTTACATTTCATTTAATTTGTTTATGTTTATGTCATTTTCACTTTGCTCATTTGAGCCATATCTTGTGATTGTATATATTGTTGTGTGTTTTTGGTTTGGTTGTGGTCTTAGGAACTTAAAATACCTAATAAAAACAAAAACCCTGAAAAACTTTTGGTGGACTGTTGATCTTGATCTAAACCTTTGGACTTAGGATTAGGCAACATCCCCTGTGCAAGAAGGACTTGGACAATGCCAACATTTTGAGACCGAGCTATTGTGAACTAAGCCTTCATCTGATGCAAGTCTTGGGATTTATTTGAATTCATCTATTACTTTGTCTTAATGCTAATTCTTATTTTGATCTTGTGTCTAATGCTTTATTCTGAGTTGATCAAGGAGTATTTCATCTGATACATGAGAAGACAAAGAAGACTGCTAGCTATAGAATTTGCTTGCTTGGATGTGGCTCTCTTTATTTGATGCCTGGATCTTCATAATGTCTGATATTGCTAATTGTCTGATTGATTATTGCTTGTTTCAAAGTCCAAAGGGAAAATGAGTTTTCTATATGACATTCTTGTCTGCTGGATTGCATCTCATTGGTCAGATCTTTTCAACTCTTAACTTTTAAATTTGTGTTTAGGATTAGTCTCTTCATCTCCCCCCACTTCTTAAATTTCAAAATCTCTCCCCCTTTTCAAAAAACTTCTTTACTTGTGATTTCAAACTTAGACATGTTTTAAATTAGAAACTTTGGCCTTGTGCCAATGAATTTTTAAACTCTTTCTTAAATCAAACTTGTAAATAAATCTAATCATATGGACTTAAAATTTCAAAAGACAAAAATAGCTAACCACTTCATTCAATTTTTTTTTTGGCCTTTGTGCCCTTTCATTTAAACTTTTTTTGTTAAAATCAATTCACCAACTTTGAAATTTTTACCACGAACTATGAGGTTTTGATCCCTCATTTTTATGTTGGTACTTAGGCACAAGTCTGAAGGTCTTGTCAAACACAAAAATATAATCAATGAATTCTTTTATCATCCCCACACTCTATTTTTCTCAAACATCATTTATACCAAAAACACATACGCACATAAAAAAGGGCTCCCTAGGAGTACCTATGACACTTTGGGTGCTAACACCTTCCCTTTGTGTAACCAACCCCTTTACCTGTAATCTCTATCATTTTATTAGTTTTGATTTGAAAACTTCTCATCTTTGAGTTTTGTTCGTACTTTTCCCTTTTTCTTTGGAAACAATAAAAGCGCGGTGACGACTCTGGTTTTATTGACGTTACGCTTATCCATAGCTTAGTGGTCATGAATTCACAATTTTAGTGTATTTTTATATTTAAGTTTATTTTTGGCTTTATTTTATTTTCGTACTTTATTTTCAGCATAAATAGTTATTTGATACCTTATCACTATGCAGATCATAATTTGAGCTATAGAAGTTGGATTGCCGCGTTCTAATATGAATTGGAAAGCTAAGAGAAAGAACTACAAGTTTCATGTTGAAGTCAAAATGATATTAGGAATGAAGAAGGGTCGAATAATTCGTGAAGTTCCAAACTTAATTAAAATAGTTAGTTTGAGCCGGTTTTTGTAATTTTCGGGTCGGATCCCATAAGAGCCCGGATTTCCCTTTTATTATATTAGGTCTTTCACTGATACATAAATCTTATTCTGAATTTTGATGATACAATATTTCTTAGAAGATTTCATGGAGAACTAAAGTTCACAAGGTTGATTTGTTGTAATCGGTTTCCGCCGATACTTTGAGGTTTCTTCATTTTCAGTCAAATGTCTTTTCCATTTCAATATTTTATTCTATGTCGTGTATGCTTTATTCAAGTTCTATAGAATATGTATTGATTAATTTCGATTGATATATGTTCCATAATCACGTTTTCTTAATTCGTGTGTGCTTAACTCGTTTGCTTAATTCGGAATATGTTTGCTTAATTCAGAAATTAGGAACACATATCATATATTAGTATCAATGCGCTTGTTATTGTTACTGTAATCGAAAATGGATTAGAATCCGCTTAGGGCATGAAAGTTATATTAACTAATGATAAGTTAGGAAACCAAACTAGTAAATCAGCTTATTTCATAATCACTTTTTATAATCACATTTTATAATCACTTATTCTTAATCTAATCAAACCCCCCCTATTTCATTTTCTTATTTGGTTAATTTATCAAGAGTCCTTGCGATACGATACTTGAGTGTCGCTTCCCTAGACTACCATTCTTAATTACTCGTTTTTGATCCGTGTTCGACAGCGGATCACACACCAACAAACCAAGGTCTTTAAACCAATCATAAAGCTACATAGTCAATATCCCAACACATGGGCCCACAATTAGGGTTTAGTGACCAAAAATATGCTTAAGAGGTCAAACACAAGATCTATAGTAGCAAAGCCCAAAATTAGGGTTTCACCCCACAAACTTTGAATCTATGATGATTTTTAAAATGAATGAATGATGCACATGAATGAGGCATGAATGAGTATATATGAATCTCAAGCCATATGTTAGATACAAAGTGAAAAGGGAGGACACATTTTTGGGTATGACAGACTTGCCCATTTGTTCAAGGGTGTTCCACCAGCACAAAATGTTGCTTGATCTTTAACTCCTCCAACCATCTTTTCAACCTTTTATCTATTAACTGTAGTCCATTATTTGTTACAATGGCTTGGGGACCCCTTAATTGGCTAGTATGTTTCTCTTGAAGAACTTCATGACATTCGTTATGGGATACTCGTTAGTACCTCCACTTTTATCCACTTGGTAAAACAGTCTACAACTACGATTAAGTACTTGAGTTGTCCCAACGTATGGGCAAATAGACCGAAGATTTCCAACCCCCATTGCAGGAACGCCCATGGTGATGTCAAAACATGCAACTTAATAGATGGAGCATTGGAAACGTCCCTAAGTTGCTGACATTGGTTACATTTGTTCACGTACTCCTCGGTGTCCTGAACCATGGTCGTCCAAAAATATCCTACCCTTAGCACCTTCTTGGCCAATGCCTTAGCCCTAAGATATTGCCCTTTTATCCCTTCGTTTCCTTCCAGAAGAATGTACGCAGGTTCCTATTTTCCTAAATACTTTACCAAGGGTGTAGGCAAGCCTCTTTTATACAACGCTCTTCTGCTCATCGTGTATTCACTATTTATTCTCTCCACCAAGGTTGCCTTAGACAGATCTGAGGAAAGGCTTCATATCTCAATATACTTTTGAATTAGGGTCATCCAGGAAGGTGGGACAATACTTTCCATGTCACCATTGTCTTTATCGGGGACTTGATTCTTGGTGTTTTCCTTGTTTCTTGGAAAAAAGAATGATTAATCCATGGGCTCCTTGTGCAGGCCACACATGATAATACGTCGACACGAGTATTTTCTTATTGCACAAGATGATTAATTTCAAATGTGTTAAATCTCTCTAGCTTTTAGGTGGCTAGTTTGAGGTAACGTTGCAATAACGAGTCTTAAGTTTGGGCCTCCCCTTTATTTTGGAGATGATCAATTGGGAGTCCGTTCGGAGCTTGATGTATTCGACTCCCATTTCTTCAGCTAGTGTTATCCCTACAATTACTGATTCATATTTATCTTAGTTGTTGGTTGTAGAGAACTCAAACCTAAAGAAAACTTCCAATACCGGTCTAGAGTTGCTTTCTAGAATTATGTCGACACCGTTCCCCAACTATTAGATGATCCGTCCGTGAATATCACCCAAACACGATTTGACACTGGGATTATGGAGGTCATCTCGACCTAGAAGTTGGCCATCAGTTGAGCTTTCAAAGATTTTTGTGCTTAGAAAAATACTTTGAACTCTGACAACTCTATGGCTCACTTTGTCAGATGCTCGGGCAAGTCTAGTCAGTAAAGGACCTGTTTTAGGAGAAACTCCGTATGAACGATAATTGTACGTGCAAGGAAGTAACTTTTTGAGATTTTGTGAAGCCTTCAATAATGCCAAGGTTTCATTTTTAGTCTTCTGGTACCATGTCTTTGACTCGGTTAGTGCCTTCGACACAAAGTACACAAGGCTTTAGTTAAAGTCTGACTCTCTAGTCAGAACGACACTTATTGTTTCTTCTATAACTGCTAGATACATGAATGCCTTTAAGTAGTCCGGTGTCCACTTGAAGTTTTGTTTTCTTTCTCAACAACTTGTATAAAGGTAAAGCTTGTTGGGAGGATTTCAATATGAACCTGAACAAAGCAATCAACATACCATTCAATTTAAACCTCCTTCTTTCAAGTTGGCGCGCTCATTCAAATCACTGCTTCACACTTATTGGGGTTTGCTTCGATTCCTCGCTCAGTTAGGTAGAAGCTTAAGAACTTGTCGGCTCTTACCCCGAAGGTGAACTTCTTTGGATTAAGCCTCATTTTATATCTTCATACCCTCTTGAACACCCGCTGGAGTTTCTGAGCATGAAGCTCATCGTGACTGGATTTTACAATCATGTAATCCATGTACACCTTCTGTGTCTACCTTATCTCTTATTGAAAGATATTATTCATCATCCTCTAATATGTTGTGCCAACATTCTTCAACCCAAAAGTAATGACATTGTAGTAGTAGTTTGCATGCTCAGTGATGAATGATGTCTTTATCTAGTCAGGCTCAAACATTGGTTTATGGATATGTCTAGAGTAGGCGTCCATGAATGATGATAATTGATACTCAGCTGAATTATCCACAAGTTTGTCAATATCCAGAAGTGAGTAAGAATCCTTCGGGAAATCCTTGTTAAGATCCATGTAATCAAAACACTTAGCCTCGAAAATTAACCTGGCTTCTAATTAGGCCATTGATTGTTCTTATGGTAGCCTCAACTTTCTCTGGGGGTTGCCTCCTCTACCACTGGGAGACGTAGTGGGTGCAGGAGTGCACATTCAAGTAGTGGCATGCTACACAAGGATTTATTCCAAAAATCTCATGCGGTGATATAGAGAAAAAGGTCTATGTTGGCTTGGACCCTATATTTACTAACCAGACGGGGTAATCGCCAAGCTAGACGGAATCAAACTCACAGTTTAAGACAAGCCTAACCTTATCTCTACATGCATCTAGGTCGCATGTCCCGACATCCTATAGATTACCTTTTAACCATGTTGTCAATACAAGGATGTCCTTAAAGATGAGCTCCTTGATCTGCTTTATTTCTCCTAAGTCGGTGCCAACAATGGTCGATTTTCCCTTCCTATCATGATATATCACCTTCAGATGGATTGGGGATGCTACCGGGTCTAGCTTAGTTAACAAGGATATTTCCAGGATACCTTTAAAAGAGCTTCTACATAGAATTACTAGGAATAAGAGGATTACCTTTCTCTTGCGTTCTCCTTCTCCCAATGCCAATGTCAGATCTATCTTTCCACGAGGGCAAGTCACTGAATTATTGAATGCTAACAAATCTCTACTGTAATACAAATTTTGATATGTTTGTTGAATGCTTAACTATTATAATGAGCCAGTGTATAGGATATTGTAAGAGCTTCCATCATCTACGAGGAATCTTGTTAGATTTTAGTCAGTGATGGCCACGTCTAGAATCAGAGGTAGATCAAATTTCAAAATTCCATTGATCTTTTTGAGATCCAAAAATCCTAACTCCAATCGAACTCCGCTCCAGTGAGTGTCAATACTTGTCCTTAGTAAAACGCACTCTAATGAAGGGAAAGTATTGGATGTTGTCGCATCGTAGATCTCGTTGATCAGTTATAATTGTCAAAGCATTGAATCAAAGGATTGAACTATTCTCCTAGACATGACTAATGGATTTAATGCTTTTATTTCCTCTATTTCTGGTATAGATCTGATTCTAGATCGAAGATTATCTAACTCAAAGAATTTCATTTGAATCAGAGCAATTGAAGTGGATGGTGAGGAACCCTTAACTGGTGATGCTAATTTCCGATACAGTGGCACAAGATGGACCTGCAAGGTTAGCACTCCAACACTCAAGTCAGTTCAAGATTCAAAATAGTTGAAGTGTAAAATGAAGATCATAAAGTGAACCTTATTATCGTGTGAGATGACTTTTATACCTTGGATCATGTAGAGTGAATTTGAGTTGATGTGAGCCTTAACTATTTGGGCCTTTGACCGGCCAAAAAAACAATTAAAATACTAGCTGAATAAATGTATTTTATTGATGTAAATACGAAGAAAAAATATATAATTTTGGTTAAATTAGAAAATAAAATGTGTAACTTATAAATTTTTTATTAGTAAAAATGTTTTCGTAGAAATTTGTGTCAAAAATTACCTAAACATTAGTTACTTTATATCATTTTAATTTTATAAAACACTCGCCTATTTTAATTTTTTTATGTTAATATTGTGAAAATTGGTAGATATTTCAAAGCAATTAAGAATGAAATTTGATGTGAGGAAAAAGGAACAATGACAACCAAAATAAATGGCCTAAAACAATAAGTCAGAAGAACATAAAAGACAAGAATACAATAACCTGTTTATCCATTTCGATCAAAAAATATACTCTAAGAAGAGATAATAACTCTCTGATTCACTATACTTCCTAAGTTGTTACTCCCTCGTTCCTTTTTAAATGTCATTTTTTGACTTTTTACACATACCAAGAAAATTAATCATTATTGTTACTTTTCAAACAATAATTCTCCATTACCTATAATACCCTTAATTATTTATTACATTCATTTTATTTTATTTCTCTTTATAATAACTACGTAGGGGTAATTTTGACAAAAGTAGAATTAATACTATCTTGAACTTTACAAGTGACAATTAAAAAGATTTTTTTTTTCAAAAAAATGACATTTAAAAAGAAACGGAATGAGTACAAAATATTACAAATGAGTTAAAAGAAAAATCTTTGAGTTTCCACAAACAAAACCCCATTTCTGTCTAAGTGTCTCTTAATATCTCTAACTCTAAATATAAGAATCACACAAGTTCAAGGTGTTTAGAAGTGTTTTTTAATCTCCTTAGATATCTTAAAGAATTCACCAAAAACCATTGTCTCTCTAAGTTTACCGAGGATTCTTAACCATTCTCTCTATCTTCGGTGTAAACTTTTGAAAGTTGTGAAGACAAGAATACAAGATATACATATTTATTACTGTTGAAATCTAACACATTCATAACAAAAAAACCCAAAACACAACTCACTAACAAAAAGATCCACGAATCAAAATGAAGATGCCTAAAACACACAAACTGGGAAAGCTTGACAATATGTCAGAAAAACCCGAACCGCGTACTGACCGACTTGTCACCTCCGCAACCCAATCGATCATCATTGTTGGAGCTCCGTCGACCGGCCGACTATCGTTGTCTGAAGCCCTGACCACTGGACAACCATTGTGTTCCATTGTCCTGCCAGTTCCGAAGCCACACTCGTAACTCCTACGTCGTTGCCTACTGCCATGTCAACGCCATATCCGTGACGTCAGCGCTTCCTCTTGCTGCCATGTCATCGACACCGCCACCACTTGCCGATTTTTGGCAATTGTCTCCTGTTATCGCATGTCATTTCTGTTGAAATTCCTCCAAGCAATTTTACCGTATTTTAATGACATCCTAACGGTTTCTACAACTTTCAATTTCGACAATTTTAAAATAGGTTATATTTCTCTTCAATAATTCATGCAATTACCTAACGTTGAAATTAGATTATAATTTTATTTCAATATTTTGTAAGTTATATAGATTTGATAAAGAGCGTGTAAGATAGCTCAATAGATATCTCTTAGTTGAATTAAATAAATATAAGTTATTGATAACATTTATTACGTTTTAATTTAAACAGGTTATAAATTAACAATTATATGTATATTTATGCATAAGCAGGCACAAGTATTTTAATAGTTTATTCGCAAAAATAAACTATTATAAAAAATAAAATAGGTATATATTCTTTTATTAATTATTACTACTTTTAGTTCTAGGTGTCCATGTTAGTTTTACGATTTTTTTAAATAATCAATTTTTTCAAAAATAATAATTTTTTCAAAAAAATATCAAAATAATCACATTTAAAAGAGGATGCGCCGGATGAACTGGCGCATCCTTAAACATAAAAAGGAGGCGTCCAAGGCATTGGCGCCTGCATTGGGCCCCTCATGAGGAGGCGCCAATGCCTTTGGCGCATGCATTGACCCTCATGAGGAAGCGCCAATGCCTCTAGCGCCTGCATGGTGCATGTGATGTATGCGTCAATTCATCTGGCGCATACACCCTTGTATTAATTTTTTTTTATTTATCAAATAAAAAAGAATAATGTAAAATAAATATATTTATTCATGTGGTAATAATTGTTACATGGGATTGACAAAAATTTAATGACCGACCCGATCGAAACGTCCCCCTGTTCCACATCCAGGTGCGTTAGTTTGTCTCCGAGGTCTCCTACAATTTTCTTGAGGTGTTTGAGGTCTTTGGGTGCTGACCTGATCGAATGATGGTTGATGTGAAGGTCTGGCGGAAGTTCCAGCGGTATTTGACAAATGTGTCATCATTTGTTCCCAATATCTGGAGGGGCTATGGCCAACGACGCTTCCGTAATGGAGTTCGGTGCTCATGCCATCGTAGTTAGGTCGATGGGGTTAGGTGGATTGGGGATGGTATAGTTGCCAAAATTGGGACATTGAATCGTTTTGGAAATGAAGCAATGGTTCCTGGGGCGTACTATAGTTAAACAATTGTTGTATGTTTTGGTGATGGGATGTTTGAGTGGTCATTGGTGGGGGGCTACGATGAAGTGACCCATATGAATCATCTGAGCTATATACGGTTGTGGTTGCAGCGTATGGTTGTTGATGGGTAGGGTTTGGTTCTTGGTTTTGTGGTTGGATGGGTGGCATGAATGGATTGCGACATTGGGTGGTTGGTTGTTGGGTGGATGGCATGAACGGGTTGCGAGGTTGAGTGTTTGGTTGTTGTGTGTATGTGGTAGGTTGATGTTGTGAGGTTGGTTGTTGGGTTTGGGTGGTTTGACATTGGTGTTGGGAGGAGAATTATTGTGGGGTGTACGATGACGAAGCTAGTTGGCGTGGATCCATCAAATACTGCGGCTCAGATACAAATTATTGAGTTGTTACCAACCTAAACCATGTCATATATTGTTGAGTTGGTCTTGCACCATGGATGATTGGTTCGTTTAAGATGTGATGTCGTTGATTACTCCATTGACGACATGTCTCTTTTGCAAAGTCTCTCCAGTCTGAATAATCCCATTGTGCATCAACCCTTTTTTGATGTCAATTTCCCAAACACGTGGGAGGTTTTGGAATCTGTTGTTGCATGCTGAGCTACGGTTTGACCCGGTCACTCTGGTGCATTTCCACCGTAGTGAACCGGATAATCGGTGTCTTTGCTATTCAAACTATAGCATCGTCATGGTTCACATCATGATCAAGACCCAGATATGGCATCCAGATAAACTGTAAAATAATACGAAACGATTAGATGATAAATAATTTGATAAGTATTTTAAAATTAAAATATAATTATGTAGGAGTATTACATCGTCAGGTCCAATGTGGTCCAATAGATTGCGATAGACTACAATAGCGTGTTTCAGACACCTATTGAAGTTCATCCCCCTTACTGACCACCTTAGATAAAAAAAGTGAAAAATATTATTTACAGTTAATTGTAATATAAAATATAATTAATTGAATAGTAAAGTGTTAGACTTACTTTGTTGCAAACGAGAACATGAATGAGTTCTCGTTTATCGGGGTGAGTGACGGTATTCTTGGCCAACCTCATGCTTGTAGCAAATACACACATGAAAAAAGCGTATAAGTATTCTTTTTTGCAGTTTTACACATTGCACTATATAGATGGGCCAACACAGTTGAACCCCAACTATATGTGTTTACCTTATTAATGTTGCGTAACAAAGGTAAATACATAATATTTAGTGAATTACCTGTACTTTCTGGAAATAAAAAATTACCAAATAAAATCATAATATAACACCGAGCTTTAATTATTTTCTCGTACTCGATTGATTCTTCGGACAATATTATACTCGCATAATATTGTTTAAGGTATTTTAAATTTATACCTTGCCCCCTCGCTTGACTGGATGACTCTCCCTCAATTTGGTCGTCGCACAAAGGGGCACTCGATAATTCGTTGTAGATAGAGTTGTCTTGGTTAACTCTACCTGTCACGGCCTTTCCATCTATATGGAGACCCAACAACATGTATACGTTCTCAAGTGTGACGGCACACTCACCATAAAAAGGTGAAATGTGTGGGTCTTAGGTCTCCACCTCTCCAACAAAGCAAGAATGAACTTGTAGTCCACCGAGTACGAGACAATGTTGAGGGAATTTCCAATTCCACATCCTCTAATATATGGTTCTATCAGAGAATCGTGGGGTACATATTCATGTACACGGCATCGAAAATGCTTTGGATCCTAATAACACATAAGTAAGAAATATAATAAGAAGAAGTAATATATAATACAAACATAGATAACATAGGTATACGACTTAAAAAGGGAATAAGTAAAAAGAGAGTGATAACATACAAATGTCGAGATATTCTCGAGTGTTCCTCTGTGTTCATCACCCATAGTTAACAAAGACGTGATTTGATGTTGCAGAGCTTGAGTGTGGCAGAGAAATAGTATGGTAAAGAAAGAGTATAGATGAGTAGTGTTGGAGATGATTTGATATTGTGATTTAAAGCCTATTTATAGATGAGTGAGTTACTAGGTTTGTAACCTACGAAGCATGTGATTGGTTGCATGCAATGACAAAAGTAGAGTAGCCACATAGTCTTAGGCGCATGCATGTGAAGATTCATATGCAAGGAAGAGGCGCCCTTCCTCTTGGCGCCTAGGAGTAGTTGTAGAGAAGAGGTGCCCTAGCTCTTGGCGCCTAGGTTGCTTTATGCGCATAGGGAATAGGCGCATCTTTGGACTATTAGGGAAGGGATCCTCTCGTGAGATTCCTTGCCATAAAGATTCTCTTGTGTATTCTTGTCACTGCATGCATGGTCAAGTATGTGCAGAGGAACCGGGTGATCAATGCATTCAACGTTTACGCTATTTAAGTCCGTGCAGATGAACAACTTAGCAATGCATTCAATTTTAGGATAGAAAAGAAAGTTAGATTTTAAAAAAATGTCTTCCTCACAACATTACATGATCAGTTCCCATATCGAAGGTGAAATATTTGGTCATCAATTATTCGGTTTTTGTTTTCGCAACACAGAGGTAACTCGGTTTACAATAAATCGACGATCAAATTTTTCACATCTAAAACAAATAATAGAAAAGAAATTGCAGTGCAGTAATATGGGCCAAATCATCTATAAAAATCAGGTTTGGTTTGCAGAAAACGAGGTGAAGTTTTATCAGAAGAAGATTCGAGATGATGACGATGTTCAACATATGTTTGTCAGTCACGAACAATCTGAGTACAACGATATAAGTTGTATATATTACCACATCAACAAAAAATGTATCAGTTCATTAATCAGTCACAAGTGTTTTGTGAAACTGATGACGAACAAGCTGAGGTGAATGTTCCAGATGACGAAGAAGAAGAAGTCGAGATCATTGTTGATTCATTGGTGAACGCTGATGAGGAAGAGGAGTCAATACCAATTAGTCATGTATACTGTCCATCCCAACACATGACAAGGTTGAATTTGGGTTCCGATGAACCTTCATCAGATATATGGTACAATCCTTATGTGCAAATGCAAGGATCTTTGAAACAAGGAGACACATTTCGCACAAAAGAGGAATGTGTAAAAGCCATTAAAAAATTTCACATGCAACTATCAACTGATTTCAGAGATGACAAAACTAACGCATTGAGGTACAAAATTTATTATACGAATTAGCACTGCCTTTTTAGGTTGTCAGCTTCGTACCGGAAGAGGAGCGATTCTTAGGAGATTGGATCCATGGGTCCAGATAACACATGCATCCTGACAAACCCAACGCAGGATCATCAAAAATTAAGCTCTTAGCTAATATGCGATGAAATAGTGTCTGTCATTGGCGACAATCCGGTGTTAAAGATGATTATAATAATCTCGCATATTATGGCATAGTACGAGTACACTTCATCATATAGGAAGGCATGGATAACTTGGACAAAGGTTGTTAAAAAAGTGTTTGGCAATTGGGAGGAGTCTTACAAACAACTTCCAAATTACCTGTTGGCTCTAAAACAATATTCTCCAGGGATTATTGTCAAGTTGGAAACGTTGCCCGTGTATACACCAGACGGGACGTGTGCTGTTGGAAATGAAATTTTCCACCGTCTCTTCTGGGTGTATCAACCATGCATCATAGGTTTTTCTTTCTGTAACCCAATTATACAAATTGATGGTTCATGGTTGTACGGGAAATACAAAGGAGCGTTACTGATGGCAGTGGCACAAGATGGCAACAACAACATTTTTCCAATCGCCTTTGCCCTAGTTGAAGGGGAAACTACGGAGGGGTGAAGTTTTTTCCTAAGAAATCCCTGATTGCACGTTGCACCTCGGCCTAACTTATGTTTGATCTCCGACATACACCCTTCAATCATCAGTGCATATAATAACATTGATAATGGCTGTCATAGTCCTCCTTCGACGCATGTCTTTTGTATTAGACATATTGCTCAGAATTTCATGCGGGAGATCAAAGATAAGACGTTGCGGAAGAAGGTTGTCAATGCAGGTTACACATTATCAGAACCTTCTTTCAAACACTACCACGAAGAAATAAGATTGTCAAACGAAGATGCAGTACGGTGGATCAATAGTATTCCATTGGAGAAGTTGACTAGGGCATACGATATTGATCAACGTTGGGGCCACATGACAATAAATCTTATGGAATCAATGAACTCTGTCTTCAAAGGCATCCGTAACCTACCTATAACCGCTTTGGTGCAGTCAACATATTTCAGGCTAGGGGCGCTGTTTGAAACCAGACACTCCAAATGGAGTTCAGTGTTGCAATCTGGACAGTTGTTCAGTGATGCTTCAATGAAATTCATTAGACATGAAGCTGCCAAAGCAAACACACATGTGGTTATGGTGTTTGACCGCACTAAAGGTTGGTATAGTGTTGCCGAGTCCATGGATCACAATGAGGGCATGCTGATGGGACAATACAGAGTCAAACTAGATAGAGGTTGGTGCGACTGCGGAAAGTTCCAAGCATTTCGTACGCCCTGCTCCCATGTCATTGCGGTATGCTCAAAGGTTCGAAGGGATCCATCCTACTTGCTATCTGAAGTTTACAAAGTCACCAGCCTATCAAATGTTTATAAAATTAGTTTTTTTATAGTGGCAAAAGAGGATTACTGACCAAAATATCAATGGGACATCGTCTGACACAATGAAGTTATGTGAAGGAAGAAAAAGGGTCGCCCAAACAGCACCCAGATTCAAACTGAAATGGATACGGCGAACAAAATGGTTAGATTACGTAGTTCATGCCGTCAGCCAAGTCATAATCGTAATAATTGTCCTAGTGTTGGAACAAGCACAACCAGATAGATTCACATGTACCTCTGTTGCAATATATGAAAAACTAAATTTGTTTCATATTAGACGTCTGTGACAAAAATACCATTACATAAACAATAACACAAACAATTAAAACAACTAGAATACAAGAACTATGCGATTACAACCATCAAAACAATTTTGAACATGTAATGAATCATCTTACGAGTGTCTTGGTCGGTCTTAATATCCACCCATTCGCGCACTTCTCCATTTTGGTTGAACGTGGACACAAGCCATCGTATTCTTCTAATCCTTTCACCATCTTCAATTTCTCCCTCTAAGAAACTATACAACGTCCGATTAAGACGTTCAAACGTATCTGTGTTCCAGAGATGAATCTGTATCGGAGCCGCAGCGGCGGAAAATATTACATCGACATTTCGCTTCTGAATGTATGCAGACATGGTTAAAACACAAAAACTTGAAGGAGAGTGGAGAGTGGAGTTTAATTAGAGAAAATATGATAGTAGGGGATGATTTTGTATGAAAAATATTGCATCCAAGACGTGGTATTTATAAAGAGAATGCATAAAATGCATACGCCAAGAGGCTAGGCGCCCAACATGTCAATAACATGCAGGCGCCAGAGACATTGACGCCTCCACTTAAGCACCATGCAAGCGCCAGAGGCATTGGCGCCTCCTCATGAGGGCCGATGCATGCGTCAAGGGCATTGATGCCTCCTCATGAGGGTCCCAATACAGACGTCAATGCCTTGGACGCCTCCTCTTCATGTTTAAGGAATGCGCCGGTTCATCCGACACATCCTCTTTTAAATGTGGTTATTTTAGTATTTTTTTTAAAATAATTATTATTTTCAAATTATTTTTAAAAAAATTGATTATTTAAAAAAAAAATTCTAACTTCATACTTTTCCTCCGTTCATATTGCAAACCAAAACAAATAATTTACATGATTTAAATATTTTTTACAGTAATACTTCTAATTAATTAACTAAAAGTATTATGACTAATTTTATGATTAGAGCGTAGAATTAGGGAGCAGACGATTCTCTCCCATTCCTGGATTTCTGGTTAGTTAGAACATCCCTTTTCTCCCTATATCCGTGTAATCAAAATTTTACCAATTTTTTTTTCCGAAATCAGTTCCTCTGTTTTTTTCGTTTTTGGTAGAATTTTGTTTCTTGATTTCGGTTTCAGCTTCAGCTTTGTTTGGATCATGGGGACTCCACAATTCCCAGATCTAGGCAAGCATTGTACAGTTTCCGATTGCAGACTCATCGATTTCTTACCCTTCACTTGCGATCGCTGTAATCAGGTTTTTCACATTGCCCTCTTTCTGCATAAGCAGCAATACAGATTGTTGTTAATTTTTTTTAATTTGAATATTTGGAATTCATCAATTCCGCAGGTATATTGTTTGGAGCACCGAAGTTATATAAAACATCATTGTACAAAACCCAACAAACAAGATGTCACTGTTGTTATATGTCCACTTTGTGCCAAAAGTGTTCGATTAATTCCAGACCAAGATCCAAACATATTATGGGAACATCATGTCAACACAGATTGCGACCCATCAAATTACGAAAAAGTCACAAAAAAGAAAAAGTGCCCTACCCAAGGATGCAGAGAGACACTAGTTTTCTCAAACACAATCAAGTGTAGAGACTGTGAGGTAGAACATTGTTTGAAGCACAGGTTTGGACCTGATCATAAATGTCCCGGACCCAAAAAGTTGGAAACTAGTTTTTCATTTATGAGTCTTTTGAATTTGAGTAGTGGTACTAGTAGTAAAGAAGAATCGAAATCCAATTCAACTTGGTCGAATTGGACTTCAGGCCTTCTTGAGTTGGCTTCTAATTTGAGTGGAAAAAATCAAGTGGAGAAATGTCCACTTTGTGATGCAACGTTTTCATCGGTTACTAGTTTGGTAGATCATGCCAAAATAGTTCATGAAGGAAGTAGCATTAAGCGAAATGGGGTAAAGAAGGTGTCGATTTCTGCATGTCCTAAGTGTAGTAAAGGTTTTCTTGATCCGAATTCTCTTGTGGAGCATGTTGAGAGAGATCATGGTGGTAGTTCTTGAGTATACATAGTTTTCAAATTGTTGATGAAATAGCTAGTAGCACTTTCTTTGATGGTTGATCTAGTTTGTAAAGATTTTTACCCTGTTGGAATCAAAAAATTTGTGTGAATAAGAATTTGAAGATGGTATTAGATTATAATTTGGTCATGTGTCTGAAAGAATCTCCTGCACTAGGCACTAATTTACACATACCTTTGACTTATTTTTGTAGGAAAACAAGTTTATTTTTCATATCATTATAAGTACTATAAGCAATACAAATAGGTATTACATCATAAATCTGAAGATTATCCATATATTTTAATCACTCATACTAAGTTATGGGTAATATATTAATTTGCCTCCTAAAAAATTCTACCAAAAGGTTTAGACAAATAAAATTATTAGAATATGTAGATTACATTGATGCAAAACAAAAGCCTAAAAGTTCTAAAAGTCATCACAATCTTGAGTTGCAGCAACCTTCGAGATTTCAAATTTATGATGCCATGCTATGCTCAAGCGTCACTCCTTGTATTTCCATTTTTTCTACCTGCAAAACAACAACAGAAAGACTACATCATTAGTAACTGATATCCTTAAAGCACCACCATTGAAATATCATTGCAGCAGTAATTATACAAGCATACACTGATCAATTGTGAGCAAAAGAAGAAGCAAGTGGAAGTAATATATTCAGTGCAAACACATCATCAAGCAAGCATCAATGCATGGCAATGGTAAATGTCAGTCTGATTATCCACTTAACAACAAGCCAGCTGCTCAAAAAGAAGATTCAAACTTTCTATTCAGAATGCCACACATATAAATGGTTTCATATTAAGTCACTATGGTAATCAAAGAAGGAGAAGAAGTAGAACTGAGAGACAGAGAAGCAAGTAGACTAAAGGGATTTGCAGTTGGTTACCTCGTCGGAGTCGACTCATCGGACTATCTCCGATTTGGCGAGTTTCTTCATTTTTCCCTCACTTTCTTATTCATCTTGTTTGCCATGTTACACTGAGCAAAACCCCTATCCAATTACTTAATTGAAATAAAATTTAATTAACTTGTCCCTTTGTTTTTATTAAACCTAAACTACCATGCTTGCCATATTCATGTACTCATGCCTTTGTTTTTATTCTTGTCCATCTAGAATTAGGCTCGTCATCATCTTTTGATTGGTTATGTGTTTAAATTAAAATTAAAGTGTATAATGACCTTAATCTTGTAAATAATTTCTCGAAGTTCAAAAAGTATTGGTCCAATGCCAAGTGAGCTTATCAAAAACCTTAGCCCAATGCCAAGTGAGCTTATCAAAAACCTTAGCCCAATGCCAAGAGGACCCTTAGACCCAATACACCTCAAATCATTTTCCATAATCCACTCAAACACGAATCAAATGCTTGATCCAACATCAATCTCTTTTCATAATCACATTAAGACGTTTAATCAAATATCTTGTTATAACAAAATTAGAGGAAAAATGAGGGATTGAGTTTAGACTTTTCTCCCTCGAATATTTCAACGATGCTGTAGAGCTCTATGTCCAAAACTCGCCTTCCATTCTAAAGACACGATAATTATTAGAATTAAGTTTTTTTATCCTATAGAAGGAAAAAGACTGGTTAGGTTTAGACCCTCCTCAGTCTCTGATTATTTGAACACTGTTGTAGAGCTCCCTGTGGGAAGAATCATGTTTCGTTAATGAACCATGACTTAATTCACCACACATTATTTCATAATAATTAAGAAGAAAAATGATTGGTTGAGTTTAGACCTTCATCAATCTCCGATTATTTGAACACTTCTGTAGAGCTCCCTGTTTGGATAATCGTCTTCCGCTTAAAGATATCCAATACATTAAACATAATTTCTCGTCCCGTGCGATTAGCAACTAAACTTTTTTCAAAAAGAACATTGTTTAGTCCGTTCTAATATGAATACAAACTAGTGCTTAAGCCTCCATTGAGAGTAGATAAATTAATGTTTAGCCATTAGAACGCGATCTAAACAGTCGTTTATTAAAGCACACAAACCAACAAACTGAAGCCTTCATCCGAACTACGAAGCTTTGAGTTCCTCATTGTGAATTTTAAAGAGAAATTTGATTTCTCTTGGTGAATTCGACAAGAAAGGATGTGTTTTCCAAGGAGAAAAAGTATTCTAAAAGTCATGAAGGGTTCGAAGGAAGTCTTAAGAGGTGTGAAAAAACAAGGCTTGTATACCCTTGAGGCTGAAGTTGTCAGTGGTTCTGTAGATGTTGCATCCACGAAACCTTTGCCGAAGACAAAAATTTGACACATGAGATTGGGATAAGTCAGTAAAACGGGACTGGTCGAATTGTGGAAACAAAATCTACTTGGTGGAGACAAAGTCGAAACGCTGAAGTTTTGTGAACCCTCTGTATCTGGAAAATCTTTCATAGTGAAGTTCAATAAAGATAAACAAAGAACACATGGATCCCTTAATTACATCCATGTTGATCTTTGGGGACCTGCGAGGTGTCCTTCACATTCAGGAGCAAGGTATTTTCTATCCATAGTTGATGATTATTCCATAAAGTTATGGGTATTAATCCATAAGACTAAGGATGAAACTTTTTAGAACTTCAAAAGTTGGAAGACTCTGGTCGAAAATCAGACTGGTAGGAAGGTCAAGAGGTTAAGAATCAACAATGGCCTTGAATTTTGCAATGAGGCATTCGACAATTTTTGTGCAGCCTCTGGTATTGCAAGACACATAACTACTGCAGATACTCCCCAACAAAATGGTTTGGCTGAAAGGTTTAATCGAACCATTTTAGAAAGAGTTAGATGCATGTTGACTAGTGTTGGGTTAAAGAAGGTGCTTTGGGCAAAGACTGTTTCGACATCAACATATTTGATAAATAGATGTCCTTCGACTATGTTAGATATGAATACATCTGAAGAAATTTTGTCAGGACATCCACCAGATCTCGACAAACTTAGAGTATTTGGATGCATAGTCTATGCTCACATTACGAAGGACAAGGCCGAACCTAGAACTCTGAGATGCATGTTCATGGGATACCCTGAATGAGTCAAAACTTATAGGCTATGATGCATAAGAGCTAGGTCACAGGAGGTGTATCACCAGTCGAGATGTAGTTTTCAATGAAGCTGGAACGATTTTCAAGAAAACTGACGTTCGTCGAAGCACACATATATCTGCAAAAGAGATGCAACAAAAAGAGATTTCTGTTGAGGTGGAGCATGTCGATGCTGAATTGTGTATCCCAGATCAAGTTGAAGAATAAACACAAAATGCTGAAGATACTGAGGAAGATGAGGAAATTGTCGATGACTACCTGTTGGCAAGAGATAGGCCAAGAAGAATCATCAAGTCACCTCAAAGACTTAGGTATGAAAATCTCATAGCTTATGCCTTAATCTCTGCAAGTGAGGTTCTAGATGAAGAACCTAGAGATATAAGAAAGTTATAAGGATTCGAAATAAGAATGAATGGCTGAAGGCCATGAATGATGAGATGAAATCTCTTCATGATAACTGCACTTGGTAAAAGATCAAGAAACCAGCTGGAGCCATGTTAGTCAACTGTAAGTGGATTTTCAAAATTAAGAAAGGAATCAAAGGAGTGACGTCAATGAGATACAAAGCAAGATTGGTCGCAAGGGGTTTCACTTAGAAAAAAGGCGTCGAATTCAATGATGTGTTCCTTCATGTTGTGAAGCATAGATCCATTCGAATGTTACTTGCTATAGTGGCACAATTCGACCTAGAACTGGAACAAATGGATGTGAAGATTGCTTTCTTGTATGGGCATCTAGATGAAATAATCCTGATGAGGCAACCTGAAGGGTATGCAAAAAAGGGTAAGGAATATTATATGTGCAAGCTGAATATATCTTTATATGGACTGAAACAATCTCCTCGACAGTGGAATAAGGAGATTCGATAAGTTCATGGCACACAAGGTTTCATTTGAAGTCAGTTCGACCACTGTGTTTACTTTAGAGTTCGACCTAGAAATTCATTTGTTATTTTGTTGCTTTATGTGGATGATATTCTCATAGCAAGCAACAACTTCTAGGATGTAATGAAGGTGAAGGATGAACTCAATAAGGAGTTCGATATGAAGGATTTGGAAGCAACATCCAGGATTCTTGGGATTGACATTCGAAGAGATAAAAAGCAGTCAAAATTATGCTTATCTCAAAAGACATACCTACGGAAGAGTCTCGACAAGTTTGGTATATCGAATTCAAAGCCTGTTATGACTCCGACAAACCCTCAATTCAAGCTTAGTACAAATCAGTGTCCCAATACTGAGGTCGAAAAAGCTTATTTGAATAGAATCCCATATGCTAACATATTAGGTTCTTTGATATATGATATGATGTACTAGACTCGACATAACATATTCAGTAAGTCTTGTAAGCAGGTACATGGCGAATCCTGGAAATGATCACTGGCATGCATTGAAGTGGACTCTAAGGTACGCAAATGGGTCTCTGAATAGATTCCTGACTTATGATGGAGCATGTGGTGAAAATAGTAAAGCAGAAATCAAAGGGTGTGTCGACTCTGATTATGCAGGTTGTATCCAGAAATCTATTTCTACATATATGTTCACTATGTTTTGCATAACAATCAGTTGGAAAGAAACACTTCAGAAGGTTGTTGCCTTATCAACCACTGAAGCTGAATATATCACCTTCACTGAAGCTGTGAAAGAAGCATTATGGCTTGAAGGCTTTGCTAAGGAACTAAAACTTCAAGGCCGAGTTGTCACTATTAAATGTGATAGTCAAACTGCTATACACCTGTCGAAGAATTCAACCTATCATGAGAGAACCAAACACATCGATGCGAGGCAATATTTTATCGGAGGGGTGATCGAACATGGAGAAGTCCAAGTGCTGAAGGTTTCGACCGATCATAATGCTGCTAATATGATCACCAAGACATTACTAAGTTACAACTTTTTCCACTGTATGCAGTTGATAAAGCTGGATGAAGAAAGCTAGTTTGTTCCCTTGGTGTTATAGAGTTTGTTTCAAGGTGGAGATTTGTGAGATATTGGATCAAACTCTAGTATGGTCGAATGGTAGTTTCTTAGTTCGACAATTCTAAAGGACCTTAGTCTGCCATCGAAGTCTGTTCACATGTTGTAGTCGAAGTATGCTAGGATTGTTAGCATGTCGAATTGGGCATATTTATTATGCTCAATTGTTTAAGTTAACTTGTTCTCTAAGTTAACTTGTGTAATGGATATGTGTGTAAAAGCCCATTAGTTTAGTATGTTAGTTTTCTTATAAATAACATACTAGTTTCTCATCATTTAAAAAAGGCAAATCCTAATTAGGGTGAGAGAGATTATTTGTTATTCTATAACACTTGTAATCTTGTTTCAGAGAGAAAGTAAAGAATAACAGTTTATAACCAAATTTCAGTGTGTTCTTATTATTATTCTTCTTTTCTACCCTTGTGGGTTTCTTACCGATCAAGAAACCAATTATACTTTGTAATTTTGGCATCATTTTCACAACAGCCACCTTAATGTAAATTTGGAAGTTTGAAAATCTGAGTATTTTCCTACGTTTTGGTTGTAAGAATTTTATATATAATTTTTCTTATATGTATATGAAAATGCGTACAGTTGAACAAATCAATATTGAATTGTTGAAGAAAAAAAGGACAATCACGAGTATTATTATAGAGAACCAAAGAGATTGTGCTCTCAAATCAGAGATTTGACAATATGTAGATCATTAGTATGTTCGACTCCAAAATTTTAGATGTCGAATAGACATTCTAATACAAGATAAATGAAGTTAAATATTTATGTCATTCAGTTACAATTTAATATAAGACTTTGAAATACCACTCAAGTTATATTGAGTCGTAAGACAATCATATAATGTTTCAAATGTAGATGTTAAAAAGTCCATTGACTTTTAAGTTATTATTGTTGAAACTAGAATATATACGTATGAAAATTAAGTTAAAGACTCACTAATATAAGAATTGACATATAAGGTATTTTATATGATTGTTGTCACTAAGGACGTCTTAGATTATTGGAAGTCACCATTCTTTATGTTTTACAATATTGTATTGATATCGATACAGACTTTATGTTAAGTTTATCAGCAAAAATAAAGTTTATAATGTTATTATTGTTATAACCATTATGTATCATTTGTGCAAATATTGAATTTGCAAACTTTAGTTTGATCTCAATAAAGACTTCAGTTTGACTAGTTGAAAATATACATGATTTAGAGATCACATTACGTGAAATTTTCATGTCATTAATCCATATCAATCTATGCCATCAAGTATATTGATGTGGTGGTCATCAGGGTTTTATCACATTATACGTCAGTGCGATAGTCACGGTGGTCCCATTATTAATATATGAGGTGAACCAAATTATAAAGTTGAAAGCTAAAGATAAATAACATTATGATGCGCACCTAAAAGATTGTGAAAAATTGTGATATAATTATTGAATATATATGACCCATGTGAAATATTGTTGATTTTTATATTTGAATATTATTTAATTATTGTATTCTAATAATTATTATGTGACTGTTAGTTGACAAATTTCGTCCCAAGGAGTGCAAAGCTTGGTCTACCACAAGGACGGTCGGAGGATGTTAGGGACCAATTAGTACTACTTTTTATATCATTTTATTGGTCCCTTTTACCAAGTTTTGATGTTATTACACACTTTTATTCTCACTATTTTGTATAAATGCAATTAGGTTTAATTTATTTTGTTTTGAATAGTTATTTCACATTTTTGTTAGTTTTGTAGAATTTCTGGGATAAGAAGGCTTTGGATTGCAATACCACATCTTGGAGGAAGCTTGCCAAACAAGGAAGCTGGAGAAGCAACAGTTCGCGCCGCGAACTGCCTTCGCGCCGCGAAGGCTGCGAATCCAGCAAGCTGACTGAGGGTCAAAAGTGCTGTTCTGCAGGAAAAGTTTATTGCCATTTTGATGTCTGCCTGGGAATTGCTTTTCTGCTTTAGATGACAATGACCATTTAGGGAAATGTCAACTTATTTTGTTAGAAACAAATACATTATTCTAGGGCATGAAGAAGGATACACTATTATCATTCACATTTGGATATTGAGAGCTTTTTGTAAGAGAGAAAAAGAGAGTTTTTCTTCTTTAACTTTCTGCTTTGAACAATGATGATGAGGAGCTAAACTCCCCTTTGTCAAGATTGGAGGTAGTAGTTATTCTCATATGTTTATGTATTCCATTTGATTTATATGTATGATAAAGATTGTTGATGTATTGAATACTGTTTTTGCCCTAAGTTGAAAACCAGATTTGAGTAGTTGTCGAGAGAGATTATTTGAGTCTTGACATAAAACAGATTTTCAAGTAGTGAATAAGTTGTAGAGATAGATTTACTCATTACTCTTCTTTGGTATTAAACATTAAAGATTGCTATATTGATAGTTAGGTGGAGAGATCGTCTAAGGATCAATATAGTGATTATCACAATATCATTTAGACATAAATGACTTTGAGAGGATACTTGAACATCATCAATAATCTTGAATCTATTTATTTATCATAAGGAATCATAAGCATTTGAAATAGTGAACTCCAATCTTGCCAAGCTTTTATATTTGATTAAAACCATTCTACTATTTTTAGTGACATTTACTCACAAGATAATTTTTCAAACAAAACAACCTTGTTACTTTCTAAACTTATAACATTTGGATTATAGAACGGCGGTAATATCAACCAATCTCTGTGGATACGATATAAAATATTTGCCGAAGATATACTATTCAACAAATTGGCGCCGTTGCCGGGGATTGGTGTCGATATTACAAGCATTGCAATAATTCTTTGTTTTAAGTTGTGTTACTTTTATTGTTATCCCTCTTTTGTTTCACTTGGTTTGTTAGTTTTGTAGATTCTAGTGCATGCGAGGAAAAGCAACCGAGGAGCAACTTCAATTCGATCCTGAAATTGAAAGAACACTTCGGAAGCTCAATAGCAAAACACGAAGAAGAAGGAAACTAGCCGAAGAGAGGAACCGGAGAGAAGAAGCATCTACTTCCGCACTTGTTCCAATCGAAGAAGTGGTTGTAGAGGCTTGTGACGGAAACATGGCGGATGACAATCGTACCGAAATGTCCGCTAATAGTCCAAGAAGAAATGCTCAATTTGCCCGTGGAGGAAGAAATACGGAGATGAAGACCGGAATCCTCCAACTTCTCTATGCAAATCCATTCACCGGAATGGATCATGAAGATCCGTATACCCATCTCATCAAATTCTATGAGATTGCGGGTTCTACGGGAATAGACGAAGCGGGTGAAGAAACATTATTCAAGAGGATGTTCCCACACTCCTTAGTGGGAAAGGCAAAAGAGTGGTACCTGGATCAAGAATCAAGAGTGATGACGGATTGGAATTTGTTAGAAGAAAAGTTCTTAGAAAGATATTTCCCTCAATCCCGATTCATGGAAGCCAAAACGGCTATTGCAGTATTCACTCAAGGAAGCAACGAGTCTTTAAATGAGGCTTGGGAAAGATTCAAGTCAATGTTGAGAAAATGCAAGGGTCATGGTTTTGATGAGCTCACTCAAATCCATATTTTTCTAAATGGGCTCCAATCAACTCACAGAACACTTTTGGATGCTACCGCGGGTGGCTCTCTTATGTCAAAGAATGCGGAAGAAGCTAAAGTCATTATTGACCGGATGGCACTCAATGATCGTCAAAGTCAACATGACTGTAGTCCTTCACAACGTAAATCGGGAGTTCTTGAGTTAAATACCAATGACGCCATTCTTGCTCAAAATAAGCTACTCTCTCAACAAGTGGAGTTGCTTACTCAACAAATGGCTAAGCTTCCACAACAAATGAAGGAAATTCAAGGTTCTCAAGTTCGACATCAAGTAGCATGTTGCGAATTATGTCAAGGAGATCATCCTATTGGTTTCTGCCCTCCACTAGAAGAAGTGAGTTATGTGAACAATCAAAATCAAGGCTATCAAAGGAACAATCAAGGCTATCAACCATCAAGGTTCAACAACCAGAATTTTCAGCAGCAAAGTCCGTATCAACACCCAAATTCTCAAGGACAACAATCGCAAGGAGGAAATTCAACGCTAGAAGACACTCTCCAACAATTCATGCAAACCTCCATGGCAAATCAGAAGAGCACCGAGGCAGCAATCAAGAATTTGGAGAATCAAGTAGGTCATCTTGCAAAACAATTGTCGGAACAAACTGCAGGATCCTCTTTCTCCGCGAACACTCAACCCAACCCAAAGGAGCATTGTAAAGCAATTTTTACTAGAAGCGGTAGAGAGTTGGCAAGTAAAAAAGGAGAGGAAATTACAGTTGAGAATGATATGGATGCTGTGCTGGAAAATGAGGATGTGGCCTGTGGGAAGGAGAAAGTGGCAGAAACTGCTCAGTTCGCGCCGCGAAAACAGCAGAATCAGCAATTGATGGAAGAACAACAGTGTGAAGCGGAAATGAATAAGGAAATCGAACCAAGGAAGAAGAAGAAAGGAGAGAAAGGAGTGAAGGTCAGTCCAGTTCAACATTTACCATATCCGCACGCACCATCAAGGAAGGACAATGCTAGCCATTATGCACGGTTCATGGACATCTTCAAGCAACTCCAAATCAACATTCCATTTGCTGATGCATTAGAACAAATGCCGCGGTATGCTAAATTCATGAAGGACATTCTTACCAAGAAAAGGCGACACGTGGGAGATGAGACCATATTGCTTGATGCACGGTGTAGCGCCATCATCCAAAAGACTCTCCCAAGGAAGGAGTCTGATCCGGGCCGGGTTGTTCTACCGGTAACCATTGGAAGCACATACGTTGGAAATGGTTTGATTGACTTGGGCTCTAGTATAAATTTAATCCCCCTCTCCATTGTAAAAAGATTGGGGAATGTTGAGATTAAATCGACGAGAATGACTCTACAACTAGCCGACAAGTCTACCACCTCACCATACGGAATCGCTCAAGACATGCTTGTGAAAGTTGACAAATTTTTGTTTCCGGTGGATTTTGTAATAGTAGAGATGGATGAGGACCGTGATGTACCCCTAATTCTTGGAAGACCTTTTATGAAAACTGCTCGGATGATGATTGACATAGATGATGGGCTAATGAAAGTGAGGGTGCAAGATGAAGAGGTAGCCTTCAATCTTTTTGAAGCCAAAAGGCATTTCAATGGTAAGTGTGAGTCTTTTCGAATCGATGCCACCAAGGAGGAACCAGTGGAGATCGCAAACCAGGCTCATGTTTCTAACCCATCAGAGAAATCTCTTATCGGAGTCTACAAAGTTTCGACCCAAAATAAAGGAGAAGAGATGGAAGCAATGTTGCATGAACTAGAACCTCGCGGAGAACTTGTTTATCATGAAGAGACAAACGAAGGCTTGGATATGACAAAGGAAGTGGAAGAGACAAAACTAGAGCCAAATTTGAAGTATTTGTTCTTGGGTGATTACTGTACTAAACCGGTGGTCGTTAGTAATACATTGTCCACAAGAGAGGAAGACAAATTGATTCAAGTGCTGAAAAAGAAGGAGGTTGTCAAACTATTGGAAGCCGGGATGATTTGTTCTATCTCCGATGGTGAATGGGTGAGTGTTGTGCAAGTAGTTCCGAAGACGGGTGGTATCAGATTTTATCGAAGGTTCATCAAGAACCTCTTGAAGACAACAAAGCCCTTGAGGAAGTTGCTCAACAAAGCCGGATCGTGAAGACCGTTGAACCGTCGAGCTCTTAACGACGTTAAACAAAGCGCTGGTTGGGAGGCAACCCAACGTTGTTAGTTTGCAATCTATTTTTCTCTGTTGTTTGATGTTTAGCTCTGTTTAAGTTTTAGAATTCTTAAGTTCTGTTTTTACAGTTCGCGCCGCAAACTGAATGGAAAATTTTAAGTGGGTTCTGTTTTTTGCAGTTCGCGCCGCGACCCCCTGTTCGCGCCGCGACCCCCTGTTCGCGCCGCGAACTGAATGAAAATTTTTTGAGTGGTTCTGTTTTCTGCTGTTTGCGCCGCGAACACTGTTCGCCCCGCGAACTCTGCGTGACAGAATTCACTTAAATTCTGTTTAGGTCATTTCTTTTTCATTTCAAACATTCCTCATTTCAAACCACTTTGCCGCGCTTTCACCCTACTCTCAAAATCCCACCAAATCTTAAAATTCTTCAGTTCCCATTTGACAAATCTTCAATTGTTAGCAAGATTAAGTGATTCAAAAGGTATGTATTCTTCAATTTCTCTTTTCCAATCCCTTTTGGGTTTTTCATTTAGGGTTGGTTAGAAATCAAATTTTTCTGTTGATTACCTCTTGAAATCACTTTGCATGTTTGATATAGAGTAGGATTAGGGTAGAGATGAGCACTTTGATTGATTGGGAGTAGATTACTCCCCACTTGTGGAACCCTAGGAAGCTCTGGGAGATTTCCTGGATTCGCAGAGTTCGCGCTGCGAACTGTGAATTCCAGGGCCATGTTTTCTGTGTTGTTTGTGTGCTAACCTTGTCCATGTTTGTTCTGTGGTTGTTCTGGTGTTGATTGCAGATTTCTAAAAGAACTAAAACCATGGCACCTCCTCAAGCCCGCTCAATCAGAAGGTTCATTAGTGATGAACATGAAGCACGATTCGAGAGCCTCATTAAGAGAACAATTTTGCCTGAAAGGTTTATCCGGCTGGCTCCAACCGGGGTGTATCATAGCGTGGTTGCGGCTTTTGAACGACGAAAGTTGATGAAGTTATGCGAACCAGAAGCCGCAATCAATTACAATATTGTTCGAGAATTTTATGCGAATGCTATGCATCGCGAGGAGGGTACGACTTTCATCTACAGGTCCAGGGTAAGGGGGAAGATCGTCTCCTTTGGAAGGGATGATATTAATGCTTATCTAGGTAATCCCTTAATTCTCGGAGAGGGTGAGTGTTGCGAGTACAGTACCATGGAGGCAGCTAACAGGTGGAATTTGGAAGCGGTCAATGCTACTCTATGTCTCCGCGGAAAATCCTACGAACTGAATGATCAAGGACATCCGAAATTGTGGAAAAGAGAAAATTTTAATTTGGAAGCTAGGGATTTTCTGGTGCTACTGTTGACTAATATCCGACCAAGAAGCCACACCACCACAATTCCTATGGACGTAGGGTGTTTATTGTACTGTATCAGGGTCGGGAAGTCTGTGGATATCGCAGCCCTCATTGCAAGCGAACTGAGAAAGATAGTGTTAAGCGGAACCAATTTCGGTGGCAAAGCTGGTGTACTCGCTTATCCAGGACTTATCATGGGGCTGTGCCTTAAGGCAAATGTTCCCATCCCTGAGGAAGTACACTTCTCGATAACCAGTGTGATCAGTGACTCATATTTGAACAGGTTTCTGCAAAACCAAAATGATAAGACTGATGCACCTGGTACTTCTTCATCCAGAGCCCGAGCCAGACCCCGACCTCAACCTCAACCTCAACCTCACACTACCCCAGGTTTTGATCAGATGGCGTTTGCCAACTACTGCTGCGAGAACTTTGAGGCCTCCAGGAGGTCTCAATCATTTCTTTTCGATGCCATGCAGCAGCAGTTTCAGAACACGTTTCTGGCACCAGAGGCCCGAACTTTTCCTTCGCAAGCTGACTATGCAGCTTATGCTAATTGGCCTGAGGGCAGGCCAAATTTTATGGGGGGTGCAGGAGGTAGTGCTGACCCAAATGAGGAGATGGAAGATGTTCTCGGAAATGTAGGTGATGATGAAGAGGAGGAGGATTGAAAATGTGGAGATTTGAGAGTTGTTGTATTTTTGAGTTTCTTTTTACTAATTCTGTTTTTGTTTTTGGGAATTTTGTAATGTACTTTTGGGTGGCTCTAGTTCACCATGACTTTACCTTGGCACTTTAATTTTTTTTTAGTATTTTGACAATTGCATGAATGCTAGTGGAGAATTAAGTGTGTTTTAATCGAATATTGGTTTACCAACATTTTTGTTAATTGTTCTTACTCTTAAGTCAAGCTTTAAGCTACTGAGAAATGATCGCAAAGAAAGAAGCATCGGACACTTCGAGTGGTGGTGATAAGAATTAGTGTCGGCATTTCAAGGTACACTTTATCGCTTTCTAGACTTAACATGAGTAGTTCGATGGTTTGTGCAAATTCCAGTTCATAAACTCATTGAAATGTATGTCATCTTTGAATCAAAGTAGGACTTAACCATTTGTGAGGAAGCTTTCCATTGTACACTAAAAAGCGGGAAACCGAGCATTATTTTAACTCATTCTTATCATGCTAAATCATGCATCAAGCTATTTGTGTGTAAATTTTTTGAAAATGATAGAGGCATTGTTTGTGAGAAAAACCACTTGACTAAAAAGTTTGAATCAACTAACCTTGTGAGGAATAATCCTTAGTTAAACCCCTTTGAGCTTATTTTAGGATTCATTTGATTGATCATTGTAAAATCAATTGAAAATTGTGGAATAAATGAATCCTAATTTCTTTCGTATCAGTTGAAACCTCAAACCAAGTTGTCTGCCAAATTTTGCCTTTTGCTTATGTCTAAGTAGGGAGCATTGTTGAATAAATTTGGTTGGAATCTAAAGTTGGGGAGAGTAAAGTGAAAAGTTGATTAGAAACTTGGAAAAGTGAGTTTCTATGAAAGGGTAAAAAAAAAGAAAGAAAAATATGAAAAGAAACAAGAAAAAGAAATCACCCTTGAAACCATAGAGCATAAAAAAAAATTAGAAAAAGAAAAGCAAAGGAAATGCTCATGGTTGTGTGGATTTGAAAAGAAAAAGAAAAAGACAGGGATCAAAGAAAGGGAAATGGTGTAGAGTGAATCTTTGGGAATGCTCCCTTAGGATAGGCAATTTGGTTGAATTCTCTTAATCATTTCCTTTCTTGTAACCTAAGCCACATTACAACCCTTGAAAGACCTCTTGATTCTCATTTTTCACATGATTTGGTACTTGTTGTGATAACCGCATGATTTGAGTTGTTGTTGATTTAATTGCTTGGATGAGTGAGAGTAACCCTTCATGCTATTCATCATTATTATGATGTGCGTGTAAGTTTGATTCAATTTTGACATATATGGCTTTGAATTCCTTGGAATGATTTTTGCACTTTACCATTTTCCTTATTCATGTTTTGTCTAGAATTGAGATAGGTGATTTGAGAAAATGCCAAACGCTTTTGAACCATTTGAATGTCCTTGGTAAATCCTTGATTCAATCTTTTGTGTCATTGCTTTGGTTGTAAGAGTGGAAACTTTTGTTTAGGGACAAACAAAATGCTAAGTTGGGGAGAGTTGTTAGGGACCAATTAGTACTACTTTTTATATCATTTTATTGGTCCCTTTTACCAAGTTTTGATGTTATTACACACTTTTATTCTCACTATTTTGTATAAATGCAATTAGGTTTAATTTATTTTGTTTTGAATAGTTATTTCACATTTTTGTTAGTTTTGTAGAATTTCTGGGATAAGAAGGCTTTGGATTGCAATACCACATCTTGGAGGAAGCTTGCCAAACAAGGAAGCTGAAGAAGCAACAGTTCGCGCCGCGAACTGCCTTCGCGCCGCGAAGGCTGCGAATCCAGCAAGCTGACTGAGGGTCAAAAGTGTTGTTCTGTAGGAAAAGTTTATTGCCATTTTGATGTCTGCCTGGGAATTGCTTTTCTGCTTTAGATGACAATGACCATTTAGGGAAATGTCAACTTATTTTGTTAGAAACAAATACATTATTCTAGGGCATGAAGAAGGATACACTATTATCATTCACATTTGGATATTGAGAGCTTTTTGTAAGAGAGAAAAAGAGAGTTTTTCTTCTTTAACTTTCTGCTTTGAACAATGATGATGAGGAGCTAAACTCCCCTTTGTCAAGATTGGAGGTAGTAGCTATTCTCATATGTTTATGTATTCCATTTGATTTATATGTATGATAAAGATTGTTGATGTATTGAATACTGTTTTTGCCCTAAGTTGAAAACCAGATTTGAGTAGTTGTCGAGAGAGATTATTTGAGTCTTGACATAAAACAGATTTTCAAGTAGTGAATAAGTTGTAGAGATAGATTTACTCATTACTCTTCTTTGGTATTAAACATTAAAGATTGCTATATTGATAGTTAGGTGGAGAGATCGTCTAAGGATCAATATAGTGATTATCACAATATCATTTAGACATAAATGACTTTGAGAGGATACTTGAACATCATCAATAATCTTGAATCTATTTATTTATCATAAGGAATCATAAGCATTTGAAATAGTGAACTCCAATCTTGCCAAGCTTTTATATTTGATTAAAACCATTCTACTATTTTTAGTGACATTTACTCACAAGATAATTTTTCAAACAAAACAACCTTGTTACTTTCTAAACTTATAACATTTGGATTATAGAACGAAGGTAATATCAACCAATCTCTGTGGATACGATATAAAATATTTGCCGAAGATATACTATTCAACAGAGGATTGGATTGACGAGGTAGAAAACCAGAGCACAGGGTCGACGTAGAGGGATGCATGTCGAAGTCGAAGGCCAACACACCATGATAGAAATTAATCATAGGTATTTGAATGTGGGAAGTTACATGGAAACGTGGGAGAGGTGCTCTGGCACGTGTCATCTCGTGAATGGGCCGTAACCTCCCAACGGTTATTTTCTACTAGTAATTAAGCAAATTGTAATGATCATTTCAGGGGGTGACATTTTTCAGCATTGCAGTAGGAGTATACTTGAAGTATCAAAGCGTTTACGAGAAAAGAGTCATCTCCCTACAAAATGTACTTTTTCTTCCATTTATATTTACAAGTCATTTAACTTACCAAATTGTCTTTGTTTATTTTTGTTCATTTACATCAGACTTTTGTCCTTTACTGCATTACTTTTACTTTATTTCTAACTTGAAAAACATTACATTCACTACCTTTAAATATTCCAATCATTTTACCAACGAAATAGTTATATACTCAACACACAAGTCTAGGACTTCATAACCGATCCTGCAAGTAAATCTCAAATAGGAAGGCTAGAGAATGTTGGCGAGAAAAAAATTGGCATACCTGTGTTAGCTGGAGATTTCGACAGATAGCTGAAGTTCTTTGGAAATGTTATGTTTTGGAGAATAAATAAAAGATGACTGTGTCGAAGCTGTTTAATTATTTTCGTGGGTGAACAATTCTTTGTTGTCGAAGCCTGAGACTTAGAAGATTTTTGGATTTCCACAAAGCTCTCTTCGACATAGGCGTTCACAGAGTCGAAGCTTCAAGCGGGAAACATTTGAAATTTAAACAAAGCTGTTTCGTCAGGCCAACACGTGGAAACATCTGAGACATGCAATGATTGAGAATGGAGAACGTGGCAGTCATATGTGTAGAGGCCGTTAGGGTCGAATTGCTATAAATAGGGGTCTTAATTTTGGATTCAGGTATGTTCAAACAGATATACAGAAATTCACAAAATACACTCGAAGTACCAGAGCGAGAGAAAAGAGTTTTACGCTGAAAATGTATGTATGAAGAACACCATAAGTTTCGTTCATGTTATCTATTTCATACCAATTATTTAAATTAAAGTTATTCACTGCCTTTTATTCTGTCGAATTGCCCTTATTTTCAGTAGTTTATCATCACTTTTACTTTTGTATTTACATTTCGTCAAAGTCTTCATTTCCAGTACTTTCTCAAAACTTAAAGCATTTACTTCAAGTCACTTATTTTTACCCTTCCCAAAGTATTTTCGTTATCTGTAAGAAACCTTTTATTACAAAGTTATCGTCATTTACGTTGTTCATAAAGTCATATGTTTCGTTTAGAATTGTTGTCAAAACACTTTTCGTTATCTACAAATCAGAAACAAACTTAACCATGAGCCAAATCATCGTAATAATAATTCTTGAGACACATGTCCTAGGATCAATCTAGTCGATCCTGTAAGTTAATAAAAATATATAAATTTGGAAGACTAGCGGTTGTTTATCAGAAATCACTGGCAAACAAATTGGCACGCCAGTGGGACAGTGTCAAAAGAATTGTTGATTACAATAGTTTGTTTTTACAATTCGCAAAATTGTTGTTATTCTTTTGGTTTGAAAAATTAGTGTTGTATGATCCTTAGAAGTGGTAGGATAGCCAACAATTCACAACCTATAACCAACAGAAAAAACGCAAAAAAGATGGTTAATACAACCAGTCAAGGGGAACAATTCCCTCCCCAGGGAACAGGCACAATCGAAGCAAATTCGATTGATGTATCCACTGAAATCCCTAATGCACGGGCCATACCAACGTCTGGATCCATGGCTTTGCATAATTCGACAGCAATGCCTATTATGTCAGGCGCGACAGATACTCCTGCAATTTCAACCCCTAGGCTACCAGGATTCGAGAACTTTAGGCCTGTGAGAGATTACCCATATGGAATGCCATCTACTACCATGGCAGGACTTCAAAACAATTCTTCCATATATACTCAACCACATAATACGGTTATTTTGCCAATTCAAAATTCTGGATCTGGCATGAACCATGTAGGTCGAAATAACCAATCACAAGGAGTCCCCACCCTATTACCTACCCTTACAACGAATAATCAGGAAGCCTTTAGACAACAAATGGACGCCAGTAACCATGATATGGTAGGAGTTCTGGCCAGAGAAATGAATACCATTTTTTCTCCCTTAATACAGAATGTGAATAGGACTAACACTGACAATGCCCAAACATACCAACAGTTATCAGCACAGATGGGACGCATAGCAGATTTTCTAGGCGCCCCACAATCTGCTGTTCGACACAGGCCAAACTAGGGTATAATCCAGGGAGAAGAACCAACGATAGATCAGGTTCGACCATAAAGGCAAGCCCCTGACGAAAGAGTCATGGGGGAAAGATTGGAACAACAACCAATTCGACGGGAAGTCCCTGAAGAACAACCTAGGAGAGTGATAATGGTTAATAAAGACCAGGATGCAGACGAAGTAATTCATAGGGTCAGGCGGGAAAACATGATGGAAAATGACTTAACCAGTATGATAGAGAGAATCATGGCCCAGAATGGTCTGAATACAGGACTTCGACGGCCAAATTATTCCTCTCCTTTATCAGAATATGTCCTGCAAACAGAATTACCAAGGGGTTGTAAAATCCCTAAGTTCACCAAATTCTTAGGAGATACTAGTGAATCCACTATAGAGCACATAGCCAGATACATGACTGAGGTAGGGGATTTGGCGAACAGTGAGAACTTAAGGATGAAATATTTCCCTAGTTCTTTAACAAAGAACGCCTTCACGTGGTTTACAACTTTGCCACCA
Organism: Lathyrus oleraceus; assembly: GCF_024323335.1. NCBI lineage: Eukaryota > Viridiplantae > Streptophyta > Magnoliopsida > Fabales > Fabaceae > Lathyrus > Lathyrus oleraceus. The sequence continues at coordinate 204,932,632 of NC_066581.1, forward strand.
AATTCCATAGATGCTTGCCCCAGTTAGAAAGATTATTTCATGAACAATTCTACATGGGCCAAACTAAGATAAGTCTTAAGGAATTAGCCAACATCAAAAGGAAATTCACCGAACCTATAGATGATTATCTGAATAGGTTCCGTTTGTTGATATCTAGATGCTTTACAATAGTGTCTGAACACGAGTTGGTCGAAATGGCCGCTGGAGGTTTAGACTATTCCATCAGGAAAAAGTTAGATACCCAACATCTAAGAGACATGGCCCAATTAGCAGATAGGGTTCGACAGGTCGAACGCTTAAAATCTGAAAAGGCCAGAGCGAATAAGAATTATAAGAAATAGAGGGTTGCTTATGTTGAATTTGAAGACGGAGAGTCTGAAATCGCTGAAGACACTTATGGTCTTGAGGAATTCGAAGTAGATTTGGCAGAATTAAAAGAAGCACCACCCTATGCTTGCAAATTACTTACACCTTTGAATGGAAGAAACCCTGTCGAAACTGAAAAGAATGATAGATTTCCCAAAAAGACTTACACATTTGATGTTACCAAATGTGACGAGATCTTCGATTTATTAGTAAAAGATGGCCAAATGGTAGTGCCTCCTAATACCAAAATTCCTTCCATTAGAACAACGAAAGAAAAGATGCTTCTGTAAATATCACAATTTTTTAGGCCATAAAACTTCACAATGCTTTCTTTTCAGGGATCTTATTCAGAATGCAATCAGGGATGGTCGCCTCAAGTTCGCCGACAAAGGGAAAAACCAGATGAAAGTTGATACCGATCCCCTCAACATTGCTGAGACAAACTATGCTGAACCGGTCGAAATCAACATGATCGACGTAGGGGAAGTGAAGCCTGTAAAGGCAACAAGAACTGGAGGCTATACACTGGATGGAAAGTGGGCTACTGATGGCCTAAGTAACGATGTTTCCTTTGGAATCTCTGTCAAAGGTAAACAGGTTGCTAACGTCGAACCAAGGGCCACTGAAGGTCTCAAGGGGAAAGCAATCGAGGCTACTGAGGGCCTAAGAAAGAAATTCGAGGAAATTTCTATCACTGATGGCGCCAGTCTAGGTGTCAACATGGTGGATCTGAAGCACCCCCCTCCCCAGAAATGGAGGAGGTAGAGGAATGTTTGAAGATGGAGCAAGAAGGAATGAAGTTTGGCTACCCCAAAGCCAACGAAAGCCTACGTGAATATCTCTGGAGATGTCACAAAAAGAATGTTGACATGTTGTTATGCCCAAGATGCAGCATCAGGATATCTCGAAGGGTGGCTGAGGATTACGAGAGATGGCAACGAACAAAGACCGAGAGAAACTGGAGGAAGGAAAGCCAATTACAGAAGGTGTATCCCACGCCAGGAGAAAGCCTTCTTGGTTTCGTTGTGCGGTGCTACAAATATGAAACAGAATGCTTGATGTGTCCCAGGTGTGGGGCAGTGTACAATAGAGAATTAGCCGAAGCATTCGAAAGAATCCCATATGACCAAGGTTGGGACGGACATGGAGGTAACCCAAACATGTATAGCTTCGACAAAAGGGGAGCACCTAGGAGGCCAGATAGCCCTCACCCAAGGGCGAATAGAGTTATGTTTAAACTGCCAGCAGAAGTCCCCGAGGACAAATGGACTCAGGCGGGACCAAAGAAAGGAAAGTGGAGAAGTTTCGAGGATGGAGGAAGAACCTCTTGGGCGTACAGAAAACAATTTCAGGCGTCCAAGAGAGAGGCTATCAGGCTAAAAAATTTACAAAGGAAAAAACCCTATGTCAAGATCCTAGTGGAGAAGACATCAGAGGATGAGGAAAGCAGAAAGAGAGATGAATCCAAAAGAGACTGGAGAATCCAGCAGTGTCAAGGTTCCCCCAAATATCATGGATTCGACCAAACCACCCGTAGGAAGGAAGTTATTTCCAAATGAAAACATAAGTCAGAAGGTTCAGAAGGAACAAGTAAGAGAGGAGGAAATGCTCACAGACGACTTCGAGTCCGACGGGAGTGTCTTCGGTTAATATGAATTGCAACGTAGTCTCAGTCCTGCCGTACGAGTATAACCCGAAAACAGAGGTTGAAGATAATGAGGAAGCGGACGCTGCGGAGATGGCGAAGCATCAACCAGTGTGTTACTATGTTCTGAACAGTGGCGCTGTCGAAGAGCAGAACTCTATTTTCGAAAGGCCTCACCAGGGGATGCAGAGTCACCTCAAGTCCCTATACATTAGGGCCAAAGTTGGACAGGTGGGAATGAATAAAGTCTTGGTGGACGGAGGAGCAACAGTCAATTTGATGCCCCAATTCATGTTGAAAAAGATAGGTATGTTCGACACTGATGTCAAACCTCATAACATGGTATTGTCAAATTATGAAGGTAATATAGGACAGGCGTTGGGCGTCATACAAGTGGACCTGACTGTTGGGTCAATCACAAGACCAACGATGTTTATGGTAATACCTGCAAAAGCAAATTACAACTTACTACTAGGGAGAGAATGGATACATGGAATAGGGGCGGTCCCTTCGACCATGCATCAAAGAATATCTATCTGGAGAGAAGATGGCGTGGTAGAGAATGTCGAAGCTGACCCAAGTTACTTCATGGCAGAAGTAAACCATGTGGACAAGAGAAACTTCGACAGGAACTTGGCGCACATAGGACCATATTACCCACCGGAAGAAGGCTACGCCCCAAATAAAAATGCCTTGTACTTCTTGACTCTCCACCCAAATGGCTTTAAGTGGGATAGGGAGATTATGGGAGACCCAGAAGAAGGGGAATCATCTGAAATACGGCTAACAGGCTGGGATGAAGACCCTTACTATGACTGAGTCTTCTTTCCTCGAAAAGATTTCGGCCTACATGGCTGAGAACAAAAGACAAGCGGCTCTCGAAGTCGAGATAACAAACATGGCTAACAAAGCCACATATGGTGAAATCTATAATACAGGACCTGAGGAGTTCTCTAAACCAAAAACCCCTAACGAACAAGTACTCATGGAACCAACAGAACAGAGGTTAGACGCCATCTACGACGAAGAGCCTCTAGGATTTGAAAAAGATCCAGTAACGTCAAGTGCAAAGATGTTAGCACAAGATCCTCTCGAAGAGATTGATCTCGGAAATAGAAGTGAAAAAAGAATTACCTACATCAGCGCTAAACTGGACCCCAAGTTGAAAGTGAGAGTTATTGAATTGCTAAGAAAAAACAAAGATTGCTTCGCTTGGGATTACGACGAGATGCCTGGTTTGAAGAGGGACTTGGTCGAATTAAAGATGCCTATCAAGGATGGCAAGAAGCCCATCAAGCAGACTCCAAGAAGATTCGCCCCAGAAATCCTCTCAAAGATAAAAAAAGAGGTCGAAAGACTTCTTCGTTGCAATTTCATCAGAACCACAAGGTATGTCGATTGGATTGCAAACATAGTCCATGTTATCAAGAAAAATGGATCTTTCCGAGTATGTATAGATTTTCGTGATCTAAATGCAGCAACTCCTAAAGATGAGTATCCAATGCTTGTGGCAGAGATGCTGGTTGACTCAGCCGCAGGCTATGAATATCTCAACATGCTTGATGGATATTCTGGCTATAACCAGATTTTCATTGCAGAAGAAGATGTTTTCTAAAACAACTTTTCAATGTCCAGGGGCAATAGGCACTTATGAGTGGAGAGTTATGCCTTTTGGCTTAAAAAACGTTGGGGCAACATACCAGCGAACAATGAATTCTATATTCCATGATTATATAGAGACATTTATGCAAGTGTACATAGATGACATTGTGATAAAATCTACGTCAGATGAAGATCATCTAACCCATCTCATCCAATCATTCGAAAGAATGAGAAAACATGGCTTAAAAATGAATCCTCTTAAGTGTGCATTCTTTGTGCAGGCTGGAGATTTTCTGGGCTTTATGGTCCACAAAAAGGGGATAGAAATCAATCAGAACAAGACGAAGGCTATTATGGAGACCAAAGCACCATCAACCAAGAAAGAATTGCAATCATTATTAGGAAAGATAAACTTCCTAAGAAGATTCATTTCGAATTTAAGTGGTCGAACTCAAGCCTTCTCTCCCCTTCTGCGCCTGAAACAATGGAAGTTCGAATGGAATGACGAACATCAAAAGGCATTCGACAAGATCAAATATTATCTGACGAATCCTCCTATCTTGGCACCACCATGTGGAAAGAAGCCTATGAGATTGTATATATCAGCTTCCAACACTACCATAGGTAGCATGTTGGCGCAAGAGAATGAAGATGGCGTCGAAAGAGCCATTTATTATCTTAGTAGGGTTTTAAATGATGCAGAAACTAGATACACTTCAATAGAAAAGTTGTGTCTTTGTTTGCATTTCTCTTGTACTAAACTCAAGTATTATATAAAACCTATTGATTTATACGTCTCTTCGCATTTTGATGTCATCAAGTATATGTTATCTAAGCCAATAATGCACAGTCGAATTGGCAAATGGGCATTAGCACTCACTGAATACTCTTTAACCTTTATGCGTTTAAGGGCAATGAAGGGACAAATAGTATCAGACTTTATTGTAGACCATGCAGTGGTCGAAAACCCTCAACTTCAAGTTGAGTTGAAACCTTGGAAATTATTCTTCGACGGTTCCACTCATAAGGATGGAAGTGGGGTTGGGATAATGTTAATTTCTCTTGACGAAATTCCAACAAAACTCAAATATAGAATTGAAGGTCCCCTTTGTTCTAACAACGAAGCAGAATATGAAGCCCTTATTGCAGGACTTGAGGCTTTGTTGGAATTGGGGGAAACTAGGGTCGAAATTAAAGGAGACTCAAAATTAGTAATCAAGCAACTGACGAAGGAGTACAAATGTATAAAAGAAAATTTGATTATGTACTTCGTCATTGCAAATAGGTTACTCAAAAAATTCGAGTACATCGACATAAAACATGTCCCTAGAATAAAAAAACCAAAAGGCTAATGACTTAGCACAAATAGCTTAAGGGTATAAAATTTCAAAAGAGAAGCTAGAAGAACTCGTCGAAGTAAGAGGAAAGGAAATGGCTGCCAGATTATCTCCGACAGATTTGGAAAGCACTCAGTTAGGATATGCTAACAAAGAGGAGTTTGAAGTATTGGCCATTGATACCTTAATAGATACAGATTGGAGGAATCCAATTATTAATTATCTTAAGGACCCTTCAACAGATACAGAAAGAAAAACCAAGTACATGGCTTTATCTTATGTGTTGATAGGGAATGAATTATTCAAGAAAACCCCCGAAGGGATCCTGTTGAAATGCTTAGGAGAAAGCGAAGCTTACTTGGCATTATCTAGTGTACGTAGTGGAGCTTGTGGAGCACACCAGACAGGCCATAAGATGAAATGGTTGCTTTTCAGATATGGAATGTATTGGCCCACCATGTTAAAAGATTGTATAGAGTTTGCTAAGGGTTGCCAAGAATGTCAAATACATGCAGGAATTCAACATGCTCCTGCAAGTGAACTTCATACAATTATTAAGCCTTGGCCCTTCAGAGGATGGGCATTAGATCTAATTGGGGAAATTAGACCCAATTCATCCAAAGGTCAAAGATACATACTTGTAGGAATTGACTATTTCACTAAATGGGTCGAAGCAGTACCTTTAGTAAATGTGGATCCAGAAACTGTTATCGGAAGAGCATCCCTCGACTATGATATATGATAATTTTTATTTCTTATGATATCGACCAGTTTTGGTCTTCTCAGCTTTTAGGCGTTTGATGTGTCAAACTCTGTCAGCCAATTGCGCTATATATATATAATAATATATATATATATATATATATATATATATATTATATATATATATATAATATATATATAAATATATATATATATATATATATATATATATATATATATATATATATAATATATAATCGCAATTGGCTGACAGAGTTTGACACATCAAACGCCTAAAAGCTGAGAAGACCAAAACTGGTCGATATCATAAGAAATAAAAATTATCATATATCATAGTCGAGGGATGCTCTTCCGACGATGAAGAGTTGATCGAAAGAAGCGAGGTCAACGTGGCAGAACTTAAGCCTGAACCTCTATACACGTGTAAAGTTTTAAAGCATTTGAATGGGAAAAACCCCACCGAAGCTGAAAAAATAGATAAATACGTAGCAAATACTTACATGTTCGACGTGTCTAAATGTGACAAAATCTTTAATCTATTGGTTAAAGATGGTCAAATCATCGTCCCTCAAGGTTTAAAGGATCCCCCTTTAGAACAAAAGAAGAAAAGGGGATTATGTAAATTTCATAATTTTCTTGGTCATAAAACTCATCAGTATGTTCTTTTCAGGGATTTGGTACAAAAGGCATTGAAAGAAGGAAGGCTTCAATTTGGCGAAAGGCCAAAGATGCAGGTGGACTCCTACCCTCTGAAGTTGGAATAAGCTTTGTATTCTGAGCCTCTCGAGTGTATGATGGTTGAGACTACTGATGGTCTCGTGGAATGTTCAGATATGGTGTCCTTAGCTGAGTCTTTTGAAGCACTGATGGTTGAAACTACTGATGGTTTCAATGACAAGGATGAAAATGGATTGGAGTCAGCCTATCCCCAACCAGGAGAACGCTTATCAAATTTCTAAGAGAAGTGTTGTGTCAGTGGGTCAAAAGCGCTTCTATGTCCTAAGTGAAGCAAAATGTTCGACGAGAAAACTGATGAAACATTGGAGTCTGGAAACAAGGCATTGAAGGAGGAGAAACATGTTGTCCCAAGATTTGTGTTCGACAAACGTGGAGCACCACGACAGAACAAAGAATACAAGAGGAAATTCCAAAATTCTCGACCAAAGACTTTCATTCCACCGACGGATGTTCCATAGGAGAAGTGGGTAGAATTGATGAACCGGGAAAGGGAGCAAGAGAGCAAAGTGGAGAGTATTGGATTTAGAGAAAGAAACAACTTCTCCGGAGAAGAAGGTCGAGACAAGGGGCTATGTGGTTTCCCAATTACAAAGGGAAGAACCCAATGACTAGAACACAATGGAGGCATTACCAGCGGAATAAAAAAGTTGGGAAGAAGGTCACGACCCCACATTTGAAGCCTGTTGAAACCTCAGGACAAAATAGGAAGATCCCAAAGGTAGTGGGGGTAGAACAAGGAAAAATGGCGGCTAATCAAACAATGGCCATGACTATTGACCTGATAGGGAAGAAAGCAGTAGTAACTTCAAAAAGTATGAAGTGTTCATATGAGGTCGAAAAAGAGTCGAGGGACGTGGATAAATCAAAGGAGAAGGAACTTGAGTAATCCTCTCAGCCAGAGGAAGGAGAGCCTGAATACCCTCCCAGTCCGACGAGGAGTTCGACGAAGACATGTACGACAAAACCAATGATGACATCTATGGTGATGACTTCGTTGTAAACTACGACATTGTCTCAGTATTGGCGGTTGAATACAACATGGTATCAGAAGTCTCCGAAATGGAGGAAGACATAATGCCAGACGAAACGGTTGGAGGGAAACCAATATACTACTACGTCATAAATAGTGGTGTGCTTGAGGAGAAGAAGGACACATTCCAAAGACCCAGCCCATGGATGATGTACCATCTGAAGCCTTTATTCATAAGGGCGAAGGTCGATAGAGTGGCAGTAAACAAGGTATTTGTAATAATGTTTGACATCTCCTTGCATGAGCCACATGACCCTAGACCTCTAAATAATCTTGGAATCTTTGAACCGAAGAAGGGACCAAAGATTCAAAGAAAAGTTACTCCTCTCAACCACCTTCTCCTTAGAGATACCACCAAGTTCAACTCTCAAATCAAGAGTATTCACCAAGATTCTAAGAGACTCAATATAGGAATCAAAACTACCAAACACATGATGGTTTCAAACTTTCAGGAGCCTTAAGGACTTTATGTTTATCTGATTTCAATGTGTTAAATTTGATATTAGTATTGTTTGTGTAAGAAGATGTGTAATATAGTAATATGTATGTTTTTTTTATATACTAAAAATAAAATAGCACTTTTATAATAATGAAGTTTTTTTTGCCTAGATTTTCAAAAATAAGAGGAAACTTGTTTCTACGTGTACACCATCTGACATTCAATGTCTTATAAATTAATTGAAACTTATCTTTTATAATTTATGTTCTTGATTGTTTTGCTATACTTTCTGAATTCATAAAAAAAATTTAACAGTTTTCTGACGGTTAAGCTTGTTAAACTTGTATTCAACTTTTACACTTTTCGAGCGAACCTGTATTTTTTTTTGTTTTTTTTTGGAAGTATGATTTCAAACTTAGACTTTTATATTTTATATACAACTAATGAATATCATTTAAATTCATCTTTAGTTTATTTATTTATTGTTATACGAATAAATCACAATATTGAAATCGTACTCGTAAAAGTATACTAGGATAACTTATAAATTTAATTTAAAATTATATTCGTAAAAGTATATTAGAGTAACTTTACTTATGAGGGTCAATAATGTCTCAATCATTCATTATGTGAATTGCTTATATCTTTTCCCTTTGTGATTAACTTCTTATAAATTAGTTCTAACGCATTATGTACTCTAGACCCATCAAAGACCACTTAAGGTGATTGTACATCATTACCATGAGTCATTAGGACTTGTATCTTCAAGTGCCACAAACTAAAATCATTATAATTAGTAAATTTTTCAATCCCATACTTCGTTCATGGCATCTTGATCCATGTTTACCGTACCAGTTTGTTGTGATAAACGTCGCACCAGTAACGAATAAAACTCAGAAAGAGATTAAGTTTTTTTAATAAACACGAGAAATCATTTTTAAGTTTACGAAAGAGATAGGAGAAAGAAGAATAACAAGAATTGATTAAAACCGTTTTACTATTTACAATCAAATATCAACCAACCTTAACCCCTCTCTCAACAACCTGAGAGAGGAGTCTATTTATATACTACAAACTAACTTAACTAATAAGTTAACTTAACCACTAAACTAACTTAACCAACAAACTAACTTATACAACTTGCTTCCAAGAATAAGATTCGACTACAACACGCACATCTTCGACTTTTACAAACCTAACAGACTTCAACTACAACGTGCGCACATGAACGGACCTACGTATGATTGAGGGGATGCAAATGAACCCCTGAGTTTTGAAATTTTTACTAATAATCCTATTATTATAAATTTTGCACCCCCTGACTTTATACCGTTTGCACCACACTATTGTATCTGCTTTGAACATAAAAGCTATTGCTGCTATAATTTTTTTTACATAAAATTTCTATAAGTGACAAGAGATAGACATAAGAAATTAATATGTCTTACTATGCTTAATCATGTGACAAGATACAGAGAGATATTTGATATGTTTGCTGCCACTATAATAATTATTTTGCCTAAAAAAATCTGCAACCTCTTATAACTAATGAATTATTTATATACTAGTATAATGTATTTATTGGCACTAAATTTTTTAATATTATATTTGTAAATCAAATTTTATATATATATATATATATATATATATATATTGCATCCAGACTCCACCACAGCGTGCACAACTCCTGTCGAAACATGAAGTAATTACTGTTGAGATTAGAGTTTGATACAAAATATTACATCCATGTTGTATTAATTGTTTAGTAATGTTATTTGGTTGATGGGTCAAGTTTACGATTAATCCTTTTGTACCTTTTTTTTATTATATTTTTTCTGTTTTTTTTTTCAAAACTAATTTTTATTTATCAATTTCATCAAAAACAAACAGTAGTTTTTTTATTTTTAATTATTGAAAAGGTCAATCCAAAAGTATGCATGATTCAATTTTATCAAAAACTAACTGTATAAATAATCTCATTGAATCTCTCATAGGGAACACGAGATTTGGGGCGAAACCCTAGTTATAACTTATATGATAAATATGAAATTACACCATGATTCTTGAATATAAAACAGTGAACCTGATAGTATACTGAACGAAGCTTTTCAACATCCGTTTCTACTCCAAAATCTCTTGGTGTTGCCTCATTCAGGTAAACATCATCCTATTTCTTCTATTTCTTCCTGCAACCCTAATTTCTTTTCTAGCTTCTACTTTAAATATTAAAATATACCCTAATTCTGCTTATGCATTCTTTATAGATTGCAGCAACAACGGACAGTGACTTGCCTGATTCTATTTTTTTTTTTAAATTATGACCTATTATCTCGGTTTTACTGACAACCAATGGGTAAAGTAGCGTTTTTTTTAATTTTATTTATGACCAATTTGATGAAAAAATTAAGTAGCGAATCTTTTCCATCCATTTATAAAGTAACAATGGTCAAGACATTGTCAAATTGTCAATCCATATGAAACTTTAGTGATCCACGTGAAACTCTTACTATTAAATCAAAATGTGAATGTCACAACTATCCATCCTGAATGCAAAGTGCTGAAATTTAAACTTAACATATTGAAAACAATAATAATGAAAACAAGAGTAGAACAATATTTCATGATTAGTTTCTTAACGTAATCCTTTCTCTCGTAATTCTAGTTAAAAATGTTTAACGTTAGTTAAGAAAACATGAAAGTAATTTATTAATGTTAGTTGTAGTTCTATCAAGTAAATGTTTAAGATTGTTGTTGTTAAAATTTAGCATTTAACTATTCTATTGATTTTGTTTATTTGTTGTTGTTCAAATTTAATGTTTAAAGATTCCATTGATTTTGTTGTTGTTATTATTTTTGTTGTTGTTGTTGTTGTTTTTGTTGTTGTTAAGATATAATGTTTAAAGATACTTTTGATTTTGTTTTTGTTGTTATTATTGGTGTTGTTGATGATGATGAAGATTTAGAATTTGTCAACGAATTTGATAATTTGCAGATTAAAACGAGAAAAAAATAGGTTAAAAATAAAATTTTGTCAACAAGACTTTATCTCTCATTTATTGTTAAAAATCGAGGTAAAAAATAGCGTATTTTAAAAAAATCAACAATGCAATGGTTGAGGATCAAACCCATGACAAGTGCCACTTTTTCCATTGGTTATTTAAAAATCGAGGGGTAAAGTGACAGGTTTTCATGTTGTCAGTTATTACTTCGTTTGTGTAACCGAGTTTATATCCGTTTTTCGTCCAAGGTGAAATGAGATTATTTGTAATAATGATTGATATTTCTTTGCTTGAGCCACATGACCCTAGATATTTGAATAATCATGAAATCTTTGAACCGAAGAAGGGACCAAAGATTCAAAGAAGAGTTACTCCTCACAACCATCTTCTCCTTAGAGTTTATATCCGTTGTTTGTGTAAGAAGATGTGTAATATAGTAATATGTATGTTTTTCTATATACTGAAAATAAAATAGCATTCTTATAATAATGAAGTTTTTTTTTGCCTAGATTTTCAAAAATAAGAGGAAACTTGTTTTATACGTGTACACCATCTAACATGCAATGTCTTATAAATTAATTGAACCTTATCTTCTCTAGTTTATGTTCTTGATTGTTTTGCTAGACTTTCTGAATTCATAAATTTTTTTAAAAGTTTTGTGACGGTTAAGCTTGTTAAACTTGTATTCAACTTTTACACTTTTCGAGCGAAGCATAACTTTTTTTTTTGGAAGTATCATTTCAAACTTAGATTTTTATATTTTATATACAACTAGTGTATAGTATCATTTAAATTCATCTTTAGTTAATTTATTTATTGTTATATGAAGAAATCACAATATTGTTAGACATATAGATAGAGATAACATTAAATGGAATATAAATTTAATTTGAAATCGTACTCGTAAAAGTATACTTGGGTAACTTATAAATTTAATTTAAAATTATATTCGTAAAAGTATATTAGAGTAACTTTACTTATGAGGGTCAACAAAGTGTCAATCATTCATTATGTGAATTGTTTATATCTTTTCCCTTTGTGATTAACTTCTTATAAATTAGTTCTGATGTATTATGTACTTAAGACCCATCAAAGACCATTTAAGGTGATTGTACATCATTTCTGTGAATCAGTAGGACTTGTAACTTTAAACACCACAAATAAAAATCATTATAATTAGTTTATTTTTCAATCTCATACTTTGTTGATGGCATCTTGATCCATGTTTACCGTATCAGTTTGTTGTGAGAAACGTCACACCAGTAACGAATAAAGCTATGAGAGAGATTGGGTTTTTGTAACAAACACAAGAAATCATTTTTAAGTTTACAAAAGAAAGAGGAGAAATAATAAGAACAAAAATTGATTAAAACCATTTTACTATTTACAAACAAATATCAACCAACCTTAACCCCTCTCTCAACAACCTGAGAGATCAGTCTATTTATATACTACAAACTAACTTAACTAATAAGCTAACTTAGCCACTAAACTAACTTAAGAAACAAGCTAACTTATACAACTTGCTTCCAAGAACAAGATTCGACTACAACACACACATCTTCGACTTCTACATACTTAACAGACTTCAACTATAGCGTGCATACATGGGGGACCTACGTATGATTGAGGGGATGCAAATGAACCCCCTGAGTTTTGAAAAATTTCACTAATAATCCTTTAATTTAAAAAATTTCACGCCTGACTTTATACCGTTTTCACCACACTATTGTCTCTGCTTTGAACATAAAAGATACTGCAACTCTGCTATAAATTTTTTTACATGAAATTTCTATAACTGACAAGACATAGACATGAGAAATTTGATATGTTTGCTGTGACTATAATAATTATTTTGTGTAAAAAAATCTACATCATCTTATAACTAATGAATTATTTATATACTAGTATAATGTATTTATTGGCACAAATAATAGTCATGAGAAAAAGTCAACTACCTAACTTATGTTATAACCACAACAACACAACACATAAGTTAATAATAGGAAACAATTCAATCTATATTACCTAAGATAATTTATTTATTAATCATTCTTTAAAATTATATAATACACTTATATAACAATTATTAATTAATACGAATAAAAACGATCGATTATTAAAAATTAAATTAAATAAAAATTAAACATAAATTATACGTTTTAAAAATAATTAAATAATTTATATATAATACAACTATATCAAATTATATAATAAATTCAATTGTTGAAAAATTTCAATTATATATATATATATATAATATATATATATATATATATATTAATATAATATATATATCTATATATATATATATATATAATATATATTATATATATATATATATAATATATATTATATATATTAATATATATATATATATATATATATATATATATATATTATATATATATATTATATAATATATATATATATATATCTATATATATATATCTATATATATATATATATATAATATATATATATATATATATATATATATATATATATATATTGCAACCGGGCTCCGCCACTGCATGCACAACTCATGTCGAAACATGAAGTAATTACAGTTGAGATTAGAGTTTGATACAAAATATTTCATCTATGTTGTATTAATGGTTTAGTAATGTTATTTGGTTGATGGGTTAAGATTACGATTAATCCTTTTGTACTTTTTTTTGTTATACTTTTTCTAGTTTTTTTTCCAAAACTAATTTTTATTTATCAATTTTATAAAAAAAATAGTATTTTTTTTTTAATTATTGAAAAGGTCAATCCAAAAGTATGCATGATTCAATTTTATCAAAAACAAACTGTATAAATATAATCTCCTTGAATCTCTCATAGGGCACGCGAGATTTGGGGCGAAACCTTAATTCTAACTTATATGATAAATATGAAATTACACAATGATTCTTGAATATAAAATAGTGAATCTGATAGGATACTGCACACTTTGCCCTAAATAAGAAACCCCTTTCACAAAATGCTTCTCAATCCAAACATCTGAACGAAGCTTTTCAACTTCCGTTTCTTCTCCAAAATCTGTTGTTGTTGCCTCCTTAAGGTAAACATCATCCTATTTCTTCTATTTCTTCCTGCAACCCTAATTTCTTTTCTAGCTTCTACTTCAAGTATTAAAATATACCCTAATTTTTGTGTGTGTTCGCTCAACAATGCACAATGACTTGCTTGATTCTTATTTTTTTAATTATAACCTATTATCTCGGTTTTACCGAAAACCGATGGGTAAATTAGCGTATTTTTTATTTTATTTTTTATTTTTTTATTTATGACCAATTTGATGAAAAAATTAAGTATCGAATCTTTTCCGTTCATTTATAAAGTAACAATGGTCAAGACATTGTCAAATCATCAATCCACATGAAACATTAGTGATCCGCGTGAAACTCTTAATAACCAATCAAAATGTGAATGCCACAACTATCCATCTTGAATCCAAATTGCGGAAATATAAATTTAACATATTGAAAACAATAATAATGAAAGCAAGAGTAGAACAGTATTTCATGATTAGTTTCTTAAAGTATTCTTTTCTCTCGTAATTCTAGTTAAAAATGTTTAACATTAGTTAAGAAAACATGAAAGTAACTTATTAATGTTATTTATAGTTCTATCAAATAAATGTTTAATATTGTTGTTGTTGTTGTGGAAATTTAGTACTTAACGATTCTATTGATTTTGTTTATTTGTTGTTGTTGTTGTTGTTCAAATTTAATGTTTAAAGATTCCATTGATTTTGTTGTTGTTATTATTGTTGTTGTTGTTAAGATATAATGTTTAAAGATACTTTTGATTTTGTTTTTGGTGTTGTTATTGGTGATGTTGTTGATGATGACGAAGATTTAGAATTTGTCAACAAATTTGATACTTTGATGATTAAAACAAGAAAAAAATAGGTTAAAAATAAAATTTTATCCCTCGTTTATTGTTAAAAACCGAGGTAAAAAGTAGCATATTTTTAAAAATACAAAAATGCAGTGGTTGGGGGTAAAATGACAAGTTTTCATGTCGCCAGTTATTACTTCGTTTGTGTAACCGAGTTTATATCCGTTTTTCGTCCAAGATGAAATGAGATTATTTGTAGTAATGATTGACATTTCCATGCTTGAGCCACATGACCATAGACCTTTGAATAATCTTGAAATCTTTGAACCGAAGAAGGGACCAAAGATTCAAAGAAGAGTTACTCCTCGCAACCACCTTCTCCTTAGAGATACCACCCAGATCTACTCTCAAATCAAGAGTATTCACCAAGATTATAAGAGATTCAACATAGGAATCAAAACTATCAAACACATGATGATTTCAAACTTTCAGGAGCCTTAAGGACTTTATGTTTTTCTCATTTCAATCTGTTAAATTTGCTATTAGTATTATTTATGTAAGAAGATGTGTAATATAGTAATATGTATGTTTTTCTATATACTAAAAATAAAATAGCACTCTTATAATAATGAAGTTTTTTTTTCCTAGATTTTCAAAAATAAGAGGAAACTTGTTTTATACGTGTACACCATCTAACATGCAATGTCTTATAAATTAATTAAACCTTATCTTCTCTAGTTTATGTTCTTGATTGTTTTGCTAGACTTTCTGAATTCATAATTTTTTTTTAAAGTTTTGTGACGGTTAAGCTTGTTAAACTTGTATTCAACTTTTACACTTTTCGAGCGAAGCAGAACTTTTTTTGTTGTTTTTTTGGAAGTATCATTTCAAACTTATACTTTTATATTTTATATACATCTAGTGTATAGTATCATTTAAATTCATCTTTAGTTTATTTATTTATTGTTATACGAACAAATCACAATATTGTTAGACATATAGGTAGGGATAACATTAAATGGCATATAAATTTAATTTGAAATTCTACTTGTAAAAGTATACTTGGGTAACTTATAAATTTAATTTATAATTATATTCGTAAAAGTATATTAGATTAACTTTACTTATGAGGGTCAACAAAGTCTGAATCATTCATTATGTGAATTGTTTATATCTTTTCCCTTTGTGATTAACTTCTTATAAATTAGTTCTAACGTATTCTGTACTAAAGACCCATCAAAGATCATTTAAGGTGATCATACATCATTACTGGGAATCAGTATAACTTGCATCTTCAAACCCCAGAAATCAAAATCATTATAATTAGTAAATTTTTCAATCTCATACTTTGTTGATAGCATATTGATCCATGTTTTCCTTATCAGTTTGTTGTGACAAACGTCACACCAGTAACAAATAAAGCTATGAGAGAGATTGGGTTTTTGTAACAAACACAAGAAATCATTTATAAGTTTACAAAAGAAAGAGGAGAAATAAGAAGAACAAAAATTGACTAAAACCATTTTACTATTTACAAGCAAATATCAACCAACCTTAATCCCTCTCTCAACAACCTGAGAGATCAATCTATTTATCTACTACAAACTAACTTAAGTAATAAGGTAATTATCCACTAAACTAACTTAACCAACAAGCTAGCTTATACAACTTGTTTCCAAGAACAAGATTTGACTACAACACACATCTTCGACTTCTACATACTTAACAGACTTCAACTACAGCGTGCACACATGGGCGAACCTACGTATGATTGAGGGAATGCAAATGAACCCCCTGAGTTTTGAAAAATTTCTCTAATGATTCTTTTATTTTAAATTTTGCACCCCCTGACTTTATACCGTTTGCACCACATTGTTGTATCTGCTTTAAACATAAAAGCTACTGCAACTCTGCTATAACTTTTTTTACATAAAATTCCTATAAGTGACAAGACATAGACATAAAATTAATGTGTTTTACTATGCTTAATCATATGACAAGAGAGAGAGAGAGAAAAATTTGATAGGTTTGTTGCCACTATAATAATTATTTTGTGTAAAAAATCTATAACTAATGAAATATTTATATACTAGTATAATGTATTTATTGGCACAAATAAAATTCATGAGAAAAAGTCAACTACCTAACTTATGTTATAACCACAACAACACAACACATAAGTTAATAATAGAAAACAATTAATATATATTACCTAAGATAATTTATTTATTTATCATTCTTTAAAATTATATAGTACACTTATATAACAATTATTAATTAATACGAATAAAAATGATCTATTATTAAAAATAAAATAAAATAAAAATTAAACATAAATTATACATTTTAAAAATAATTAAATAATTTATATATAATAAAACTATATCAAATTATATAATAAAATTCAATTGTTTTAATATTTCAATATTATATCTCTCTCTCTCTCTCTCTCTATATATATATATATATATATATATATATATATATATATATATATATATTGCATCCGGGCTCCGCCACTACGTGCACAACTCCTGTCGAAACATGAAGTAATTACTGTCGAGATTAGAGTTTGATACAAAATATTACATCTATGTTGTATTAATGGTTTAGTAATGTTATTTGGTTGATGGGTCAAGTTTACGATCAATCCTTTGTACCTTTTTTTAATTATATTTTTTCTAGTTTTTTTTCCAAAACTAATTTTTATTTATCAATTTTATCAAAAACAAACTTTAGTTTTTTTATTTTTAATTATTGAAAAGGTCAATCCAAAAGTATGCATGATTCAGTTTTATCAAAAACAAACTGTATAAATAATCTCATTGAATCTCTCATAGGGCACGCGAGATTTGGGGCAAAACCCTAGTTATAACTTATATGATAAATATGAAATTACACAATGATTCTTGAATATAAATTAGTGAACCTCATACGATACTGCACACTTTGCCCTAAATAAGAAACCCCTTTCACAAAAAGCTTCTCAATCCAATCTCTGAACGAAGCTTTTCAACTTCCGCTTCTTCTCCAAAATCTATTGTTGTTGCCTCCTTCAGGTAAACATCATCCTATTTCTTATATTTCTTCCTGCAACCCTAATTTCTTTTCTAGCTTCTACTTCAAATATTAAAATATACCCTCATTCTTTTTGTGTGTTCTTTATAGATTGCAGCAACAATGGACAGTGACTTTCCTGGTTCTATATATTTTTTTAAAATTATGACCTATTATCTCGGTTTTACTGAAAACCAAGGGGTAATGTAGCGTATTTTTTTATTATTATTTATGACCAATTTGATGAAAAAATTAAGTAGCGAATCTTTCCCGTTCATTTATAAAGTAGCAACAGTCAAGACATTGTCATATCATGAATCCACATGAAACATTAGTGATCCGCGTGAAAATGTGAATGCCACAACTATCCATTTTGAATGCAAAGTGCTGAAATTTAAACTTAACATGTTGAAAACTATACTAATGAAAGCAAGACTAGAACAATATTTTATGATTACTTTCTTAATGTAATCTTTTCTCTCGTAATTCTAGTTAAAAATGTTTAACGTTAGTTAAGAAAATATGAAAGTAACTTATTAATGTTAGTTGTAGTTCTATCAAGTAAATGTTTAATATTGTTGTTGTTGTTGTTGAAATTTTGTATTTAACGATTCTATTGATTTTTATTTATTTGTGTTAGTTGAGTAGCGCCTAAAAAGGGGGGGTGAATTAGGATATTTGAACACTTTTTCCGGTTTATGAAAAACTTTGTTCTTTCTTTTCTGGTTATGTTAAGTGATGAACGGTAAAGTGCGGAAAGACAAAGAACACAAAGAAATATCCCGGTTCCCCTCACAGATCGAGATTACTCCAGTCCCTTTTCAACATGAAAGAGATTTCACAATCTGTTACGACTTGTACACGACAGACACAATCACCAAGAACAACCTCTTGTGGTACACCAAGTTGATATGAGAACAATCCTCTCAAACTTAACTCTCTTGCTTCCAACAATCCTGGACAACAAGGTGTTTACAAAACACACAATCTTATTTTTTAACAACTCTAAAAAAATAAGATATGGATTACAATAATGGTTTGAATGTAACATTTGTAGTATAATAATCACTCAAAGTAATATATCAATTTGCTTGATCTTCTCTTCCAATGAAAATAATTCACAACACAAAGATATTAGATTGCTCAAGAATTTTCTGTTTTGAATGATATGAAAATATGCAAAAAATATCTTGAATGAAGGTTTAAAACAATAAGTGTGAATTCTGAAAATTCTAAGAGATTGATTGGAAGAGGTGAAATTTGAATTTGAAAGATCATGTATTTATATGCGCATAACACCTCAAATGAAACATGGTAATATTCTGAAAGAATCATGAACAATTGTGAAAGATGATTTGAAAAGATTCCATGAAATGGTGCATGAAGAGGTGTATGAACAACCACTGATTTTTCAGAAACGCATAGTGGTAAATCGATTTACATAATGGGTAAATCGATTACCCTGTTGCAACGTTTAAATTTTTTCAAAATCTTTCAGTGGTAAATCGATTTCCCTAAGAGGTAAATCGATTTACCTAGTTAAAAAACTTAAAATTTCACTTCTGGAAAAGTAATGCTCCAGTGGTAAATCGATTTTCCTAAGTGGTAAACCGATTTACCTAAGTGAAAAAAATTAATTTTTGCTTTTAAAAAATATGAAAGCTTCAGTGGTAAATCGATTTCCCTTAAAGGTAAATCGATTTACCCAGTTTGAAAATGAGAAATATGATTCTAAGAAATTTTCCATGCACAATAAAAAGTTATGCAATAGCCATATGGATACTTGAGCATCTAAGACTTTAGTGAAGGTAAGTATTCTCATTACACCTTCTTGAAGTGAAAAGCTTAACTTCTTGAATCAAGATACTTTATCATAGAACAAAATCTTTGCCTTCTTGTTGCTTGGAGTTTTGTCTTCATAAAAAACATTCATCATAGAGAAGCTTGACTTCACATTCTCACCCTTTTTGATGATGACAAATAATCCTCTTTGATGCGTACAATTTCTGGAAACGAAAACTTCTCCCCCTGAGATGTATAATTCCCCCTAAATTTGAGAAGCTTATGATCATGCTGACTTGATCATCTTGAAGAAAATTTGTATCATTTGTACCTTAGGAAATTCACAAACATACAAGCATAATTCATAACACCTTTCTCCCCCTTTGACATTATCAAAAAGAAGGGAAAGATGGGTGAAAGATAGTCTCATGACAAATATAAAATAGAATATACATCATAACTAATAAAAACAACCTTATGCATTCCAAAAATTGAAATCATAAATAATGCAAACAAACAAAGTTGTGGTACCAAGTACCTTACACCAAAATAGTTCAAATATTAGACATAATTAAAACATAATGAAACCAAATGTGCAATTAGCAACCTATAACAAGAATAATACACACAAACAGAAAAACACTAAGGTTGGTTCATGTCATTGTTGGTGTTGTTGTAGTTGTTGCCTTGGTATGGAAATTGTTGTTGAATGAGCGTAAATATAGGAGCGGGAGCAACCGGGTTATTTGGATCATATGGAGGGATATTGAGATACGAGTAGAGATAAGAGAAGTGTTGATTCATGTCGGTTTGAAGAAGGTTTATGTGGTTGGTGGTGGCTTCATGATTTAGCGCAATTTGATTATTTTCCGAAATCCATTGGTCATTGATGGATGTGTTAAGGTTGGAAAATTGAGATGTCATGAAGTTAAAGAGGTCTTGATTACTTAAACCACTTGGAGGAGGAACATTTGGAGGAGGTACATCTTCACCACCATTTCCTTCTTGAGGAATCTCTTCATTTTCTTCATTATTGCCACCAATAAACATAACCGACTTAGTTTCCGGATTATACCGATATCCCATCCGCTTGTCCACATTCTTGATAGAGATTTTGTGACTTCTTGTATCCATAAGACAATATTCAACATCACTAAAATCAACATTAAAATACTCCATAATACGAGTGATGAACCAAGCATAAGGAAGAGACTTAAACTTGTTGGTGTGAGTCATGAAATGGTGAAGAATGAGACGTGACCAATTAAGCGAAATGTCATTCTTAATAGCATACAATGCTTGCATATCCATATCGGTAACAGTACAATGATTTGAATTTCTAGGAAGTATAACATAAGCCAAGAAATAATGAAGCAATCTATCATTGATGAAAAAATTTCCAGCACTCCAAAAATCTTTTGGTGGTTCTTCCCCACCATGAGATTCAACCCTTTTTACATGATATTCGCCTTTCGATATCCTACTTGAGCCAAAATAAAATTCTCTTTTATTATAATCATTCCATACTTCATCCTCCGGATCATATAACATGTGACCACCCAAGGGAATGTCCAAAATTTGACCAAGTCTCTTAAGGGTCAAGGTAATCTTTTTCCCTCTAACATGTGAAACAAATTTTCCATTCTCAATGCACATGTTGCAATAAAATATTCTCACTAAATCTAGATAATAGGGTCCAGAAGAAGTTATGAGAGCCCCTAAACCTAGAGAAATTAATTTATCTTGAAATTTTAAAGCATTCTTCAGGAAAGGAAGAGAGATCACCGAATTTTGGAGTTTGAACAATCTTCTTTTGATAAAACTTTTGATACCTCTCTAATTCCTCCGGGGTGTGATCTTTGAAGAAATGTTGAACATCCATGGATGATGATAAAGCTTTTTCTTTCCCTTTTCCAGTAGTTCCAACTTTCCTCTTAAGTTTTGATGCCATAAGTAAAGGTTAGGAGATGATGGAGATAAGCTTTAATGAAGGTTTTGGGTGATTCGGAGAAGATGAAATTTTTGAGGTGAGATTCTGACTGCTAGGTTAAAGTGAGAAGAAATTTGCTTTTAAATGGGAGAGAGAAAGGATGTGATCGGACCAACCAAAGTAGAAGAAAATAAAAAAAAATCTGAACACGCATGGGTAAATCGATTTACCCCATAGGTAAATCGATTACCATATGGCCAGAAAGCACAAAAAGAAAAAAGTTTCAGGGGAAAATCGATTTACATCATGGGTAAATCGATTTACCTAGTTCAAAATATGCCAAACACGAAAAAAACAATGCTACTGTTTTACGGGTAAATCGATTTACATAATGGGTAAATCGATTTACTCAGTGCCAAATATGCCAAATACAAAAACCAGTGCTACTGTTTTATGGGTAAATCGATTTACATCATGAGTAAATCGATTTACTCAGTAAAAAAAAGCTAAAAAACACATATTTTTAACAAAGATTCATGCAAGAGACACCCAATGAATCATGTAAAAGAAAGGAGTAGAAGTAGAGATCCATGAAATAAATTGAAAATGTAAATAGATGAGTTGGAAATGTATGTGCACCTTTGATTATTGATATATTTTTGACAAATTATATGTCACATTCATCTAGAATCCCAAGTTCCCTTCAAATTTTGTAAAATGGTTCTCGCGCCAAAGGTTTTGTGAAGATGTCGGCAAGTTGATTATGAGTATCCATAAATGTGACTTCGACATCTCCTTGAAGCACATGGTCACGAAGAAAGTGATGCCGAATGTCAATGTGTTTGGTTCTTGAGTGCATGACCGGATTCTTTGTAATGTTTATCGCACTTGTGTTGTCACAACGAAGAGGAATGCATCCAAGATCGAGTCCGTAGTCACGAAGTTATTGCTTAAGCCAAAGTATTTGAGTGCAATACCTACCTGCGGCTATGTATTCTGCTTCGGAAGTGCTTAGAGAAACACATGCTTGTTTCTTGCAAGCCCACGAAACTAATGCATTTCCAAGGATGTGACATGTACCACTAGTACTTTTTCGATCAGTTTTACATCCTGCATAGTCAGCGTCAGAATAACCAACTAAATTGGAAATACTACCTTTAGGATACCATAGGCCGACATTTATTGTTCCCTTGAGATATTTCATGATTCTCTTAACAGCGGTGAGATGTGATTCTTTTGGATTGGCTTGAAAACGAGCACAAAGACACACACTGAACATAATATCAGGACGACTTGCCATCAAATAAAGTAAGGAACCAATCATACCTCAATACTTTGTTAGATCAATCGAAACACCTGATTCATC
This sequence comes from Lathyrus oleraceus, assembly GCF_024323335.1. Classification (NCBI taxonomy): domain Eukaryota; kingdom Viridiplantae; phylum Streptophyta; class Magnoliopsida; order Fabales; family Fabaceae; genus Lathyrus; species Lathyrus oleraceus. Next base: position 204,955,495 of record NC_066581.1, read on the forward strand.
TTGATCAACATAAGATCCGGATCCCATCGGAGTAGACATTGCCTTGCAACTATCCATGTCGAATATTTTTAATAACTCTTTGCATTACTTTGATTGGTTGATGAAGATGCCATCCTTCAATTGCTTAATTTGAAGTCCAAGAAAATAATTCATCTTACCCATCATGGACATCTCGAATTCTCCTGGCATCATTGATGAAAATTCTTCACACATTTGTTTGTTTGTTGAGTCGAATATGATGTCGTCAATGTAGACTTGAACCAATAAAGTGTTATCTTTTATTTTCTTAATAAACAAGGTTTTGTCAATTTTACCTTTTTCAAATCCCTTTTCACAAAGAAATTTGCTGAGACAATCATACCATGCTCTAGGTGCTTGCTTTAGGCCATAAAGAGCTTTCCTCAACTTGAAAACATGTGAAGGATTTTTGAAGTCTTCAAAGCCCGGGGGTTGTTTGACATAAACTTCTTCATTGATGTAGCCATTCAAGAATGCGCTCTTGACATCCATTTGAAATAATTGAAAATTTAATGAACATGCATAGGCAAGTAATAAACAGATATCTTCTAACCTTGCAACCGGAGCGAAGGTTTCTTCAAAATCAATGCCTTCTTCTTGATTGTATCCTTGGGCCACCAATCTAGCTTTGTTTCGAACAATTATACCATTCTCATCAAGCTTGTTCTTAAACACCCATCTGGTACCTATGATGTGTTTATCACTTGTCCTAGGGACAAGTTCCCAAACTTGATTCCTTTCGAATTGGTTTAACTCTTCTTGCATAGCAATTATCCATTGGTCGTCACCTAATGCTTCATCAACTTTGGAAGGTTCAATTTGTGAGACAAAATCCATATTTAAGCATGCATCTTTGAGATTTAATCTTGTTGCAATGCCTTGACTAATATCACCAATGACTTTATCAATTGGATGATCCTGATGAGTTCTCCATTCCTTAGGTAGATCATTATCATTTGTTTTTTGCTCATCTTGATGTTTTGGTTGATCACCATTGTTTCCACTTGAAGTATCTATTTGAGGAACTTCTACAATATCATCATCATCATCATCACACAAAACAATATCCTCCTTGGAGGGGTTATTTCTCATCTAAAATAACATGCATAGATTCTTCAATTTTTAAAGTTCTTTTATTATATATTCTAAAAGCTTTACTGGTAAGAGAGTATCCAAGAAATATACCTTCGTCGGACTTCTCGTCGAACTTACCTAAGTTGTCTTTGTCAGTGTTGAGGACAAAACATTTACACCCAAAGATGTGAAAGTAAGATATGTTTGGTTTCCTTCCTTTGAAGAGTTCATAGGGAGTCTTTTTTCAGGATAGTTCTAATGATGATTCTATTACTTACATAGCATGTCGTGCATACCGCATCCGCCCAAAAATACTTTGGAAGATTTGAGTCGCTTAGCATCGTTCGTGCAAGTCCCACAAGTGACATATTCTTTCTCTCCACCACTCCATTTTGTTGAGGAGTCCTTGGTGCCGAGAAATTATGAAATATTCCATGTTCTTCGCAAAACTCTTCGAAGGATGCATTTTGGAATTCTCCACCATGGTCGCTTCTTATGGAGGCAATAGTTAGCGATTTCTCATTTTGGATTTGCTTCGCATATTTCTTGAATGCCTTGAATGAATCATTTTATGAACTAAGAAGAAAGTCCAAGTGTATCTAGAGAAATCATCAACAATAACTAAAGCATATACATTACCTCCGAAGCTTCTTGTTCTTGATGGACCAAATAAGTCCATATGCAGCAATTGTAGTGGACACCATATTCTTTGATATGAAATTTGATTTGGTTTGTTTCCATTTTTGAAATGCATCACAAAGTCTATCTTTGACGAATTTTATCTTAGGAAAACCAATGACAAGATCATGCTTTATAAGTTTATTCAAATGTTCCATATGAATATGTGTGAATCTTTTATGCCACAACCATGACTCATTATTGTTTACCATAAGACATTTTACCTTCAAGATAAATCATCAAGGGAAATCATAAAGATATTATTAATTCTTGTACCTTTGAGTTTTACCTCATGAGAGACTTCATCTTCAATCAAGCATTCATCTTTGGTGAACTTGATTTTGAAGCCCTTGTCGCAAAGTTGGCTAATGCTTATAAGATTATGCTTTAGTCCTTCGACATAAAGGACATCTTCAATGGATGTGAAAGGGTGTGCTCCAACTTTGCCTATGCCAAAAATTCTCCCTTTGTTGTTATCACCATATGTGACATAACCCTTGGCCTTCAATGCTAGATTTGATACCAAAGATTTGATAAGGTTTTCAAGCATACCTACAAAACAAAGTTACGTTTTGTTAGGTATCCAAATTGCTTTGGGTACTTCATAATTAGTACCTTTCTTTACCCATACGTAATGCCCACTTGCTATGCTAGAGTTTCTAACAGAGCATGCATTAGGTGTATGGCCAATTATTCCGCAATAAAAACAAGTAGGTTCAAAATTGCTTCTATATCTAGGAACATAAGATTTCTTTTTAGAAGATATTTTTCTTTTAGGATAGTGATGAACATTTTTTGCCTTCTTCACTTTCTCTTTGGTTGGTTGGTCATTAGCCTTAACAAAAACAGTTTTGCTTGAACTTGGCTTGGAAAATTTTGAATAACCAAGTCCACTTTTGTCATTGGAATATCTTTGTTGGCTAAGGACACCTTCCAACCCAATTTGTCCTTTTTCATACCTTTCAAGAACTCTTTTTAATTGGACAATTTGGAAAGAAAGTGATTCACAATTTTTACATACAAAATTCTGTTTTTCGCTAATCATCTTTTGTTTTTCATTGTTGACATCTTTTTCAATTGTCACGATTTTTTCTTCTAAAGATAAAATCTTTTTCTTTTGAGATGATATAGTTTTATACAAAATTTTGCATTCTTCAAGAAGTTCATTTATAGCACCTTGTGCATCACTATCGAATAGAGAAAACTCATTACTAACCTCATCTTCTTCATTGTCGGAATGGTGCGAGGCCATTAATGCTAGATTTGCACATTCGTCGCTTTCTGATTCAGCTGAATAACTTATCTCATTATCTTCCCATGCAACATATGCCTTTTTATTCTTGAAATCCTTCTTGCCTTTAAAGCCACCTTTCTTTGAGAGTTTCGGACAATCCGGCTTTATATGGCCTTGCTTTCCACATTCATAACATGTGACTTCTTGCGTAGATGTGGAAGCCTCCCTTTTTCTGAAATGTTTATTTCTTTTTGCATTAAAGGGTTTGTCATTTTTACTAAAAAACTTACCAAGCCTTTTAACAAGGAGCATGAAATTTTCATCTTCCTCCGATACGCCATCATTTCTATCTTCCTTTGAATCTACTTTTAAAGCAATTCCTTTGGATTTCTTCTCTTGACTTTCATGCTTTTCGAGTCTTCCAAGTTCAAGTTCATGTTCTTGGAGTTTTCCGAATAATGATGCGGACGTCATAGTGGAAAGACTTTTCTTCTCCGATATGGCCGTTACTTTTGGTTGCCATTCTCTAGTCAAGGATCTTAGCACTTTAAGGTTGAGATCATCATTTGTGAATGTTTTTCCGAGAGCAATTAAATGGTTCGTCAAGTGAACAAATCTTTTCTGTAAAGCAACAATGGATTCTCCGGGCTGTATTCTGAACATTTCGTATTCTTGACTCAATGTGTTTAATCTGGATCTTTTAACTTCAACGGTTCCTTCGTGAGTCTCCACCAAAGTGTCCCAAATTTATTTTGCCGATTTACATTGAGATATGCGGAAGAACTCATCGATACTTAATGCACTTTGAAGAATATTTATTGCTTTCTTTTCATTAAGTATTCTTTTCTTATCGTCTTCATCATACGAACTTTTAACCTTCGGAGTGCCAACACCATTGACCACACTCATAGGATTATACGGACCATTTTCAACAGTTTCCCATATACCATCTCCTTGTGCTTCTAAGTGTGCTTTCATGCGGATTTTCCAAAATTCAAAGTATTCTCCAAAAAATAGAGGTGGTTTGTTGCTACTACCTCCATCTTTAAAAACCAGGTTTGCGCTTGCGGAAGCCATCGTCTGGATCTGTGGAGCAAGTTACCCAAACCTGCTCTGATGCCAATTGTTAGTTGAGTAGCGCCTAAGAGGGGGTGAATTAGGATCTTTGAACACTTTTTCCGGTTTATGAAAAACTTTGTTCTTTCTTTTCAGGTTATGTTAAGCGATGAACGGTAAAGTGAGGAAAGACAAAGAACACGAAGAAATATCCTGGTTCCCCTCACAGATTGAGAGTACTCCAGTCCCCTTTCAACATGAAAGAGATTTCACTATTTGTTATGACTTGTACACGACAGACACAATCACCAAGAACAACCTCTTGTGATTCACCAAGTTGATATGAGAACAATCCTCTCAAACTCAACTCTCTTGCTTCTAACAATCCTAGACAGCAAGGTGTTTACAAAACACACAATCTTATTTTTTAACAACTCTAAAAAATAAGATATGGATTACAACAATGGTTTGAATGTAAAGTTTGTAGTATAATGATCACTCAAAGTAATATATCAATTTGCTTGATCTTCTCTTCCAATGAAAATAATTCACAAGACAAAGATATTAGATTGCTCAAGAATTTTCTGTTTTGAATGATATGAAAATATGCAGAAAATATCTTGAATGAAGGTTTAAAACAATAAGTGTGAATTCTGAAAATTCTAAGAAATTGATTGGAAGAGGTGAAATTTGAATTTGAAAGATCATGTATTTATATTCACATAACACCTCAAATGAAACATGGTAATGTTCTGAAAGAATCATGAACAATTGTCAAAGATGAATTGAAAAGATTCCATTAAATGGTGCATGAAGAGGTGTATGAACAACCACTGATTTTTCAGAAACGCACAGTGGTAAATCGATTACCTTGTTGCAACGTTTAAAATTTTTCAAAATCTTTCAGTGGTAAATTGATTTCCCTAAGAGGTAAATCGATTTACCTAGTTAAAAAACTTAAAATTTCGCTTATGGAAAAGTAATGCTCAAGTGGTAAATCGATTTCCCTAAGTGGTAAATCGATTTACCTAAGTGAAAAAATTAATTTTTGCTTTAAAAAAATATGAAAGCTTCAGTGGTAAATCGATTTCCCTTAAAGGTAAATCGATTTACCCAGTTTGAAAATGAGTAATATGATTCTAAGAAATTTTCCATGCATTATGAAAAGTTATGCAATAGCCATATGAATACTTGAGCATCTAAGACTTTAGTGAAGGTAAGTATTCTCATTATACCTTCTTGAAGTGAAAAGCTTAACTTCTTGAATCAAGATTCTTTATCATAGAATAAAATATTTGCCTTCTTGTTGCTTGGAGTTTTGTCTTCATCAAAAAAATTCATCATAGAGAAGCTTGACTTCACATGTTTATTTGTTGTTGTTCAAATTTAATGTTTAAAGATTCCATTGATTTTGTTGTTGTTGTTGTCGTTGTTGTTGTTGTTGTTAGGATATAATGTTTAAACATACTTTTGATTTTGTTTTTATTGTTGTTATTGGTGTTGTTGTTGATGATGATGATAAAGATTTAGAATTTGTCAACAAATTTGATAATTTGCAGATAAAAACGAGAAAAAAATAGGTTAAAAATAAAATTTTGTAAACAAGACTTTATACCTTGTTTATTGTTATAAATCAAGGTAAAAAGTAGCGTATCTTTTGAATTTTAAAAATGCAGTGGTTGGGGATCAAACCCATGACAAGTGCCACTTTTCCCATCGGTTATTCAAAAATCGAGGGGTAAAGTGACAGGTTTTCATGTCGCCAGTTATTACTTCGTTTGTGTAATCGAATTTATATCTGTTTTTCGTCGAAGGTGAAATGAGATTATTTGTAGTAATGATTAATATTTCCTTACTTGAGCCACATGACCCCAGACCTTTGAATAATCTTGAAATATTTGAACCGAAGAAGGGACCAAAGATTCAAAGAAGAGTTACTCCTCGCAACCACCTCCTCCTTAGAGATACCACCCAGTTCAACTCTCAAATCAAGAGTATTCACCAAGATTCTAAGAGATTCAATCTAGGAATCAAAACTATCAAACACATGATGGTTTCAAACTTTCAGGAGCCTTAAGGACTTTATGTTTCTCTCATTTCAATGTGTTATATTTGATATTAGTATTTTTTGTGTAAGAAGATGTGTAATATAGTAATATGTATGTTTTTCTATATACTGAAAATAAAATCGTACTCTTATTATAATGAAGTTCTTTTGCCTAGATTTTCCAAAATAAGAGGAAACTTGTTTTTGTACATGTACACCATCTAACACGCAATGTATTATAAATTAATTAAAACTTATCTTCTATAATTTATGTTCTTTATTGTTTTGCAAGACTTTTTGAATTCATAAATTTTTTTAACAGTTTTGTGACGGTTAAGCTTGTTAAACTTGTATTCAAGTTTTACACTTTTCGAGTGAAGCAGAACTTTTATTGTTTTTTTTAAAGTATCATTTCAAACTTAGACTTCTATATTTTAAATACAACTAGTGTATAGTATCATTTAAATTCATCTTTAGTTTATTTATTTATTGTTATATGAAGAAATCACAATATTGTTAGACTTATAGGTAGGGATAACATTAAATGGCATATAAATTTAATTTTAAATCGTACTCGTAAAAGTATACTTGGTTTACTTATAAATTTATTAAAAATTATATTCGTAAAAGTATATTAGGGTAACTTTACTTATGAGGGTCAAAAAAGTCTCAATCATTCATTATGTGAATTGTTTATATCTTTTCCCTTTGTGATTAACTTCTTATAAATTAGTTCTAACATATTCTGTACTTAAGACCCATCAAAGACCATTTAAGATGATGGTACATTATTATCGTGGATCAGTATGACTTGTATCTTCAAACACGACAAATAAAAATCATTATAATTAGTAAATTTTTCAATCTCATACTTTGTTGATGGCATTTTGATCCATGTTTACCGTATCAGTTTGTTGTGCCAAAGATCACAACAGTAACGAATAAAGCTATGAGAGAGATTGATTTTTTTAACAAACACAAGAAATCATTTTTATGTTTACAAAAGAAAGAGGAGAAAGAAGAAGAACAAGAATTGATTAAAACTATTTTCTTATTTACAAGCAAATATCAACCAACCTTAACCCCTCTCTCAACAACCTGAGAGAGCAATCTATTTATATATTATAAACTAACTTAACTAATAAGCTAACTTAGCCACTAAACTAACTTAACCAACAAGCTAAGTTATACAACTTGCTTTGAAGAACAAGATTCAACTACAACACACACATCTTCGACTTCTACATACTTAACAGACTTCAACTATAGCGTGCACACATGGGCGGACCTACGTATGATCGAGGGGATGCAAATGAACCCACTGAGTTTTGAAAAATTTCACTAATAATCCTTTTATTTTAAATTTTGCACCCCCTGACTTTATACCATTTACACCACACTATTGTATCTGCTTTGAACATAAAAGCTACTCCAACTCTGCTATAAATTCTTTTACATAAAATTTCTATAAGTGACAAGACATAGACATAAGAAATTAATCTTTTTTACTATGCTTAATCATGTGACAAGATAGAGAGAGAAATTTGATATGTTTGCTGCCACTATAATAATTATTTTGTGTAAAAAAATCTACATCCTCTTATATCTAATGAATTATTTATATACTAGTAAAATGTATTTATTGGCACAAATAAAAGTCATGGAAAAAAGTTAACTACCTAACTTATGTTATAACCACATCAACACAATATATAAGTTAATAATAGAAAACAATTCAATCTATATTACCTAAGATAATTTATTTATTTATCATTCTTTAAAATTATATAATACACTTATATTACAATTTATAATTAATACGAATAAAAATTACGTATTATTAAAAATAAAATTAAATAAAAATTAAACATAAATTATACGTTTTAAAAATAATTAAATAATTTATATATAATACAACTATATCAAATTATATAATAAAATTCAATTGTTTTAATATTTAAATTATATATATATATATAATAATATATATATATATATATATATATATATATATATATATATATATATATATATATATATATATATATATATATATATATATATATATATATTATATATATATATATTACAAAATATTAAGTAATTACTGTTGAGATTAGAGTTTGATACAAAATACTACGTCTATGTTGTAGTAATGGTTTAGTAATGTTATTTGGTTGATGTGTCAAGTTTATGATCAATCCTTTTGTACTTTTTTATTATAATTTTTTTTAGTTTTTTTTCCAAAACTATTTTTTATTTATAAATTTTTTCAAAACCAAACTGTAGTTTTTTATTTTTAATTATTGAAAAGGTCTATCCAAAAATATGCATGATTCAATTTATCAAAAACAAACTGTATAAATAATCTCCTTGAATCTCTGATTGGGCATGCGAGATTTGGGGCGAAACCCTAGTCATAACTTATATGATAAATATGAAATTACACAACGATTCTTGAATATAAAATAGTGAACCTGATAGGATACTGCACACTTTGCCCTAAATAAGAAACCCCTTTCACAAAAAGCTTCTCAATCCAATCTCTGAACGAAGCTTTTCAACTTCCACTTCTTCTCCAAAATCTGTTGTTGTTGCCTCCTTCAGGTAAACATCATCCTATTTCTTCTATTTCTTCGTGCAACCTAATTTCTTTTCTGGCTTCAACTTCAAATATTAAAATATACCCTAATTCTAATTGTGTGTTCTTTATAGATTGCAGCAACAATGGACAGTGACTTGCCTGATTCTATTTTTTTTAAATTATGACATATTATCTCGATTTTACTAAAAACCGATGGGTAAAGTAACGTATTTTTTATTTTTATTTATGACCAATTTGATGAAAAAATTTAGTAGCGAATCTTTTCCGTTCATTTATAAAGTAACAATGGTCAAAACATTGTTAAATCATCAATCCACATGAAACATTAGTGATCCATGTGAAACTCTTACTAACCAATCAAAATGTGAATGCCACAACTATCTATATTGAATAGAAAGTGCTGAAATTTAAACTTAACATATTGAAAACAATAATAATGAAAACAAGAGTAGAACAATATTTCATGATTAGTTTCTCAACGTAATCTTTTCTCTCGTAATTCTAGTTAAAAATGTTTAACGTTAGTTAAGAAAACATGAAAGTAACTTATTAATCTTAGGTGTAGTTCTATCAAGTAAATGTTTAATATTGTTGTTCTTGTGGTTGAAATTTAGTATTTAACGATTATATTGATTTTGTTTATTTGTTGGTGTTCAAATTTAATGTTTAAAGATCCATCGTTTATTGTTAAAAACCGAGGTAAAAAGTAGCGTATTTTTAAAAATTCAAAAATGCATTGGTTGGGGATCAAAACCATGACATATGCCATTTTCCCATCGATTATTTAAAAATCGAGGGCTAAAGTGACAGATTTTCATGTCGCCAGTTATTACTTCGTTTTTGTAACCGAGTTTATATCCGTTTTTCATCCAAGGTGAAACGAGATTATGCGTAATAATTATTGATATTTCCTTGCTTGAGCCACATGACCGTAGACCTTTGAAAAATCTTGAAATCTTTGAACCGAAGAAGGGACCAAAGATTCAAAGGAGAGTTACTCCTTATAACCACCTCCTCCTTAGAGATACCACCCAGTTCAACTCACAAATCAAGAGTATTCACCAAGATTCTAAAAGATTCAATATAGGTATTAAAACTATCAAACACATGATGGTTTCAAACTTTCAGGAGCCTTAAGGACTTTATGTTTCTCTCATTTCAATGTGTTAAATTTGATATTAGTATTGTTTGTGTAAGAATATATGTAATATAGTAATATGTATGATTTCTATATACAAAAAATAAAATAGCACTCTTATAATAATGAAGTTTTTTTTGCCTAGATTTTCCAAAATAAGAGAAAACTTGTTTTGTACATGTACACCATCTAACATGCAATGTCTTAATAATTAATTGAAACTTATCTTTTATAGTTTATGTTCTTGATCGTTTTGCTATACTTTCTGAATTAATAAATTTTTTAACAGATTTGGATGGTTAAGCTTATTAAACTTGTATTCAACTTTTACACTTTTCGAGCGAAGCAAAACTTTTTTTGGTTTTTTTTTGGAAGTATCTTTTCAAACTTAGAATTTTATATTTTATATACAACTATTGTATAGTATCATTTAGATTCATCTTTAGTTAATTTATTTATTGTTATATGAAGAAATCACAATATTGTTAGACATATAGGTAGGGATAACATTAAATAAAATATAAATTTAATTTGAAATCGTACTCGTAAAAGTATACTAGGGTAACTTATAAATTTAATTTAAAATAATATTAGTAATAGTATTGTAATACCGCGTATTTTCTTAAATACCTAAATTCCTATTAATTAAGATCAATTGAATTCTTATGTGCTCTAAAAGTTGTCGATTGGGATAAATAGAGTAAATAGTAAATTCAGGATGACTTAATTAATATTAATTGGGACTGACCTTTATTTATTTGGGACATTTTGATAACACTAATAATGGGTCAATAGCTCCGGTAGAATAAATATTATAAGTTTGGTGCCACTTGAGATGTTTGTTGCTACTAGAAACCACTTACTAACCACATGTTTCTATTGGCCACTTACATTTGGTCTTTGAATCACTCATCACCATATGTTGCTACCTGCCATAAGCCATTTCATTTTCTCTATGTATCAGTAAGAATAGAGAGAAAGAAAAAAGCTCAAATGAAGGAAAGAAAGCATGCTAGTGGTGAAGAAGAAGAAGAAGAAGAAGAATGGAAGCTTGGAACCAACACCATCATCCTCATCCTCATCTCATCTTCCACAACTTCTCCTCTTCAATTTCTTGAGATGAGTTCTAGTTAGAAACCCTAGATTTCTAGAGGATTAGGATTGTAGAATGTTAGACAAATCATGAAAATCCATGCTATATTATGAACATTTTCTTGCTCTTGTTGATTACCATGAACATGTGCCTTGTTGTGTTCTTATAATTGTTATGATAACATGATTTGTTATGGTTGTGGTGAAATAATTGGTTGTGATTATGACCTTGAAATCATTGTGATTGTGATCTTAGAATACTTGATTTATATGTGTATAAGAACATGTATTATGATGGGTTTTGTTGGAAGAAGAAGTGGAATTTTCTTAGAAATGGTAAAATAGAGGAAAATGGTGTCTGTGAAGTGAAATAAGAGTTAAGAGTTCGGATGTACCAAAGACCGCATTTAGAACCCGATATGGCCATTATGAGTTCCTTGTAATGCCGTTTGGTGTAACAAATGCCCCAACTGTTTTCATGGACTATATGAATCGGATATTTCAACCTTACCTGGACCACTTCGTGGTGATCTTTATTGATGACATTCTTATTTATTCTCGTACTCCTCAAGAGGACGGAGAACACCTAAGGATTGTTCTATCAGTACTGCAAGAGAAATAACTTTTTGCCAAGTTAAGTAAGTGTGAATTTTGGATGAACGAAGTGAAGTTTCTAAAGTTGAAGCAGTTATTAATTAGGAAAGACCGAAGAATGCTTCCGAAGTCAGAAGTTTCTTAGGTTTGGCAAGTTACTATCGGAGGTTTATAAAGGGGTTTTCGCATATAGCATTACCAATGACTAGACTTACCCAGAAGGAAATTTCTTTCAAATGGGATTCGAAGTGTGAGAAGAGTTTTATGAGTTTGAAGGAGAAGCTAACGACTGCTCCTGTTTTAGTCATCCCTGATCCTAGTAAACCTTATGAAGTATTTTGTGATGCCTCTAAGAGAGGGTTAGGAGGGGTGTTAATGCAAAGTGTTCAGGTTGTAGCCTATGCCTCTCGTCAGTTGAAACCTCATGAAGAGAACTACCTGAATCATGATCTTGAACTGGCTACTGTTGTCTTTGCATTGAAAGTTTGGCGACATTACTTGTATGGAGTACATTTTGAGATGTTTAGTGATCACAAGAGTTTGAAATACTTATTTGACTAGAAGGAGTTAAATATGAAGCAGAGGAGATGGATGGAGTATTTGAAGGACTTTTATTTTTGAGCTTAAGTATCACCCGGGGAAGGCAAATAAGGTTGCGGATGCCTTAAGTCGGAAAGAGATACATAAAGCTGAGCTGATGATGTTAGAATACGCATTGTTGGAAAACTTCCGAGATCTTAATCTTCAGTTTAGTTGGACGCAGGATGGTGTGATAATGGGAAATTTGAATGTTATTTCTAACCTAAGGGAAGAGATTCGACAAGGACAAATGATAGATGAGAAGTTGCAAGAGATGTCAATTCAACCAGGTTTCGTTCAATCACCGGATGGAGTCATTCTGTTTAATCAAAGGATTTGTGTTCCGAATGATGCCGAACTGAAAAGAAAAGTTTTAGAGGAAGCTCACAAAGGGGCGTTTACTATACATCCAGGTTCATCGAAGATGTATCAAGACTTGAAGAAGGACTATTGGTGGCCTGGAATGAAAAGGGATATCGTAGAGTATGTGTCGGAATACATTGTATGCCAACAGGTAAAGACCGAACATCAGAAGCCAGGTGGTTTATTGCGGCCTTTAGAGATTTCAGTTTGGAAATGGGATAGTATTTCAATGGATTTTGCAGTAGGGTTACCTCGGACCCAAGGTGGTTATGATTCAATTTGGGTGATTATGGATCGGTTAACTAAGTCCGCCCACCTTTTAGTTGTGAAGACTACTTACAAGGCAAGTCATCTTGCACGATTGTTCCTTTCATAAATTGTTAGGTTTCATGGTGTTCCAACTAGCATTGTGTCCGATAGAGACCCAAAGTTTACTTCAAGGTTTTGGAAAGCATTCCAACAAGCCATGGGATCGAGATTGTGTTTAAGTACTTCTAATCATCCTCAGACGGATGGTCGGACTGAACGGACGATTAAGACACTAGAAGATATGTTAAGAGCTTGTGTACTTGAAAGTGGAGGGAATTGGAAGGAGCTTTTATCATTGATTGAATTCGCATATAACAACAGTTATCATGCAAGTATTGGGATGGCTCCTTATGAAGCCTTGTATGGAAGGAAATGTAGAACACCTTTATATTGGACGGAAGTTGGTGAAGAAAGGATCTTGGGACCGAAGATTATTCAAGAGACTACCGAAAAGATAAGGGTGGTCCGTAATAAGATGAAGAAAGCACAAGATCGCCAAAAGAGCTATGCGGATCACAAGAGAAGACCATTGGAATTTGATGAAGGTGACCATGTATTTTTGAAGGTGACTCCGAGGTTGAGACTGAAAGGACTGTTTAAGTCACGTAAGCTAAGTCCGAGATACATAGGGCCATACCAGATTATAGAGAGGATTGAAGAAGTAGCCTACCGATTAGCTTTGCCACCTTCTCTATCAGAAATGCATGATGTTTTTCAAGTATCTCAACTCCGGAAGTTCATTCCAAATTCTCTTCATCCTATTCTTCCAGATTCAATAGAAGTAGAAGCAGATCTGGCTTTCGAACCTCTACCAAGTCGCATTGCAGGATAAGAAGTTAAGGTATTAAGGAATAAGAAGATTCCTCTCGTTAAGTTTCAGGGGGATGAATCACATCCGGGCGATGCTACCTGGGAACTGGAGACAGAAATGCGAGAAGCTTACCCTCATCTCTTCCAGGTAATATTTAAATTCGAGGACGAATTTTTATTTAAGGGTGGGGGGAGGATGTAATACCCCATATTTCCTTAAATACCTAAATTCCTATTAATTGAGATCAATTGAGTTCCCATGTGCTCTAAAAGTTGCCGATTGGGATAAATAGAGTAAATAATGAGTTCAGGTTAACGTAATTAATATTAATTGGGAATGACCTTTATTTATTTGGGACTTTTTGATAACACTAATAATGGGTCAATAGCTCTGGTAGAACAAATATTATAAGTTTGGTGCCACTTGAGATATTTGTTGCTACTAGAAACCACTTACTAACCACATGTTTCTATTGGCCACTTGCATTTGGTCTTTGAATCACTCATCACCACATTTCTTCCTGAACGAAGCTCTGAACGAAGCTTCTCAATCCAATCTCTGAACGAAGCTTTTCAACTTCCGCTTCTTCTCCAAAATCTGTTGTTGTTGCCTCCTTCAGGTAAACATCATCATATTTCTTCCTGCAACCCTAATTTCTTTTCTAGCTTCTACTTCAAATAATAAAATATACCTTAATTCTGCTTGTGTATTCTTTATAGATTGCAGCAACAATGGACAATGACTTGCCTCATTCTATTTTATCCTTTATATTTTCCAAGTTATCTGTCAAGGATCATGTCAAAACTTCCATATTTTCCAAGCACTGGCTTCACGAATGGAGATTTTCATCAACAACACACCTCAATTTTGATCTCTATAACACATTGCCAACAGACAAATCTCAATTTACAACAAGATTGGATCAATTCATGCTTCATCATTAACACGCCACAATCAGTTCTATTCGAGTAAAATTTCCATTGGGTGATGAACACAATGATGTCATTGATAAATTGATTTCTCAAGGGATTGCTAAGGGTGTTAAACATATTCAACTATTATTCTCACATCAAACTAATCATACTAATTTAAATTTGGAAATTAAGCCTTAGAGATTTCCCTTTACTCTCTTATCTAACATTGATTCTCTAACCTATATGCACCTAGGGAACTGCCTCATAGTAGCATCTATGGAATTCTCTGGATTGAAGAATCTGACAATTCTTGGAATTCTTGAGCTTTAGGAATAAGATTTCCTTCTTCTGGATGTTGCGTAGCACGTATCAATCTCATTCGTATTCTGAATGTTCTTTCAGGTTGATGATCTTCTTTGTATTCTACGTATAACAACCTGCACATGCAGAAGCTCTACACCTATCGTGACACCAAGTACAGGAAACGGTAAAAAGCACAAATGTTATTTTCAAACAAAAATAATCAATACAGTATTTCAAAATACGTCTTGGCACTCCCCGACAACGGCGCCAAAAACATGTCGTCCGTAAAAATGATTGTAGGTGTCACATGCAAGTAAACATGTATGTTTTAAATGCAGCAAGTGATAATAGTAAGGATATCGTACCTACAGGGAGTGGAAGAGGTTTAATTGAACTTTTGTAAGTATTCTTGTTTAAAACTAACATGAGCAGAGTAACAAACAATATTTGGAAAACACAAGTTTAGATTGTCCACAACATAGGACTAAATGTAATAAAGTGAAGGTTTGATTAAATCAAGTGAGTGAATGTTGAGCTATGATCCATTAATATGCATAGTAGCCAAAATGTGTATTTGATGAGAAGTGTCGTGCCTCAAAAGGTCAGAACGCGATCTTTATGTGTATCTCTTCAACATCAAAACATGCATTAATAGGGCAAGGGAATAAATATTTAAGTCTCACTTATAACCCTAATATACGTATGGTTTATATTTTAAAAATCCTTTATGGTTATAACTTCTTATCTCTAAGAAAGCTAATTAAGTGGATATCTTTATCCTACTTGTTTTAACCACTTTTGTTATGAAATCCACTTGTTGTTGGATCTCTCACAACAACAAGCTTTTATTTTTTTCTGAGTTGATCATTCAAAGAAACAAATCTATAGCATAAAAATACATAACAAAATAAGATACTAACATCACATCATTTTAACATAAAGGCAACATCATATTAACTTCACATTGCTCAACAAACAAGGATTTTGCTCATGGTGTGCCTAGTATAAATTACTGAACTGAAACTGATAGGGAACATGCTTAAATAAAATATATAAAAGAAATGACAACCTATTAGTAACTTGGAGACTCTTGTGTTGGATAAACAACAAGTGAAGACTATAGTCGTGCCAGCTCTCAGCAATGAGTACATGAATAGGTGAGAATAAGAATTCTCTCTTTTCTCACGAAACCTTGCACTAAATATTCTTAAATTACTACTAAGACTACTGAACTTCTTTCTTGATGTGTGTGTGTGTGTGTGTGTGTGGAATTCTCTCTGGGACTCTTTCCACAATTCCTAAGGTCAACTTTTATAGGCACAAGTGTGGATGTGAAAGATGGAAGGCCTCGGATCACAGGCTTTTGATGCAAACAAGGTTCAACCCATATTTCAAATTAGCATATTCCACTTTTTCCTCCATTTTTTGTGAACTAGCAATCAGGTACAAATAGTAGTGGGAGATAAATCGTCTGTTACGGGCTGCTGCAGCAGGTGGTGCAGAGGTTTAGACGGCGTTGCGTCTATATGCAAGGAGTGCACTTTTGCAATGGTGGTCCCCACTGTACCATTTATTTGCCTTCTTATGCAATTGATCTTATCCATTTGATTCGATATTTCTTCCAAGCACAAATCAGCCACGCAAGCCCTAGAAATATGCATTTCTTATGCTCTTGGTCATTATCTTCTTATGAACTTCAACAAACTTTCCATTTTCCATTTAGCTCTCTCTTCCAAACTCTGTCTCGACCAGTCATGCCTCAGCTTGCCTTAAACTGCCTTGAAATTCAATAACAAACATGTGAAAACTACAAAAGGAGCACCTATTGTGTTCCAAGTAAAATAAACTAAAAACACTAAAACTTAACAAATAATCATTAAATTTATTACATAAACAGAAATGAAAAGTGATAATAATAACACATTAAAAATGGATTATCAACTAACAAACTAACTTATACAACTACATCCAAGAACAAGATTCGACTATAACACGCACATCTTCGACTTCTGCATGTTTTAACAGACTTCGACTACACCATGCACGACTCCTGTCGAAACATGAAATTATCATTGTCAAGATTAGAGTTCGATCCAAAGTATCACATATGTGTTGTATTAATGGTTTAGTAGTGTTATTTGGTTGATGGGTCAAGTTTACGTCCAAACACTTTTGTACTTTCTCTTTTATTTATTATATTTTTTCTAGATTTTTTTCCAAACTATTTTTTATTTATCAAAAGCAAACTGTAATTTTTATTTTTAATTATTCAAAAGATGAATCCAAAAGTCTACATGGCCAACCAGATGAGTTGAGTCTATTTTAACAATTCTACTGTATAAATAATCTTCTAGAATATATGTATTTAATATTTTGAAAAATTAAACATTACTTTATTTAATTCCTATCTTTTCTAACATTAGTTAACAAGACTATTTAAAGCATGAAAAACTAGTTTCACAAAAAGAAAAATATAATTCTAAAAAATATAAAATAAATTTATCTTCTCCTTAAATCTCTCTTTCGTTTTTTTACGAAAACTAACCTTATCTAATTGAATTATAAAATTCGGATTATAGAATATAAAATATTTGATATTCATAGGACACGCGAGATTTGAAAAAAAAAAGAATTTCAAAGATGAAACTATAGTTATAATAATGAAGCTTTTATAATTTCTCAAAAAACTTGTCATTCCAATCTCTGGACAAAGTTTTTATAATTAATGTAATTCTAACAAAGAACAAGGTTCGACTATAACACGCACATTTTTCATTTCTACATATTTTAATAGACTTCGATCCAAAAATATCACATATATGTTGTATTAATGATCTAGTGATATTATTTGGTTGATGGGTCAAGTTTACGCCCAACACTTTTATACATTCATTTTTATTTATTATATTCTTTTTGAGATATTTTTTCCAAACTATTTTTTATTTATCAATTTAATAAAAAAAACTATATTTTTTATTTTTAATTATTTAAAAGATCAATCCAAAAATCTGCGTGACCGACGAGATGAGTTGGGTCTATTTTACAAATAATCTCCTAGAATTTAATTTTTGAAAAATTAAACATTACTTTATTTAATTTCTATCTTTTGTAACATTGGTTAACAAGACTATTTAAGACCGAAAAATTAGGTTCACAAAAGGAAAATATAATTCTACAAAATATGAAATAGATTTATTTTGTCCTTGAATCTCTCATGATGCAGTTTTAACGAAAACTACCTATAAGATTGGGCACGCGAGATGAATTCCTAGCTATAATAGTGAACCCCATATTTTTCCTTAAATAAGAAACTTCTGAAATCAATATTTGAACGAAGCTTTTCACCTTTCGCTTCTTCTCCTCCAAAATCTATTGTTGATATTGCTTCCTGCAACCCTAATTTCTTTTCTAGATTCTACTTCAAATCTTAGAAATACCCTAATCTTGATTGTGTGTTCTTTATGGATTGCAGCAGCAATAATGGAAAGTGACTTGCCTGATTCTATTTTATCCTTTATCTTTAACAAGTTATCTTTTAAGGATCGTGTCAAAACTTCCCTATTGTCCAAGCATTGGCTTCAAGAATGGAGATTTTCATCAACAACACACCTCAATTTTGATCTCTATCTATCTGATTGTTTTGATCAGAGTCTTTCATACTTAATAAAAAATTTGTTAGGGTACCATTTTTGTTTTATCCTTTGTTATCATCAAAATCTTAGAGATACATTGTAGAACCAACTTTGTTCTTAAAATCTCCCCCTTTTTTATGTTGACAAAACAATACAGATTAGAGGTGAAACAGTACATAAGTTTTCAAATCAGATAGGGAAAGGGACTCCCCCTGAGTTAGATCCTTGGATTAACCAGAAGTTCTTATCGGACCTTCCTTGGTTTAGTGTTTTAGCTACTTTCCTACATATCTTTAGTCATTGGTTTAATAATAATTTTTAATAATGTTTGCAGTGCTTTGAGAGGATTTAGTTATGTTTCCATCAGAGCTGTTTTAGTTCTCCCCCTTTTTGTCAGAATCAAAAAGATATAGCAAAAAAAATTGATATTGATAAAGACAGCAGTTACAGATAAGCAGCACAGAAGGCAGATATTAGAAAGCAAAAGAAACATTTAAAACAGAAAAGCAACAAGCAAATAGCCTAGGTGCCTAAGGGTTTGGGGGCGGAGGCATCCTTTGGAGAAACTGAGATAACATGTTCTGAATGTTGTTGATAGAGTCCTGTTGATCCAGCCTAGCCCGATCCACTTGTTGTTCTTTCTGCAGTTCCTCCGGAGTCTTCAAGACCAGAGGGACAAACCCAGAGTTGGATTTCTCCCCCTGAGTCAGAGCATCAGCTTTGGCCTTGGCAGCTTCTTCTGCAGCTGTATGAGCTGCTTCTTTAGCTTCGACTTTAGCTTTTGCCTCAGCCTCAGTAGCAATCGCAGCAACAACAACCTTCTCTTCATCTTCTCAGATTCGCTGTTCTTCTTCTTTGCGTGCTTTCTCTTCAGCTTCCTTTCTAGCTCGTTCCTCAGCCTCTCTGGCCAAGCGCTCTTGGAGCCTAATACCAGCGTCTCTGATGAAGTCGTTGTAGACTTGTTCAGAGAGGCCTTTCAGTTTGAAGGCTTCAGAGGTCATTCAACGGGTCACTCTGTTCCAGTGGATCCTTACTTCAGAGGGATCATCATTGATGCCAGAATTGATGGTCAGAGACTTGACCTTCTCTACTGACTACTCTGAAAAAACTCATATTTCTTCTTCTAGGGTAGGGAAGGCTGTTTCTGGTTCAGTAGCAGAGGTTGGAGAGGATGGAGAAGGTGAGTTAGGGGCACTGAGATTCAGTGTGGGAGTGATGGAGGCAGCGGAAGTTGGTGGTGTGGGAATGGCAGAGGGTGACGGTGTTGTTTGTTCAGGTTGTGGATTTAGTTCAGATGGTGAGTGTGTTGGTTGTTGTGCGGATGCTGGTGTTTGAGGTGGTTCAGATGTAGTTGGATTTTGTTCAGAGGTTGGGGTAGTGATGTTGGTTCAGGTTCAGAGTGTGATGGCTATTGAGAGGCCAGAGCACGCACTACGCCAAAAACTGGAATAGACAGCGCCCCTTAGAGGGCGCTTTATTACAAAAGCGCACTCTAAAGTGAAGAGAAAAAATAAGGAGCATACTATTGGAATAGACAACGCACTTTAGAGGGCGCTTTTGTAACAAAGCGCACTCTAAAGTGAAGCGAAAAAATAATGAGGAAATGGAGGGACACCAATAGAGGACGCTTTATTGAAAGCGCCCTCTAAGGGTAACCTTAGAGGGCGCTTTTTAAAAAGCGCTCTCTATGTACATGTACATTTCCAGTTTATAAGGCGCTTTTGGAATGCCTTAGAGAGCGCTTTTAGAAGCGCCCTCTTAGGGCCCCTTTAGAGGGCGCTTTTGTAACAAAGCGCCCTCTAAAGTGAAGCCAAAAAAAAAATAATGAGGAAATGGAGGGACAACAATAGAGGGCGCTTTAGTGAAAGCGCCCTCTAAGGTTACCCTTAGAGGGCGCTTTTAAAAAAGCGCTCTCTAAGTCCATGTACATTTCCAGTTTAGAAGGCGCTTTTGGAAAGCCTTAGAGAGCGCTTTCAGAAGCGCCCTCTTAGGCCCCCTTTAGAGGGCGCTTTTTTTACAAAAGCGCCCTCTAAGGTCCCCTTTAGTAAACATTAAAATTATAACATATACTGCATGTCTCTTTATTTTCCCTCTCTATAAGCTATTTCGTTTACGTAACTGGGTTTTCTCTCTACTGCGATTACTCTTTACTGCGATTACTCTCGTCCTCCGTTCGTTCTCCCTCCCTCACCGTCATCGTCGCCGTCGCCTTTTTCTGTTGCTGCGTTCACGTTCACTGAGTTATCTGCGTCCATCGTCACTGTTCACTTTCTTCTCCATCGTTACCGTCACCTTGAAGGTATTTCTCTTCTCCATCGTTACCGTTCACTTTCTTCATGTGTTTGATTAGGGCATTTTCTAAACTTAGTTTTACATTTTGTGCATTATGTTGATTAATGTTGTTTAGGGCTGTCGCATTACGCGAAAAACCGGCGGGAAACAAGAACAATAGAGCCGTCACCTTGCGTTATTTATCCCAAAAGAGGGAAAGGAAACGCTCAGAGTAAACCTGGAAAAAGCATGGTCTCGCGACCAAAGAGAATGGGATCGGGAGTCGGTTATGCGAAGGGAAGGTATTAGCACCCCTACGCATCCGTCGTACTCGACGGGATCCACGCACAATAGGAAGGGAAATTGGTTGCTAAAACACTGCTCAAACACACATCTACACAGGCTGAAAGAGACACGAGAAAACAAACAAGACTGACTCGGCAGGATATCGCATCCTGGGCCTACTTAGTCTATCAGGCATAGACATCAGAGTCAAAGTAGTTCGGACTGGGGGGGAAAACACATGCTCTCTAGGATGTCGCATCCTATGCATATGTATCTCCTTTGGACGAAGGAGAATCAGAGCATTCGTAGCTCGGCTAACACGCACACAAACAAACACAGGCAAAGGCAAACGTGGAGCCTGAATGCCAATCACTGGACTTACTTCAGCATCCGAACCAAACACACACAAGAAGGCAAACGCGGAGCCTGAATGCCAATCACTGGACTTACATCAGCATCCGAACCAATCGAACCCACACTGGAACCCGAACGCCACTCGATGGACTTACATCAGCTTCCAAGCACACAACAACACGAAACAAAGACACAGGCGCCCAGAGAGATCTGCTCATCTCCTGCCTACGTACCTCATCTGGTATGAGGATCAGAGCGACGTAGTTCCCCTACGGAGGGACACAGGACTAGCCTAACCAGATGACAGAGGGAGACACAACTAGGGAGACTAACTCGAGCCTAGATGTTATCATGCAAAATTGTCCCTAAGTCAAGGTTTCTAGCTAACTTGCACAGGAAGCAAGCCTATCCTATTCAACACAAGCAGTAAATCAAGCGTTCACAAGTAGCACACACTATATGCACACCAAAGGGGCTCAATCAAAGGGTAAGACTACAAGAGCAAGTCATCTGTACAGGGGTAGTGTTAGCTCTTAACCTTGCCATTGAGGGGCTAAGGTGAAGCTGATGAAAGGAGAGTGAAGATAAGACTTCACAGCTCTTATCCCTGGTCAGGGAGAGCTTCAGACAAAGGAGCGTGGGTTCAGAATGTGGGAACCCTTCTTCACTCAAGACTCTGACACAACTGTACACTGTACAAGATCTTGGGTTTGTATCCCAATGCATCAACATAGTGGTGTGAGCAGAGGGACGACTCAACAGAATAGCGGGAGATAGATTGCATATCTCTTATATCCGCCAATTGCCTCATAGAGGTCTTTACCTGCTTGGGGACAAAAGTAAACAATCACAAACATTACCTCTTAAGGAGGACTTCAGACAGGTGCCTGGCCAAGTAACAGGCCAGGTCTTCCAGACTACATGGAGACAAGAATGTTATACCTCAGTGCAAATTGCTTATCAATTAAAGCAAAGCAATATTAGCAACTTAATGTACCTGAAATCAATCAAATATCATCAGTATTCCAATCACAGAATTAAACAGCAAATGGTTCACAATTAACTATACACAGACAAACACAAGCCAATGCACCAAAGTGAAAGCCAACTCAAAGGAGCCAAGCATCCTACAACATAACACAAGTTAGTCTACAAGATCAAATGATACAACTCAATCAAATGTGAATCCACCTCCTTAAGGTATTTTGCTTCTTAACCTGAAAATCACATTCAAACATAAGATGCAAGACCACTAGGACAAGCCTAGGGTCAAAAGGAAGTGAAAAAGTCAAAACAGCAAGTGAAACCTGATCAAAACCAAGATTAATCAATTAAAAAGAGAATCCAATTAGTCTCACATCAAAACTATGCACCAAATTCATTTCATGCACAATTTAAGTCAAACTAGGCAATTGTGAACCATATATGAGCAAACAGAATGATCACACTCAAACAAATACCTAAACAGCTCAATAAATTCCACAAATATTCCAGCCTAAACAGGAAACATTCAATGAGCTACACATCAATTTTCATGCCATTTGGACAAGAGGAAGTAGGTCAATTAAAATCATCAAGTCAGTAGAAATCCAAGCAAGCCAACACATGGTAGCAAAATAAGCATCAACTTCAATCAAATGCAAAACAGTGAGAACAATTAAGAAATGAATGGGACCAAAGCCAAATTGAAGCTAAACATGTTAGGAAACACTCCACCAATTTTCACACTCATATGGTAAGAAATGAGCATTTCACAAGATATGTAAATTTGTCACTCAATCAAAACCCTAAAAATGCTAAACAGCAATCAAAAATGTCAATCAAATAGAAAATGGATCAATTAAATCCACAAATATTCATGGTGAAACTAGACATATACAAGATATCTCATGCAAAAAACCAGAGCCATAGGCCTAAGGTAAGCATGGAAAATTAAATCATGAACACAGCATGGCATAATGTGACACATATTGTCACACTCAAAAAGATTATGTCATATCTACCAATCCAGGGATCCAAAAATTACAAACTATACATCAAAATCTCCAGCAGAGAGTCAAGAACAAGCATGTGAAATTTCATTCATTTTGGATAATGCATGGTTATTTTATGATCAATATGGTGAAACATACAAATATAGCATTCATGACAAAGATCAATATACAACTCCAAAAAATTACTAGGCACAACTTGAGTTACTATGCCTAAAAAACACTAGATTAAATTTGGGATTCAACAAAAAAATTCCCAATTAATTTGGATTAAGGATGATTAATCTATGATTTTTGGAAGTTTGATTAAATATTGAAATGATTATTTGATGTTTAATGATTTAATTAACACGGATGGCATAATCGTAATTCCCGCGTCCTGGCCTAAAACGACGCAGTATCATTTTAATGTGTTGGCGGCGTGCTATTGGACGGATCCGGCGGGAAACAACCAATTCAAATGGAAATGCAGAAAACAGGATCAAACGCGGGCAATTTCCAGGAAATCGCGAGCTTCATCATCGTTCTTCATCACCAGAAACGGTTATGCCCATTTCGCAACCAAATCGCGCAAACCGTATACCGTTGGAACCGGCATTCAATGTAGATCATGGATATGGCAATGGTTTTGTCTATAAGTTAATATACATAAAGATCCAATCCAAAATAGATTTGTCACACAAACTTTAAATCCAAAAATCTTGATGCATAGTGGATGGAATTGCATGGTTCAAACGTCAAAATGCTCTACGTTCAAGGCACTACTGAATCCATACAACAATCGTAAGAATCGAAGACTTCGAAATCTTACCTTCTTGAAGTGGCAGTGTGAAAATCGCGCGAATCTCGCTCCAATTGATGAAAACAGATGATGTAATATGCTGTAGGAGGTGAATGATGATGAATTTTCAGCTCAGAGATGCTCGAATCCAAGGAAATTCGTGACTGCCATGGATGGATGATGCTTTCAACAGTGGAGTTTTTGCTCGGTTCTTGCTTCAATCTCCACAAACAGAACCCTCTAACCACCTGCAGATGAAGATTTGACAGAAAAAATGCACAAGTATGGGCGAAATCTTGATGAATTTGATGAAAAGTGTTTATGTGAAAATGGAGAAAAGTGAGAGAATTTTGAGAGTTTTTGGATTGGATCTGAAAAAATGATTAGTCCCCCTTGCAAAACAGTTACAATTAACTCTTTATACCTCTCCCTAATCCAAAATTAACTAAGATTAGCAAAATTAAGATGATTAGTGTAATGTGCATTTTTATGTGTTAGGTCCAATATGCCCTTTTTTAAAACCAGTCCATTTTTCAGCTCAAAACCAGTTCTCACAAGTCAAAAATATCATTTGGAATGTGTTAGAAGAGGTCTCATGTGCAAATTCAATGTATTTCTCAAAATCACCATGCCATGCCAAAAAATGCAAATGTGTTCACTTAAAAAATGGCATTTTGCTATGAGAGTTTTTGATGAAATTTGATTATGCACCATGAAAGATCATATGAAATATGGTTTGCTCAAAGAAAAATCACCCAAATTGGCCATTCCATGTGAAAGTTATGGCACTTTGAATTTGGGCATTTTCTGAAAATGAATGGACCATATCTTGCCAACCACACATGGGAATTTCAAGTTCTTGGACTTTTTGGAATGGTGAGATCAAGATCTTCAACTTTAATGTTGGACAAAATTCCATTTGAAGCTTGTATGATGAAGTAATTTTGGGGAGAAAAACTTTCCATTTTGGGCAGTTGAAATTACAGGTCACCTGCCATTTTAGGAAACTTCTTGTCTGACCTCCAATTCTTCAACCTTGGTCTTTAATATGTCAAATGAGACTTATATGGACATGAATGAAGCCTTTCAAACCATCTCACACCTTCAAATCCATAAAATCAGGCACAGTCGACCACAGTTGACCACAGTTGACTTTCTATGGTTCCAGCTGGAATTCAGCTTGACTGATGACTTCTGAGCATCCAATCCTTGTCCAAATCACTTCAAAATGATCCTTAGACCATATGAACTTGATAAACCCACCCTAGGGCCTTGTCTCAATGGAAATGACACTTGCTTGCTTGATTGACTGATTCTCCTGATCAGTTGACCTAATTTGTCAGTTGAACTTGCACTTGGGCAAAGGGCAATGCAATGTTATGCAATGAACTATGTTATGTTAATGACCTAATGTGAAATGAATGTACAAAAGGTAAGGTGCAAATTTGAGGTGCTACAGCTGCCCCTATTCAATCAACTGGGAACCCGAATGGCTGAGAGCAACGGCTGCCAGACTTTCAGGATAAACAGGGATTGAATACCAAGAACCGTAGAAATTTGTACACTGCTGGGAAATTTTGTTGTTTTTCTTTCTTTTGTTTCTTTTTTCTTCTGTCTTCTCTTCAAAAGCACAAGCACATCCAGACAATCGGACGACAATGACCAGGATCCGAAATCTCAATTAGATGCCGACGGACAACTAGGAAAAACTCAACGTTTACCAAGACCAACGGAGAGGTAAATCAACTCTACTGGGGATGACCAGGAAAGGATACAACCATACGTCAGCGGACGTAATGGGAAAAACTCAACGTTTACCAAAACCAACGGAGAGGTAAATCAGCTGGGACGACCAGGAAAAACTCGACGTTTACCAAAACCAACGGAGAGGTAAATCAGCTGGGACGACCAGGAAAAACTCGACGTTTACCAAAACCAACGGAGAGGTAAATCAGCTAGGACGACCAGGAAAAACTCGACGTTTACCAAAACCAACGGAGAGGTAGCCAGACATCATCGGATGAATGGGAAGACTCGACCAGACGTCATCGGACGAAAGGGAGACGCTCGACGTTTATCGACACCAACGGAGAAGGAGAAAACTCAACCAGACGCCAACGGACGAAAGGGAGACCACAACCGGACACCAAATAGGACGTCTACTAGGGATTCTGGCTGGGAAATCAACCAGACATTAATGAATGAATGGGAATAGGGTATACAATCAAACGTCATCGGACGAATGAGAAAAACTCAACGTTTATCGAAACCAACGGAGAGGTAAATTCGCATGGGGAAAGGTACAGCTAGACGTCATAGGACGAATAGGAAAAACTCGACGTTTATCGACACCAACGGAGAGGAGGATCTGAGGGGAATCAACAGTCATTAATGAATGATCTGTCAGGAATAAGCAACTATACGTCATCGGACGCATAGGAAAAACTCGACGTTTATCGACACCAACGGAGAGGAGGAATCTTCTGGGGACGACCCTGTGGGGAAAGATATCAACTATACGCCAACGGACGCATAGGAAAAACTCGATGTTTATCGACACCAACGGAGAGGAGGAAACTCTTCTGGGGAGAGAGAACAAGACTCAACCAAATCACCAATGGATGATCGGGAAAAACTCGACGTTTATCGACACCAACGGAGAGGAGGAACCTTTCACTAGGGAAGGAGGACGACGTTACGAACATCGAAAGATGATGTTTACCGACACCAAAGAAGAAAACCAGACACTACGCATGACTGGGAAAGCACCGAAAGATGGTGTTCACCGACACCAAAGAAGACCAGACACTTACGCATGACTGGGAAATCACCGAAAGATGGTGTTTACCGACACCAAGGAAACAACACGCGCGGGTGCTGACAGGACGACATCTACATATGTCAAGGCAAGGCTACACACTTGCTGGGGTCTCACTGGGGATCAAGTTCACAACAGCGAGCAAACAGGAAGGAGCACCAAGAATACCGGGTTGTAGGCATGAAACGGGTGACCGACCAAAGCGTGAATTGGTTTGTGTTCCAAAACACTCAACATCCTGAAGAGGGCTAGAAAAGCACTCTTGTTAAAGGATGGACATTCGATTCCGAACAAAGGAATACGAATCTTACTCAGCTGGTGAAAACAATCAAAAGATTGACCAAAGAGCGCATGAGATACATTATCTATAGCCGTCAAAACGTAGATAACATACTCGCATGGAAGATTATCCATAACCGGGTTGTAGGTTGTTAAATGGATAAATCGACCGACATCATCCTGAAGAGAGCAAAGGCAAACTTGTTAAAGGATGGACATTCGATTCCGAACAAAGGAATACGAATCTTACTCTACTGGGGAGGACGACTTCGACCCGAGAGCGCATGAGATATATTATCTATAGCCGTCAAAACGTAGATAACATACTCGCATGGAAGATTATCCATAACCGGGTTGCAGGTTGTTAAATGGATAAACCGACCGACAAGAAAGGCATCGGGGTACCAGATTAGGTATGCAAAGATGACCAATCGAAGGGGGATAAAGTTGCTAACTCGGAGCAAATACCCAAAGGGAAGGGGAAGACCCACTGGGGACAATACTGCTTGATTAAGGCAAGTATCCAGAGGGGGAAAGAATATCAATACCGCAAACTGGATACTGATAACTGCAAAGAGGGGATTACATCTACCGGTTAGTAGGCAGAAAACCACGGAAACAGAAACCGTCATCACCTGGGATGAGCACAAGGGGTTAACTCCACACAGGGGAGAACAGAGGATTCACATCTACCGGTTAGTAGGTAGAAGACCACAGAGATCGGACTTACAGCTACCGGGTTGTAGGTAGAGGCCAACAGACAGTCTGCTGAGAGACAGAGTGAGAAAAAAGGATTCACAACTACCGGGTAGTAGGTAGAAGACCGCAAAATCCGCCAACAATCAGAATGAACCACAAAGGTTACCTCTGCTAGGGGATGAAAGTGGGATTTTACAACTACCCGCTATTAGGTAGAAAACCACAACAATAGGACTTACAACTACCGGTTAGTAGGTAGAAGCCCCAAATCCGCTGAGGATAAGATGAATGAGTGCCGGTTAGTAAGCAACTATTGTAACACCTCAAAATTTGCCCTCCTCTCTTGGGACTAGCATAACATTATTGCATAACATTTTTAGGTCATTAGGCATTGCATATTGCATATCATGTGGTTACATTGTGCAAGTCATCCTCACAAGTCTTGATCAGGAGATGAAGAGGTCATGTGCATGCTGGGGTTTCATTGGACTGGTCATTAATCATCTGAGGATGTGGAGGTCCAGATTAGGGTTTTGTGATTCTCAAGGAGATTGGTCTTGATCTTGGTTGCAAGGATACATCGTCATCATGATTTGTCATCATCAAGTATTGGAGCATATTCCTTGAGATTAGGGTTTTGACCACTGGTAAACCCTAATCAGTTGCATTGGGCCAATCAGGGCATGGCTAGGAGATGTGGTCTATGGTGGATATGAGGATCATTCCATGATTTTATGGAGCTTATTGAGGCTAGGGTTTCATCCTTGAGCCATTTCATCAGAAGATTGGGGCTCAGATTGATCAGTGCATTGCCAAATTCATCTATCAGTTGAAAAAAGTCAATTGTGGTCAACTGTGCTTGATTTTATGGATTTGGAGGTGGGAGAGAGTTGGATACATTTCATTCATGTTGGAACAAGTGTTATTTGACATGTCAAAGCTCAAGAATGAAGAAAATAAAGTCAGAACAAAAATTGCCAAAAATAGGAAGTGACTTGTAATGGAAGTTTCCAAAAATGGAAAGTTTTTGACCTCAAATTTACATGTCCAAGGAAGCTTCAAATGAAAATTTGTTCAACATGAAAGTTGTAGATCTTGATCTCACCTTTCCAAAAAGTCCAAGAACTTGAAATTCCCATGTATGGTTGGCAAGTTATGGTCCATTCAATTTCAAAAATGACCCATAATCAAAGTGGCATAACTTCCACATGGAGTGTCCAAATTGAGTGATCTTTTTATGTGCAAACTCCATTTGACATGTACTTTCATGGTGCATAATTGGAATTCCTCAAAAGTGGTCAATGCAAAAAGTCAATTTTCAAGTGTACAGTTAAAAATCCAAGGGCAAAATGGTCCAAGTTGAGAAATAATGGGAATTTTGGTATGGGGATTTTTGCAACACCTCACAAATGCAAATTAGAAATTGTCTCAACTGTCATAAACTTTCAAAGTCCAATATTTGACTAAGTCATTTTGGAATTGCACTTGAAATTGCATATTTTGGCATAGCATGTTGAAATTGAAAATTACAAAGCCAATTGCCATGAGACAAGTGCCAACACATCACAGCTGGTATTTGGAGAGTGTGTGAGCTGTCATACAGCTGTCACAAGCCCCAGGGTGAAATGTCCATTTTGCCCTTGCTTTGTAAAATTGCATTTTTGCTAATTACATCATTTTTGGTTAATTTGTGATTAGAGATGGATTAAGTGGAGGTATATAACCTTAATCATAACTGAATTGTAAACATAATCACAAATCTCCAGAAATTCTAACTGATTTTCTCTCCAATTCTCCAAATTCATCAAGAACATTCAAGAACAAGATTCATTGAAACTCTTCCAATTCTTCACCAATTCACGAAATTCTTCTTGCTTCCTCCTCCAATCATCTTCCTCTTGTACTGTTTTGAAGAATCATCACCATAATCATCACGAATCTCAACTGTTCATCCTTGGCTCATCAATGGCAATTTGCAATTTCTTCCACTAGAAGCAACTTCGAGCTAACCTGAGCACTCCAGTCAACTTCCCTATCATCATGTTGCATCTGTTTTGAAGAAATACGCGCCAAAGCTCAAAGATCCAACACTGTCTTCAATTTAAGGTGTGATTTCGAATCTCATCATTTTGTGAATTGTGATATGCGTTTTGAAGTGCCTTCCATGTAGATGATCATGATATAGGTAGTTTTTGATTTAGTGAAGTGTAGCACGAGTTATCTTGATTTTAAGATTTGAATGCAAAACCTAAATCGCTCGATCCGGATTATACAGTTAGAGTTAGGTTAATTTGGTCACATATTTGGAATCCTCTTGCTTAGACCTTTCCAATGGTTACCTATTTGTTGATTTTCATTGAGATTTGATGATTTTCCATTTCTGCAATTTCTGAATTGGTGTTGGTGAAAAACGATGATGAATCGTGTGTTTTGATCTTCCAATTGCCTTGGCTGTTTGAATTTTCTGTTTGCCGCGCCTGCTGTCCACTCATAGCGCGCCACCTAATCTATTCAATACTACGTCGTTTTGGCCAGTGGCATTAGTATTACAAAAATGCCACTGGCGCATTTAATTAATTAATTATTTTTTTTTTCATTTCATTATTTCATTTGATTCATTGAACTTCAAAAATTGATATCTCACTCATAATTCATCCAAATTTTGTGAGATTTTTTGTGCCGTGCTCATGATAATGTGTAGAATTTAATGATATTTTTTGTGGAATTTTTGCACGTGTAGAAAAATAAAATGCTTAGGGATTGTTTGATGTGTCACATTTTTGTACACTTTGCCATTTTAAACATGAAATGCTCATACTTGCAAATAAATGGATGAAAATTTGTGTGCTTATTCTGGACATGTTGATGGTGATTTTCATGTAGAGTTTGTGATTTTTGGATACTTGGTTGATTAGATGTGATTTTTTGAAGTAAGGTGTGACAATTTGTGTCACACCAAGCTAGGTCAACTTTCTGATTTTATTTGCCTGGCTTAAAAATGTTGAATTGTTCCAATTTTTTACATGAATGATCATTGATATGTCAAGATAACATGTGATTTTTGCTGGAATTTTTGATGCCATTTTCTAATTGATTGATAATTTTCTTCTCTGTATGCTCATTTTGTGAATTTATGTGACACATGTTGGCATTTTGCTTGTGAAATTCTCATATGGTACTGGATGAAGATGAAATTTGATATGTTGATTGTAGACACATTGTGGGACATCATGCTTTTGATCCCATTCATTTCTAATGTGTTGTCACTGTTTTATGAATTATTGAAATGGATGCTTGCTTGGATGTCTTGAATTGGCTTACATAATTGTGTCTGGACTTTTTGATTTTCATTGACATACTTTCTTTTGTCCAATTGAGCTGAAAATTGACATGCTACTTGTTGATTGTGTCCTGTTTAGGTGTGAATTATTTGAGGATTTTTGGAATTGTTTTGGTATGCCTTTGATTGAAGTCATTCTGTTTGGACTTTTGGTGTTGTATTTGACCTAGTTTGTGGTATATTGTGCATGAATTGATATTGGTGAATGATATGAGCATGAGACCAATTGCATTTGCTTTCTATTTGTTTGAATGTGATTTTGGATTGGTTTTGCTTGCTGTTTAGATTTTTTTTATCCCTTTGGACCCTAGGCTTGGCCTAGTGATCTAGTTTCTCACATTTGGTGTGGATTTTCAGGTTGAAATGCAAAAAGGCTTAAGGGAAAAAGTGCAAGTTGCAAATTGAATTTGTTTGATGTTATCCACTAACATGACTTTGTTTTGTAGGGATTGATGCTTGAGTTTGAGCTCATAGCTTGCACTTATGTGCATTAACTTGTGTTGCTTTGTACAGATTAACTGATTAACAATTTGCTGTTTACTGTTTGTCTGTCTGAGTACTGATGATACTTGATTGATTTCAGGTACATTTAGTCGCTTACAGTTCTTTAAGAACTTGCTTGCTGCTGCTTGGTTTTTTTAACCAGTTGAGGTAGAATCTCTATACTTCATGTAGTCTGGAAGACCTGGCCTGTTACTTGGCCAGGCAACTGTCTGAAGTCCTCCTTAAGAGGCGATGTTTGTGGTTGTTTACATTTGTGCCAAGCAGGTAAAGACCTCTATGAGGCAATTGGTGGATCAAAGGGATATGCAATCTATCCCCCACTATTCTGTTGAGTCGTCCCTCTGCTCACACGGCTGTGTGTTGATGCATTGGGACGCAAACCCAAGATCTTGTGTTGTTGCACAATCGAGTCAGAGTCTTGAGCGTAGAAGGGTCCCTCCATTCTGGACCCACGCTCCTTTGTCTGAAGCTCTCCCTGGTCAGGGATAAGAGCTGTGAAGTCTAATCTTCACTCACCTTTCATCTGCTTCACCTTAGCCCCGCAATGGCAAGGTTAAGAGCGAATACTACCCATGTACAGATGACTTGCTTCGGCAGTCAAACCCATTGTTTGAGCCCACTTGACTGGTTATAGTGTGTGCTTTGTGAATATTTGTTTGCTCTGTTTGTTTTGTATGCTTGTATGCTTGCTTCTTTCCTGGATAGGATTAGCTTGCAGTTGCGCAAGTAGGTAGAAACCTCAACGTAGGGCAATGATGCATGACAACACTAGGCTCGAGTACAGCTCCCTGGTAGTGTGTCTTCCCTTGGTTTCTGGCTAAAATTCCTTTCCCTTTCAGGGGAACTACATCGCCCTGATCCTCGTTCCAGACGAGGTATGTAGGCAGGAGACCGTGCGAGGTCTCTCCGGGCACTTTTTTTTTCTTTTTTGTGTGTGTTTGCTTGTTATCTTCTTGTGTGTCAGGATATGGACGTAAGCCCAGCGATTGGCTGTACGTATCCTGATGGTGTTTGTTTGGTTCGGAAGCCGACGTAATTCCATCGAGTGGTTGTCGGGTTCCAGGTTTGCCTGTGGGTGTGTGTGTCTTGTTTGGCGTGCGTGAGCCGAACTACGGCAGCTCTGATTCTCGTTCCAGACGAGATACGTAGGCATAGGATGCGACGTCCTATCGAGCTCTCTTCTTCTTAATCCCACCTGCGTTCCTTGTGTGTGTGTGATGTTTTAGCAACCTTTTCTTTTCTTTTAGAACGTGGATCCCGTCGAGTACGACGAACGTGAGGGGTGCTAATACCTTCCCCTTGCGTAACCGACTCCCTTACCCTTTCTCTTTGGTCGCGAGACCATGCTTTTTCCAGGTTTCTCTGAGCGTTTCCTTTCCCTATCTTGGGATAAATAACGCGCAGTGGCGGCTCTGTGTTGTTTTTTGTTTCAGCCCGCCGGTTGTTTTTCGCGGATGCCACAGCTGGCGACTCTGCTGGGGATCCTCGGATGTAGACCTGTGCTGGTCCATCTTCCCTAAGCGAGTCCTTCCTAGCGTTCTAGGATAGTTTAGGTTGCTTGTTTTGCTTTATTTATTGCATTTGTTATTCTAACAGTGTATATATTTGCATAAATATTTGCATGCATCATACTATCATATTGTTGCCGTCCTCTGTGCAGGTGGTTCCTCTGTTTGGGGTGGGTGTTCTGAGTGGGGCTAAAACCCAGGCCCGAGTGTACACCTAGGATTAGTGTGGTCTCATGTCGCCTCCTTCATGTTAGGTCGATATGTACCTGGCGGAGTGATGTACCAAAAGCCGGACGAGGTTCATTTGATAGTGCTTTCCTCTGTGGGGTATTCCACTTTGGTTGAGTTACTTCATCTGAGCTGTTGACTCTGGTGACCGATCATTTTCCGGATCTTTGGTTTAGACGATCTCAGGAGA
This sequence comes from Lathyrus oleraceus, assembly GCF_024323335.1. NCBI lineage: Eukaryota > Viridiplantae > Streptophyta > Magnoliopsida > Fabales > Fabaceae > Lathyrus > Lathyrus oleraceus. Next base: position 204,989,190 of record NC_066581.1, read on the forward strand.
GCTACAATGGCACACCCGAAAGGGCAAACCCATTGAGTATCTCTGCCCGATTGTCGAGACTATTATCCGCCTTAGGATGACCTGATTAGAATTTACCTGTGAGGGGAGGGTGATTCTTACAGATGCATGTTCAGATGGTGACTCATATGGTGACTGTTGGTTCCGTTGATCAGAGTCGTATTTATAAGTCGGATTTATGGCCGTTTATTTCTGAGACGCCGGAGTGCTGTCCGTGTTATTTATCAGTGGGGATCCGTTTATTTCAGGATTCCCCGGGCCGATTCTATCAGTGGGGATCCGTTTATTTCAGGATTCCCCGGGCCGATTCAGAGGTTGTGGGTATCTGCTCAGAGATTGTTTGATGATGATGATGATGTATTTGGTATCTTCCGTTTATTTCGGAACCCTTGAGGCGGATTGGTGGTTACATTCTCCTTCAGATGGTTGTGATCGGTTCAGAGATCAGGGTTGTGATTCAGGGCAACAGATGATCAGAGGACTTGGAGGATGGCGATGCATTGCATTCATACATCTGCATCATTCTCATTTTGCATTCATCTGCACCAGACCTACGTCTAGCCATGTGGGGAGTATTATGGATTGAGAATCTGGTTGAGAGACATCTGGATGTCAGAATGTTATTGATGAAATATTATCTGTCTCGATGAAACCAGAATCAAAGGACAAAATCTTCCTCGTATGGATAGACGTGCATTCATGCATATTAACCTGTTTGCTGTTTTGCAGGAATCATTGCTCGTGCTCGCAGAACTGTACCTTTGCACTCAACCCGACCTCACAGATATTTCACTCGGCGCAACACTCCTCGACTGATGGATCTCCCCAGTACTGATCTCCTCGAGCTGAAGGACAAGATGAATGAGCTGATCAACATCATGCAGGGTTTTGCAGTTGGTCAGAAAGCTCTGGCTGATAAGGTCGAGAAGCTCGAGCGAGCTTCAGTTGCTAACAATGTTGTTAACCTGGATGGTGTCTCCAACCAGGGGCTGGGTGGATCCAGGGACGGTGAAAAAAGAGCAACCGTAGGTTTGGTGAATAATAATGCTGGTGGATTTGGTGCTGCTACTGGTGGTGGGCCCGGCCTGGGGCATAACCTGAAGGATAGTCTGTTCCCTCCATTCTTTGGGGCTGATGACGATAGAGAGGAGGACCGAGAAGCTGATCAATTCTCCATGCACAATGAGCCATTCGGTCAATATGGTGCTCAGCCACAAAGCAAAGAAATTCAGTTACTGGCAGAGAAGGTAAGGGCTCTGGAAAGCCATGCTACTCCGGGGTTTGTCAACATGTCCAATATGGGGCTGGTCGAGGGGATTGTGATCCCACAAAAGTTCAAGGCGCCCGCATTTGACAAATATAATGGGAGTTCCTGCCCGGAAACTCATCTGCAAGCCTTTGTCCGCAAGATCTCTGCATACACTATAGATCAAAAGCTTTGGATGTACTTCTTCCAAGACAGTCTGTCTGGAGGATCCTTGGAATGGTATACCAAGCTGAAATCTTCTGATATCAAAAGCTGGCAGGATCTTGGCGATGCCTTCTTTAAACAATACCAGTTTAACACTGACATGGCTCCTAGTCGTACCCAGCTGCATGGTATGTCTCAGAAGTCAAGTGAGGGGTTTAAAGAATATGCCCAAAGATGGAGGGAGTTGGCTGCCAGAGTTCAACCTCCGCTGGTGGACAGAGAGATGTCTGATCTCTTCATGGGTACCCTGCAGAGGGTTTTTGCTGAAAGAATGGTGGGTTGTCCCGTCACTAACTTTGCTGACATTGTGGTGGCCGGAGAGAGAATTGAAAGTTGGCTGAAAATGGGGAAGATACAAGGAAATGCTCCATCATCTGGAGTAAAGAAGCCATTTGGGAACGGTCAGCGCAAGAATGAGGGTGAATCAAGTGCTGTGTATGCCCAAAGGGGACACGGTGGGGATCGTTACTACCAGCACACTGCTGCGGTAACCACTCCTACTGGTAATCAGTCTGCACGACAGCAACGTCAGCCACCTCAACAGAGAGTCGGGTACCAGGTGAGAGGAAAAGGGATTGATCGCCATTTCGATAAGCCGCCTGTGACATATGTTGTTCTGTTTAAAAAGTTGATGGATCTTGGGTTGGTTCAGCCGAGGACGATGGTTCCGATGAGATCAGATCAGAGGCCACCCAATTATGATGAGAACGCCCAGTGTGAATTTCATTCTGGAACACCGGGGCATAACATTAAGGGCTGTAGAGCATTCAAGAATGTCGTCCAGGATCTGGTAGACTCCAAGGCTATCAACTTTGCACCATCTCCGAATGTGAATGCTAATCCCATGCCGGCACATGGTCAGGCGATGGTGAGTGCAATCACGGGAAATTCAGATCGCGCCTATACAGTGGGTGAAGAGAGTGACAGCGACTGTGAACTTGAGTCATGGATAAAATCGTGCGTGGCAGAGAACTGGAAGGCTTAAAAAGATCATCACTGTCGCTCATCCTGAAGAGTAATAATTTCTTGTTTTCAGTTTTATTTGCATGAAAGCCATATGTGTTGCCCGACACGTAATGGTTCATTGTAAGGGCCACCTCATGTTTCATAATTTGCAACATTTCTGCATCATAAATAAATGGATGTTTTTCAGTCAAAAAAGCGGTGTTCCCTGTTTTTCATTTATTTTTGCAGTTTAAAAACAAATAAAAATGGCAATGTTTATTTTCATTTTTCTCTTCTTTTGATTTGTCTCGTTCCGAATTCAAAAATAATTCTCCGGATCTCGTTGATAACAATTTGGTTACACCTCATATGACTTCGACAATCCAATCTATCTTGCTGAAGAAGAAGACGAAGAAGATTGTGATCTGCTGGAATTAGCCAGGTTGTTGAAACAAGAGGAGAAGGTGATTCATCCGCACGTGAAGCGGGTTGAGATTGTTATTCCAAGCACCGCCGAGATCAGGAAGGAAAAAAATTGGGGCCGCTTCAGAGGCAAGTCGAGAGCAGAATGGTAGACATGTTAAAAGAGCATGTGGACACCTTCGCCTGGTCATGTCAGAATATGCCAGGGTCGGATACCGATGTCGTTGTGCACGAGCTATCATGGAGAGAAGACTGTCCTCTAAAGAAGCAGAACGCCAGTGCCTGTATCAGAGAGCCATGGTGACTTTGTTTCATGATATGATTCATCGTGGAATCCAATGCTATGTTGATGACATGATAGCAAAGTCCCAAAACAGAAGAGGGGCATCTGGCAGACTGGGGCAAGTCGTTTGACCAGTTGAAATGATTCAAACTGAGGTTGAATTGAATAAGTGCACTATCAGAGTGCGGTCCGGTAAGCTGCTGGGGTTCATTGTAAGAGAGGAATCAAGGTTGATCCTGCTTAAAAAAAAATAAAAAAAATAAAAAAAGGAAGGATAAAGAGAAAAATGCCTGAACCGAGAATAAAGAAAGAGGTTCGTGGTCTCTTAAGCAGATGGAACTACATGTCATGGTTCACATCTCACCTAACAGCCACGTGGGAACCCATTCAAGAAAAAAAGCAAACGGTCAGGCGAAATATTGATTGCCAAGGGGCATATTGAAAAATAAAAGAATAAGTTGCAGGAACTTCTGATTCTGATACCTCTTATGGAAAAAGACTGTTAATCTGGTACTTGACAGCCTTCGAGGGGTCTACGAGGTGTATTGGGTCAGCATGACGAGTCTTGTCGAAAAGAGCATGCAATTTACCTTAGCAAAAAGTTTATCGACTGTGAAACAGTACATTCACTGTTCGAGAAAACTTGATGTACTTTGGCATAGGCTGCTCGCCGACCGAGACAGTGTATGCTGGTTCATACCACTTTGTGGATTTCGAGATGGATCTGATCAGGTAGATTTCTGAAAGAGCCAGTAATGACCGGACGGGTTTGCGAGAGGAGCAAAATAATGTTGACTGATTCAGTATACTCTCAGAAAGCAATCAAGGGGTATTGTCTGATTACCTCGCTCAACAACCCATTGAGGATTATCAACCGATGAAGTTTGAGTTCCCTGATGAGGATATCTCGAGGTGCTCTGATCGAAAGATTGAGAGTAGCCGATCCCGGAGGAGGGGCCTGACCCTGAATCCGAACGGATTCTGATGTCTGATGGGGAGGTTAAGGTGAATGAGCTTTTGTTGCCCGGATAACGTTGGAATGCACCGATAGTGAGATTGTGCAGAAAATGGTGGTAACCTACAAAGATTGGCATGAGATGTTGCCGTTTGCGTTGCATGGGTATCGGACATCGGTGCGTACATCTACTGGGGCAACTTCTTTTTCATTGGTATATGGAATGGAGGCTGTATTACCTGTTGAGGTTCAGATTCCCTCTTTGAGAGTCCTGATGGACGTAAAGTTGCAAGAGGCGGAATGGGTAAGGACCCGGTGCGAAGAGTTGAGCCTGATTGAGGAAAAGAGGCTAGCAGCCATCTGTCATGGGCAGTTATACCAGCAAAGGATGAAGCGTGCTTTTGACAAGAAGGTGCGACCTCGGGTATATCACGTGGGTGATATGGTGCTGAAAAGGATCCTTCCTCCTCAAAACGATCGAAGGGGAAAATGGACGCCGAATTATGAAGGTCCATTCGTGGTCAAGAAGGTTTTCTCTGGTGGAGCCTTACTGTTAACGACCATGGATGGCGAGGATTTTCCATCCCCTGTGAATGCGGACGCAGTTAAAAAATACTTCGTATAAAGAGACCCGCTGGACGAAAAGAATAAAATAGTCCAGGCAAAAATGGGCATCCCGGCGAACCAAAAAAACAGAAAGAAAGGTTCGGGCAAAAATTAGGGATATAAAAGAAAAAAACTGTACACCCGGCAAGTCGAAAACCCGAAAGGGCGGTCCAGGCAAAAGAGGGATTGAAACGAACAACTGCGTCCGGCATGATCGTTTGCGCTTTGGTTAAAGCATCATGGATAATACCCGGTGGGGATCAGTCGGAAACGTCTTGTTCAGAAGGCAGAAAGCACGGAGAGTCTGAGGACATATGGGGTGTAACCGAGTTGGAACTCGATGAGATTACGGGTTTCACATTGCCAATAGGATAGATTTATCCCTTTGTGCGCAATTACCTCTTTTCAGGAATTGCTTCCTTTGTATTGCTCAATTCGAGCCACACTTTTCAATCAATAAAATGCATATTCAGTCAAATAATTTTGTTTTTGTTTTTCATTACCGCTTTGATTGCAAAAACATCCAGATATTTTTGATAAAGAATCTTGCATTTTAAGACATACAGGTTCCTTCCAATGCATGTTTATAAGATTGAAAGCTTGAAATCTTATTTGGAAGGATTGGGTGACCCAAGTGTTGAAATCTTGACACGCCTGGGGCACGGTTTTATCTAATGATTTGTTTTGCAGGTGCTGTTAGTTATTTTCACTCACTTGCAGGTTGTGATGTGGAAGCTGTTGATGAAACAAATCCCCGTGGGAGTCCAATCAGGGACGAGTGCACGAAAGAATGACGGAGAAGACGTTGAGACGTACGATGATCCTTGAAATTAATCAAGAAGACTCTTCAAAATCGGAAGATTGGAAAGTCTGTAGAAATTCCCCGCAGGGTCCAGTCAGGGACGAATGAATATGGAGGGATGACGAGAAGACGTCGAGACGTCCGACGACCTTTGGAATTAATCAAGAAGACTCTTCAAAATCGGAAGATTGGAAAGTCTGTAGAAATTCCCCGCAGAGTCCGATCAGGGACGAATGAATGGGTAGAGAAGCGAGGAGAGACGTCGAGACGTGCGACGACCTTTGGAATTAATCAAGACGACTCTTCAAAGTCAGAAAATTGAGATTTTTGTATAAATCCCAGGAGTGCGTTTCCGTCGAGCGCGGAGCGATTGGGAATACAAGATGATGGAGCAGAAAAGGTCCAGACGAGTCTGGGAATTCTCAAAAGTGGAAAGCTGATACGAGTTTGGGAGGTGGATATCGTAGTTCGATGAGTCGACGGGTGTTCTGTACCAACTTTTCTCATTTCCCAGCTAGGTCCCCGAGCAGAATCGGAAGATCAATTCCCTGGCAGATCCAAGGTCTATGGATCTCCAGCCGAGTCGGGATGGTTATCCCTGGCAGGTTTAAAACGGTGTTTCCTCAGCATCCAGGCCCGAAGGTTGCTATTCCCCGAGTGGAGCGGGTTTCAATGAAATATATCTCCAGCAGTGTTCATCCTACCAGTGGATTGGATGAGTTTCCGTAGCGGACTGATATCTGCATCCCCAGCTGAGTTGATTCTATCTATGGATTGCATGGGTAATCCCCAGCGGAGTGGCATTCGCTTCCCTAGCAGGGTCAGGATGGTTATCCCCAGCAGGTGTTAGATCGATGCTTCCCCAGTTGCCAGGCCTGGAGGTGGCTGTTTCCCAGCAGAGCTATCTGTGAGCATTTCCCCGGTGAAGTCGACAGGTATCTGTGAGGGTTCCCCAAGCAGAGTCGGGATTGATATCCCCAGCAAGTCGAAGACTGTTGTATCCCCACAGAGTGTGGGTGGTTCCTATTCCCAGCGATTCCTCGAGAGGATTGGGTGCAAAGGAGGTTCTTCCCCAGCAAGGGTTGCCTTGTCCCAGCAGCAGTATTATTCCCCAGCGGGGTGGAGATTGGAGTATTGACGAGTTCCTCAGCAGAGTGTCTCGTGCTCCTCAGCAGAATCCCTTGAAGGGGATACTTTTTATACATTCATCATGAAAAAAATAGCATAGCATGTTGCATAGAAAAATAATAAAGCGCGTAGCATTTCCATAATTATGGAGCATTACGCAGAAAAAATCAATCATGCATCATTGTTGCAAGCATAGAGCTAGTCTCAAGCCGTGGTTACCGTTTGAGAGGTGGTTGTGCCAGAAAGCGAAGATGTTACTCTGTGGAGTTTAGCATCATGACGTCAGATCAGCAATGTTCCCCAGTAGTGCGATATTGGAGGAAATGTTTCCGTCGGACAGAGATGGAAATAAAATCAGAGGACGTTACGCGATCAGCGCGATTCAAGCCGTGGTTACCGCTTGAGGATTGGTTTTGCCGGACAGTGAAGACGATACTCCGAGGAGTTCAGCATTGTGAGTTTGGAGCAACAGTATTTCCCAGTCATCAGTAAGTGTCTGGTCGAGCTTTCTTTGGTGTCAGTAAACATCGTCATTCGATGTCCAGTAAACGTCGAGTTATTTCCCAGTCATTGTTTAATGTCTGGTCGATCATTGTTTGATGTCCTGTCAACATCCTTGTTTGATGTCCTGTCAACATCCTTGTTTGATGTCCTGTCAACATCATTGTTTGATGTCCTGTCAACATCATTGTTTGATGTCCTGTCAACATCCTTGTTTGATGTCCTGTCAACATCCTTGTTTGATGTCCTGTCAACATCATTGTTTGATGTCCTGTCAACATCCTTGTTTGATGTCCTGTCAACATCCTTGTTTGATGTCCTGTCAACATCCTGGTTTGATGTCCTGTCAACATCCTTGTTTGATGTCCTGTCAACATCCTTGTTTGATGTCCTGTCAACATCATTGTTTGATGTCCTGTCAACATCATTGTTTGATGTCCTGTCAACATCATCATTCGATGTCCAGTAAACGTCGAGTTATTTACCAGTCATCAGTAAGTGTCTGGTCGAGTTTTCTTTGGTGCCTGTAAACATCATCGTTCGATGTCCAGTAAACGTCGAGTTTTCTCCCAATCATCAGTAACTGTCTGGTCGAGCTTTCTTTGGTGTCAGGTAAACATCATTGTTCGATGTCCAGTAAACGTCGAGTTTCTTCCCAGTCATCAGTCAGTGTCTGGTTGAAGGGGTTATTCTGAGAAGTTTAGCATCTGGATGTCAGATCGGCAGTGTTCTCCAGTAGCGCGATACTGGACGAGTTTTTCCGTCGAGCGGAGATGGAAGTGAAATCAAGGATGTTACGCGATCAACGCGATTTTCCGGGGTTCAAATGAAGAAAGGGAAGTGTTGCGACATTTTCTGGAGATCGGGGTTCAATCAGAGAAGAGTATATGCTGAGGCATTTTTTGGGGTTCAAATGAAGATTGGAGTTGAAGAATGTATCCAGGATGAGGTCCTTAGGATTATCTTCTGTTCATGTGTCACCTTAGACTCTGGCTGAGGCTGATGGAGGTCGTTATAGGTGTCTTCTGAGGAAGAGATACACATGCTACCTTCCTTTTGTGAAGGTATACCCTCTGACATGTCGCCCTCAGAGTGGTGTTGGTGTTATTTCCGGCGTTGCCAGCGGAATTATCACGAGAGATTGGAGATCGGGGTTCAAATGGAGAAAAGGAAATGTTGAGGCATTTTCTGGAGACGGGGTTCAAATGGAGAAAGGGAAATGTTGAGGCATTTTCTGGAGAACGGGGTTCACAATGGCGATCGTGAGTTATCGTCAGGCGACTGGGGTTCAAACTGGAGAACAGGGTTCATTATTTGGCAAACAGGAGAACGGGGTTCGAATGCGGTGATCTGAGGATTATTTGCGCAGAAAAATTTCGGGTTTCAAGAAAATCAAAAAAGAAATATAATCCCCAGCGGATGTGTGGTGTTCTAACACATGGTTATCCCTGTGCTACCATTTATTTTGGTATCCAGGTTGACGTTGTTGTTTCGGTGATCAGGCCGACTTTCTCCGTTCCAGACGGATTTTTCTTCGAGATTGTGTTTCTTCGCCGATGCTGACAGGCGTTGTTAATTATTTTCCCATCAGAGTGCAAATTATTCGTCTGTTCTTGGTATTCAATCACTCTTCATCCTGATCATCTGAAAGCCGAGGCTGTTCATATCGACAGGTTCACAGTGGATTGAATAGGGGTAACTGTAACACCTCAAAATTTGCCCTCCTCTCTTGGGACTAGCATAACATTATTGCATAACATTTTTAGGTCATTAGGCATTGCATATTGCATATCATGTGGTTACATTGTGCAAGTCATCCTCACAAGTCTTGATCAGGAGATGAAGAGGTCATGTGCATGCTGGGGTTTCATTGGACTGGTCATTAATCATCTGAGGATGTGGAGGTCCAGATTAGGGTTTTGTGATTCTCAAGGAGATTGGTCTTGATCTTGGTTGCAAGGATACATCGTCATCATGATTTGTCATCATCAAGTATTGGAGCATATTCCTTGAGATTAGGGTTTTGACCACTGGTCAACCCTAATCAGTTGCATTGGGCCAATCAGGGCATGGCTAGGAGATGGGGTCTATGGTGGATATGAGGATCATTCCATGATTTTATGGAGCTTATTGAGGCTAGGGTTTCATCCTTGAGCCATTTCATCAGAAGATTGGGGCTCAGATTGATCAGTGCATTGCCAAATTCATCTATCAGTTGAAAAAAGTCAATTGTGGTCAACTGTGCTTGATTTTATGGATTTGGAGGTGGGAGAGAGTTGGATACATTTCATTCATGTTGGAACAAGTGTTATTTGACATGTCAAAGCTCAAGAATGAAGAAAATAAAGTCAGAACAAAAATTGCCAAAAATAGGAAGTGACTTGTAATGGAAGTTTCCAAAAATGGAAAGTTTTTGACCTCAAATTTACATGTCCAAGGAAGCTTCAAATGAAAATTTGTTCAACATGAAAGTTGTAGATCTTGATCTCACCTTTCCAAAAAGTCCAAGAACTTGAAATTCCCATGTATGGTTGGCAAGTTATGGTCCATTCAATTTCAAAAATGACCCATAATCAAAGTGGCATAACTTCCACATGGAGTGTCCAAATTGAGTGATCTTTTTATGTGCAAACTCCATTTGACATGTACTTTCATGGTGCATAATTGGAATTCCTTAAAAGTGGTCAATGCAAAAAGTCAATTTTCAAGTGTACAGTTAAAAATCCAAGGGCAAAATGGTCCAAGTTGAGAAATAATGGGAATTTTGGTATGGGGATTTTTGCAACACCTCACAAATGCAAATTAGAAATTGTCTCAACTGTCATAAACTTTCAAAGTCCAATATTTGACTAAGTCATTTTGGAATTGCACTTGAAATTGCATATTTTGGCATAGCATGTTGAAATTGAAAATTACAAAGCCAATTGCCATGAGACAAGTGCCAACACATCACAGCTGGTATTTGGAGAGTGTGTGAGCTGTCATACAGCTGTCACAAGCCCCAGGGTGAAATGTCCATTTTGCCCTTGCTTTGTAAAATTGCATTTTTGCTAATTACATCATTTTTGGTTAATTTGTGATTAGAGATGGATTAAGTGGAGGTATATAACCTTAATCATAACTGAATTGTAAACATAATCACAAATCTCCAGAAATTCTAACTGATTTTCTCTCCAATTCTCCAAATTCATCAAGAACATTCAAGAACAAGATTCATTGAAACTCTTCCAATTCTTCACCAATTCACGAAATTCTTCTTGCTTCCTCCTCCAATCATCTTCCTCTTGTACTGTTTTGAAGAATCATCACCATAATCATCACGAATCTCAACTGTTCATCCTTGGCTCATCAATGGCAATTTGCAATTTCTTCCACTAGAAGCAACTTCGAGCTAACCTGAGCACTCCAGTCAACTTCCCTATCATCATGTTGCATCTGTTTTGAAGAAATACGCGCCAAAGCTCAAAGATCCAACACTGTCTTCAATTTAAGGTGTGATTTCGAATCTCATCATTTTGTGAATTGTGATATGCGTTTTGAAGTGCCTTCCATGTAGATGATCATGATATAGGTAGTTTTTGATTTAGTGAAGTGTAGCACGAGTTATCTTGATTTTAAGATTTGAATGCAAAACCTAAATCGCTCGATCCGGATTATACAGTTAGAGTTAGGTTAATTTGGTCACATATTTGGAATCCTCTTGCTTAGACCTTTCCAATGGTTACCTATTTGTTGATTTTCATTGAGATTTGATGATTTTCCATTTCTGCAATTTCTGAATTGGTGTTGGTGAAAAACGATGATGAATCGTGTGTTTTGATCTTCCAATTGCCTTGGCTGTTTGAATTTTCTGTTTGCCGCGCCTGCTGTCCACTCATAGCGCGCCACCTAATCTATTCAATACTACGTCGTTTTGGCCAGTGGCATTAGTATTACAAAAATGCCACTGGCGCATTTAATTAATTAATTTTTTTTTTTTCATTTCATTATTTCATTTGATTCATTGAACTTCAAAAATTGATATCTCACTCATAATTCATCCAAATTTTGTGAGATTTTTTGTGCCGTGCTCATGATAATGTGTAGAATTTAATGATATTTTTTGTAGAATTTTTGCACGTGTAGAAAAATAAAATGCCTAGGGATTGTTTGATGTGTCACATTTTTGTACACTTTGCCATTTTTAACATGAAATGCTCATACTTGCAAATAAATGGATGAAAAATTTTGTGCTTATTCTGAACATGTTGATGGTGATTTTCATGTAGAGTTTGTGATTTTTGGATACTTGGTTGATTAGATGTGATTTTTTGAAGTAAGGTGTGACAATTTGTGTCACACCAAGCTAGGTCAACTTTCTGATTTTATTTGCCTGGCTTAAAAATGTTGAATTGTTCCAATTTTTTGCATGAATGATCATTGATATGTCAAGATAACATGTGATTTTTTATGGAATTTTTGATGTCATTTTCTAATTGATTGATAATTTTCTTCTCTGTATGCTCATTTTGTGAATTTATGTGACACATGTTGGCATTTTGCTTGTGAAATTCTCATATGGTACTGGATGAAGATGAAATTTGATATGTTGATTGTAGACACATTGTGGGACATCATGCTTTTGATCCCATTCATTTCTAATGTGTTGTCACTGTTTTATGAATTATTGAAATGGATGCTTGCTTGGATGTCTTGAATTGGCTTACATAATTGTGTCTGGACTTTTTGATTTTTATTGACCTACTTTCTTTTGACCAATTGAGCTGAAAATTGACATGCTACTTGTTGATTGTGTCCTGTTTAGGTTTGAATTATTTGAGGATTTTTGGAATTGTTTTGGTATGCCTTTGATTGAAGTCATTCTGTTTGGACTTTTGGTGTTGTATTTGACCTAGTTTGTGGTATATTGTGCATGCATTGATATTGGTGAATGATATGAGCATGAGACCAATTGCATTTGCTTTCTATTTGTTTGAATGTGATTTTGGATTGGTTTTGCTTTCTATTTAGATTTTTTTTATCCCTTTGGACCCTAGGCTTGGCCTAGTGATCTAGTTTCTCACATTTGGTGTGGATTTTCAGGTTGAAATACAAAAAGGCTTAAGGGAAAAAGTGCAAGTTGCAAATTGAATTTGTTTGATGTTATCCACTAACATGACTTTGTTTTGTAGGGATTGATGCTTGAGTTTGAGCTCATAGCTTGCACTTATGTGCATTAACTTGTGTTGCTTTGTACAGATTAACTGATTAACAATTTGCTGTTTACTGTTTGTCTGTCTGAGTACTGATGATACTTGATTGATTTCAGGTACATTTAGTCGCTTACAGTTCTTTAAGAACTTGCTTGCTGCTGCTTGGTTTTTTTAACCAGTTGAGGTAGAATCTCTATACTTCATGTAGTCTGGAAGAACTGGCCTGTTACTTGGCCAGGCAACTGTCTGAAGTCCTCCTTAAGAGGCGATGTTTGTGGTTGTTTACATTTGTGCCAAGCAGGTAAAGACCTCTATGAGGCAATTGGTGGATCAAAGGGATATGCAATCTATCCCCCACTATTCTGTTGAGTCGTCCCTCTGCTCACACGGCTGTGTGTTGATGCATTGGGACGCAAACCCAAGATCTTGTGTTGTTGCACAATCGAGTCAGAGTCTTGAGCGTAGAAGGGTCCCTCCATTCTGGACCCACGCTCCTTTGTCTGAAGCTCTCCCTGGTCAGGGATAAGAGCTGTGAAGTCTAATCTTCACTCACCTTTCATCTGCTTCACCTTAGCCCCGCAATGGCAAGGTTAAGAGCGAATACTACCCATGTACAGATGACTTGCTTCGGCAGTCAAACCCATTGTTTGAGCCTACTTGACTGGTTATAGTGTGTGCTTTGTGAATATTTGTTTGCTCTGTTTGTTTTGTATGCTTGTATGCTTGCTTCTTTCCTGGATAGGATTAGCTTGCAGTTGCGCAAGTAGCTAGAAACCTCAACGTAGGGCAATGATGCATGACAACACTAGGCTCGAGTACAGCTCCCTGGTAGTGTGTCTTCCCTTGGTTTCTGGCTAAAATTCCTTTCCCTTTCAGGGGAACTACATCGCCCTGATCCTCGTTCCAGACGAGGTATGTAGGCAGGAGAACGTGCGAGGTCTCTCCGGGCACTTTTTTTTTTCTTTTTTGTGTGTGTTTGCTTGTTATCTTCTTGTGTGTCAGGATATGGACGTAAGTCCAGCGATTGGCTGTACGTATCCTGATGGTGTTTGTTTGGTTCGGAAGCTGACGTAATTCCATCGAGTGGTTGTCGGGTTCCAGGTTTGCCTGTGGGTGTGTGTGTCTTGTTTGGCGTGCGTGAGCCGAACTACGGCAGCTCTGATTCTCGTTCCAGACGAGATACGTAGGCATAGGATGCGACGTCCTATCGAGCTCTCTTCTTCTTAATCCCACCTGCGTTCCTTGTGTGTGTGTGATGTTTTAGCAACCTTTTCTTTTCTTTTAGAACGTGGATCCCGTCGAGTACGACGGACGTGAGGGGTGCTAATACCTTCCCCTTGCGTAACCGACTCCCTTACCCTTTCTCTTTGGTCGCGAGACCATGCTTTTTCCAGGTTTCTCTGAGCGTTTCCTTTCCCTATCTTGGGATAAATAACGCGCAGTGGCGGCTCTGTGTTGTTTTTTGTTTCAGCCCGCCGGTTGTTTTTCGCGGATGCGACAACTATTCATTTACAGCCACAATGGAAGCCAATTCAGGATCGATCCGAAAAGGCAAACTGAATCAAGACATCCTAATGAGGAAAGAACTCAATAGGGAAAACCCATCCCAAGGGGAGGGAACGGAAACAACCGTCATCCACGAGGATATAACTTAGTGGGGAAATACAGAAGAAAACGACAGACACTTTCTGCTTAAGGGGTCAACTCTACATGGAGAGATCAGACACACCCACATCTGCTGGGGGAATGGATCCAAGTTTGCAAGATGCTGCCAACTTCTGGAGTAACAATGCTGGGGATACCCACTCGACTAAAGAGTCACTTGTTGGGGAAACACTTCTCTCGACCCTGCTGGGGAACCCCATTCTGAAATCGATCCAAGCGATACTAAACTCTTTCCAACAATCCATTCTCGGTCACCACGGCTAAGGGCTAATGGATATGCTTGCGATGCAGATGCATGAGAGTTTTTTTTTTAGCGCAATGCCCCATGATCATGGAAATGCTACGCACTAGTGATGCAATATGCTATGCTTATCTAAATGATGAATGCATAAAACACACGTCTCCTCCAGAGACAACGCCGGGGAGCTCCAAGCACTACGCTGAAGCTTCCATTTCCACGTCCATTTCCACCCTGCTGGGGAAAGACAACCTTTGTTGGGATGAACTCCATCGGACCCGAACTGCATGGGATTACTCTGCTAGAGGAGACAACCAATCCTTACCTTTACTGGGGATAGCCCCACTGAACTCGATCCTCTTGGGGACCTTGCTGGGGTAAAACCATCAACACAACCTCTGCTGGGAAGACAACTTCAGACTTGGAAAACAATCACAACTCCGCTAGGGATATGGTAACCTTCAGGCTTGCTGAGGAGGCACCGATCTCGAATCTGCTAGGGAGATGACGCTCTCAAACCCACTGGGGAAATACAGCCTATCGGACACGGGCCGTCCTTCGATTCGTCGAACACTGGTGTTCACCATCCTACCACAGTGTTGACTTTCTACTTTTGAGAACTCCCAGGCTCATCTGGACTTTTCTGATCCATCACCTTGTATTCCCGGCTCCTCCGTACTCCACGGGGATCGAACTTTTGGGATTCATACAAGTCTTTCCAGTCCTCAGACTTTGAAGAGTCTTCTTGATTAACTACTTCCAGGGATCGTTGTCACAACTCTGTCACGGGCTTTTCACCGTTCGTCTGCCCATTGCCCCTGGTTGGACTCCGTGGGGATTTCTTTTTTCTCAAAAGGCTTCATATCACCACCTGTCAGCGAATGAAGATATCTAACAGCACCTGCACAAGAGATTGTTAGATAAAAGCGTGCCCCAGGCGTGCCAACATTTCAATACCTAGGTCACTCAAACTTCCGAATAAGATTTCCAGATTTCAATCTTATAAGCATGCATCGGAAGGGATCTCTATGCTTCAAAATGCAAATATTCTTATAAAAAATGAACGGATGTTTTCGTAATCAAAGCGGTAATGAAAACAAAAAACAAAACTATTTGACTGAACGCATTTATAGACTGAAACAAAAAGGTGGCTCAGAATCGAGCAACACACAGGAAGCAAACCCTGGAAAGAGGTGATTGCGCACAAAAGGAAAAATCTATCCTAATGGCAATGTGAAACCGTGATCTCATCGGGTTCCAACTCGGTTACACCCCATATGTCCTCAAGACTTTCCGCACTTTCGGCCTTCTGAACCAGACGCTTCCGATCGATCTCTGTCGGAGATTATCCAAGTCACATCTCGAGCACCAACGATCATGCTGGACGCAGTTGTTCGTTTCAATCCCTCTTTTGCCTGGACCGCCCTTTCGGGTTTCAGTCCACCGGGATACCCTTTTTTGCCCAAGTCGCCCTTGTGGGGTTTTCGACTTGCCGGGTGTACAGTTTTTTTTTTATTATCCCTAACTTTTGCCCGAACCTTTTCTTTCTATTTTTTCGGTTCGCCGGGATGCCCTTTTTTGCCTGGACTCTTTTATTCTTTTTGTCCAGCGGGTCTCTTTTTACGAAGTATTTTCTAACTGCGTCCGCATTCACAGGGGATGGAAAATCCTCGCCACTCATGGTTGTCAGCAACAAGGCTTTGTCGGAGAAAGCCTTCTTGACCATGCTGGGGATTCATGACTGTATATCCACTTGCCCCACGATCGTCTTGAGGAGGAAGGATCCTTTTCAACACCACATCTCTTCCATGCTACCCACGAGGCCACACTTCTCGGTTAACAACACGCTTCATTTACTGGGTACAACTGCCCCATGACAAGTAACTGTCAGCCCTCTCCCTCAGTCAGGCTCAACGCGTTATACCGAGTCCTCATCCACTCGCCCTTTGCTAACTCTTCATCCATCCGGACTCTCCACAATGAGATCTAGCCTCCAGCAGGCAATATCACTTCCATCCCATACTGAATGAGGAAGGCGTTGCCCCAGTAGATGCACGTACCGAAGTACGACACTCAGGATACCAACTTCGTACTCAGCCACCATCGTTGGTGCATTCAAATGTTATCGGGGAAGCACTAACTCATTCACTTTAAACTCTCCCCATCAGACATCAGAATCCGTTCGGATTCAGGGTCAGGCCCCTCCTCTGGGATCGGTCACTCTCAATCTTTCGATTTGAGCACCTCGAGATGTCCTCATCAGGGACTTCAGACTTCTTTGGTTGAGAATCATCAATGGGTTGCTGGGCGAGATAACCATACAATACCCTCCTCTTGGTTGCTTTCTGGGAGGTACACTGAATATCGGATTCAGTCAACATCACTTGCCCTTTCGCCACCCATCCGACCAATGCCATCTCTTCAAGCACGTACTTGATCAGATCCATTCTGGACATCCATAAAGTGGTATGAATCAGTATACTGTCTCAGTCGGCGAGCAGCCTATGCCAAAGTACATCAAGTTTTCTCGAGCAGTAAGTGTATTGTTTCACAGTCGATAAACTTTTTGCTTAGGTAAATTGTATGCTCTTTTCGACAAGACTCGTCATGCTGACCCAATACACACCTCCTAGACCCCTCGAGGGCTGTCAAGTACCAGATTAACAGTTGTTTCTTCCATGGAATGTCTCAGAATCAGAGGTTCCTGCAACTTATTCTTTCATCTTTCCATGCCCCTTGGCAATCATCATTCCACCTGACCATTTGATTTCTCTCTTTTTTGTTTGTTTTAGGTTCAGGCGTTTCTTGTACTGTTTTTTTTCTTTTCTTTTCTTTTTTTCTTTTTTCTTTTAGCAGGATCGACCTCGATTCCTCTTTCATTCGCAACATGCTTCGGCAGCTTGCTGGACAGCACTCCATAAGTGCGCTAATTCGAACTTAACCGTGTGAGTTATCTCTACCTGTCAAACAACTTGATCAAGTCCACCGGATGCACCTCTTCCGCTTGGGACTTTGCCATCATGTCATCAACATGGCATTCGCTTTCACAATGAGTCATATCATGAAACAAAGTCACCCTAGCCCTTTGATCCGTGGCACCGGCCTTCTTCTTCACCTTATAACAAGAAGGTACTCTTTGGTGTGATTGACATTGTTTACTCCATATCATCTGGCGACAATTCCACTTGATTTTGGCCAGAAAGCCATCCATGAAGGTAAACACCGAGAATTGAGCTGCATTATCAATCAATACATCAACGTGAAGTACCGGGAATTCATTTTTCGACCTAGCTCTATTCACGTCTCGATGGTCCACACACATTCTCATCTTTTAGCACCGGTTTCCGCTTCACTGGAGGACAGTTTTGACCTTCTCCTCGTGAGGTAGAATCACCTTCTCCTCTTGTTTCAACAACCTGGCTAATTCCAGCAGGTCACGATCTTCTTCGCCTTATTCTTCAGCATGAGAGATCGGATTTTCGAAGTCATACAGAGATGTAACCGAATTGTTATCGATGAGATCAGGAGAATGGTTACGTTTGTGGTTGGTACCAAATGAATCAAAAGGAAAGAGAATAAAAACATTGCCATTTTTATTTTTTTATTTTTTAAAACTGCAAAAAGCGAAAAACAGGGAACACCGCTTTTAATCACAAAAACATCCATTTATTACTGATGCAAAATGTTGCACAATGAAACACATGAATGGCCCTTACAATGGACCACTACGTTTCGGGCAAAACGTATGGCTTTCATGCAAACAACAATTGAAACACAGAAATACTACACTTCCGGATGAGTGACAGTGGTGATTTTGGAGGCCTTCCAGTTGCCTGGTACGCACGACTTTATCCACAACTCGAGCTCGCGGTCACGGTCGGTCTCTTCACTCACTGAACAAGCATGATCAGAATCCAGCATTCCTGCACTGACAAAGATGTACGGCGGACGACGTCCTCTGTTTGGTCTAGACGACTCTTAATCTGGATAACCAATCCCGAACATGTCTGCCTTTACCACTATGTCGATGATCCTTCCCCAGCCTCGGGCCTCTTTGTTCTTCACCACTTCTAGAGCTTGTTTATAAGAAGAAATGGACAGCTTCCTCTCCTTCTCAACAACAGCATTCTCCACCTTGACGGTTTCGATTGCTTGACTTAGTGCTTCAACTTTTTCACTATCCATTTCCACTTCCATCGTCTTCTGGGTTGTATCTCTCATCAATGCCCACCCCTCTGTGGCAACGGCCGCACAACAATTATCAACGACAGGGAAAGCTCCATCCTGCATCAGAGGTTTTGGGACCACAGCCATGGGAACCTTTAACTGATCTTCCTCAGTCATCTCTATTCCTTTCTTGACCTTTTTCACCATCTTCATCTTTACCGGACCCTTCCTGGGTACAGGGTTGACATCACCATCCATGATCTGTGCTAAGCTGATGATCTTTGAGTCCACCATGTCCTGGACGACATGTTTGAAAGCCCTACAACCCTCAACACTGTGCCCGGGTGCCTCAGAATGGAACTCGCACCTGGCATTCTCATCATAGTGTGCCGGCCTCTTCTGCCGTTCTATGGGAATCAATATCCTTGTCCGGACTAACCCCAAGTCCCTCAATCTCCTGAACAGAAGGGTGTAGGTCACAGGTGGTTCCTCAAACTGACGCTCCTTCTTTTTCTTCTTCACCTGGCTCCTAGCTCTCGGTGCCTTCTGTTGAGGTGGTGGTTGTTGCGGTGGTACAAGTGGATTACCGACAGGAGTGGTTACAGTGGCAGCATAAGGGTGATAACGATCCTCACTGCGTTCTTTCTTTGCTGGTACACCACTTGAGTCAACCTCCTTCTCGAGCGGACCACTACCAGAGAGTTTCTTTGCTACAGAGTCAGAGGGATCTGTCACCTCGGGTGACGGAGCTTTTCCCTGAACTTTCTCCTTGATCATCCAGCCCTCAATCCTTTCCAATCTCTCGGCCATGGCTTTCTGCCCCAAGGCAAGCCCTTGCACAACACTGAAAAAATCCCTCACCATCTCTTTCAGTTCAAGGATGTCGGTGTTGGGAAGATCCATCAGTTTGGATTTGTTTCCCCTAGCAGGATATCTGAGCAAACGAGCTATGCGCACCGGTTGATACCTACAAAACAGCAAATGGGTTAGTATGACTCACACATGCAATGTCTATCCGTACCAGAAATATCTGTCCTTTGATTTTGGTTTCACAGAGACAGAGAATTTTTCATCAATAACAATCTAACATCTGGACGTCTCTCAACCAGAATCCTAATCAAAAAAATGGACCCTGAGTACGGACAGACCTGGGTGGAATGCAGATGAATGCGAAATGAGACCGATGCAAATGCATGAATGCAGGTCACTGTGCCATCTAGTCAGCTGAAGACCCATTCTCTGAACCGGTCACATTCAACTGAGTCACCATAAATCCGACTTGGGGAATTCCGAAATAAACGGAACCGGAGATTACATCACTATCATCACAGAAACATCCACTGAACGGATGACAGCCAGATCCTCTGAACAGGTGCTCTCAAATTCAACCCGGGGATCCGAAATAAACGGAACCCGCTGATAAACCACGGATAGAACTCTGGCGTCCCAGAAATAAATGTCCATAATCCACAGTTACCATCAGTACCAAGAGTCACCAACAAGTCACCAACAAATCCGCAACAGTACCTGTAATAATCATCCCCTCCCACTCACGGGTGTCATCTAGGCCAGGGTAAGGTCGAGAGAAACGTAGGATAAACAACCCTTTCAAGAATATCATCCTGTGCACACCAGATGTATGCACCGATGATACCCCATCAGAATCTGAATTGCTCGTGATGTCGATGTTCCGCTAAGTGGCGTATACCACCCGCTTCCCATGAATCACTCTATTCCTAGGCTTCCTAGATTGCACTCATAGCCTGGGTATTGGGCCTTTTACCTCGAGTAACACCCACCCCAAAACAGAGAGAACACAGCCAGCACAGCAGATGAATATGAATGAATGCAAACATTAATGCAAACAATAAATGCAAACAATAAATGCAAACAATAAACAATGAATGCAATAAATAACAGCAAACAGCAACCAAAACCCTAACCTAGAGAGCGCTAGGAGAGACTCGCTCGGGGAAGATGGACCAGCAAGAGGTCAACTTCGCGTCCTCCCCAGCAGAGTCGCCAGCTGTCGCATTACGCGAAAAACCGGCGGGAAACAAGAACAACAGAGCCGCCACCGTGCGTTATTTATCCCAAAAGAGGGAAAGGAAACGCTCAGAGTAAACCTGGAAAAAGCATGGTCCCGCGACCAAAGAGAATGGGATCGGGAGTCGGTTATGCGAAGGGAAGGTATTAGCACCCCTACGCATCCGTCGTACTCGACGGGATCCATGCACAATAGGAAGGGAAATTGGTTGCTAAAACACTGCTCAAACACACATCTACACAGGCTGAAAGAGACACGAGAAAACAAACAAGACTGACTCGGCAGGATATCGCATCCTGGGCCTACTTAGTCTATCAGGCATAGACATCAGAGTCAAAGTAGTTCGGACTGGGGGGGAAAACACATGCTCGCTAGGATGTCGCATCCTATGCATACGTATCTCCTTTGGACGAAGGAGAATCAGAGCATCCGTAGCTCGGCTAACACGCACAAAAACAAACACAGGCAAAGGCAAACGTGGAGCCTGAATGCCAATCACTGGACTTACTTCAGCATCCGAACCAAACACACACAAGAAGGCAAACGCAGAGCCTGAATGCCAATCACTGGACTTACATCAGCATCCGAACCAATCGAACCCACACTGGAACCCGAACGCCACTCGATGGACTTACATCAGCTTCCAAGCACACAACAACACAAAACAAAGACACAGGCGCCCGGAGAGATCTGCTCATCTCCTGCCTACGTACCTCATCTGGTATGAGGATCAGGGCGACGTAGTTCCCCTACGGAGGGACACAGGACTAGCCTAACCAGATGACAGAGGGAGACACAACTAGGGAGACTAACTCGAGCCTAGATGTTATCATGCAAAATTGTCCCTAAGTCAAGGTTTCTAGCTAACTTGCACAGGAAGCAAGCCTATCCTATTCAACACAAGCAGTAAATCAAGCGTTCACAAGTAGCACACACTATATGCACACCAAAGGGGCTCAATCAAAGGGTAAGACTACAAGAGCAAGTCATCTGTACAGGGGTAGTGTTAGCTCTTAACCTTGCCATTGAGGGGCTAAGGTGAAGCTGATGAAAGGAGAGTGAAGATAAGACTTCACAGCTCTTATCCCTGGTCAGGGAGACCTTCAGACAAAGGAGCGTGGGTTCAGAATGTGGGAACCCTTCTACACTCAAGACTCTGACACAACTGTACACTGTACAAGATCTTGGGTTTGTATCTCAATGCATCAACACAGTGGTGTGAGCAGAGGGACGACTCAACAGAATAGCGGGAGATAGATTGCATATCTCTTATATCCGCCAATTGCCTCGTAGAGGTCTTTACCTGCTTGGGGACAAAAGTAAACAATCACAAACATTGCCTCTTAAGGAGGACTTCAGACAGGTGCCTGGCCAAGTAACAGGCCAGGTCTTCCAGACTACATGGAGACAAGAATGTTATACCTCAGTGCAAATTGCTTATCAAGCAAAGCAAAGCAATATTAGCAACTTAATGTACCTGAAATCAATCAAATATCATCAGTATTCCAATCACAGAATTAAACAGCAAATGGTTCACAATTAACTATACACAGACAAACACAAGCCAATGCACCAAAGTGCAAGCCAACTCAAAGGAGCCAAGCATCCTACAACATAACACAAGTTAGTCTACAAGATCAAATGATACAACTCAATCAAATGTGAATCCACCTCCTTAAGGTATTTTGCTTCTTAACCTGAAAATCACATTCAAACATAAGATGCAAGACCACTAGGACAAGCCTAGGGTCAAAAGGAAGTGAAAAAGTCAAAACAGCAAGTGAAACCTGATCAAAACCAAGATTAATCAATTAAAAAGAGAATCCAATTAGTCTCACATCAAAACTATGCACCAAATTCATTTCATGCACAATTTAAGTCAAACTAGGCAATTGTGAACCATATATGAGCAAACAGAATGATCACACTCAAACAAATACCTAAACAGCTCAATAAATTCCACAAAAATTCCAGCCTAAACAGGACACATTCAATGAGCTACACATCAATTTTCATGCCATTTGGACAAGAGGAAGTAGGTCAATTAAAATCATCAAGTCAGCAGAAATCCAAGCAAGCCAACACATGGTAGCAAAATAAGCATCAACTTCAATCAAATGCAAAACAGTGAGAACAATTAAGAAATGAATGGGACCAAAGCCAAATTGAAGCTAAACATGTTAGGAAACACTCCACCAATTTTCACATTCATATGGTAAGAAATGAGCATTTCACAAGATATGTAAATTTGTCACTCAATCAAAACCCTAAAAATGCTAAACAGCAATCAAAAATGTCAATCAAATAGAAAATGGATCAATTAAATTCACAAATATTCATGGTGAAACTAGACATATACAATATATCTCATGCAAAAAACCAGAGCCATAGGCCTAAGGTAAGCATGGAAAATTAAATCATGAACACAGCATGGCATAATGTGACACATATTGTCACACTCAAAAAGATTATGTCATATCTACCAATCCAGGGATCCAAAAATTACAAACTATACATCAAAATCTCCAGGAGAGAGTCAAGAACAAGCATGTGAAATTTCATTCATTTTGGATAATGCATGGTTATTTTATGATCAATATGGTGAAACATACAAATATAGCATTCATGACAAAGATCAATATACAACTCCAAAAAATTACCAGGCACAACTTGAGTTACTATGCCTAAAAAAAACTAGATTAGATTTGGGATTCAACAAAAAAATTCCCAATTAATTTGGATTAAGGATGATTAATCTATGATTTTTGGAAGTTTGATTAAATATTGAAATGATTATTTGATGTTTAATGATTTAATTAACACGGATGGCATAATCGTAATTCCCGCGTCCTGGCCTAAAACGACGCAGTATCATTTTAATGTGTTGGCGGCGTGCTATTGGACGGATCCGGCGGGAAACAACCAATTCAAATGGAAATGCAGAAAACAGGATCAAACGCGGGCAATTTCCAGGAAATCGCGAGCTTCATCATCGTTCTTCATGGATATGGCAATGGTTTTGTCTATAAGTTAATATACATAAAGATCCAATCCAAAATAGATTTGTCACACAAACTTTAAATCCAAAAATCTTGATGCATAGTGGATGGAATTGCATGGTTCAAACATCAAAATGCTCTACGTTCAAGGCACTACTGAATCCATACAACAATCGTAAGAATCGAAGACTTCGAAATCTTACCTTCTTGAAGTGGCAGTGTGAAAATCGCGCGAATCTCGCTCCAATTGATGAAAACAGATGATGTAATATGCTGTAGGAGGTGAATGATGATGAATTTTCAGCTCAGAGATGCTCGAATCCAAGGAAATTCGTGACTGCCATGGATGGATGATGCTTTCAACAGTGGAGTTTTTGCTCGGTTCTTGCTTCAATCTCCACAAACAGAACCCTCTAACCACCTGCAGATGAAGATTTGACAGAAAAAATGCACAAGTATGGGCGAAATCTTGATGAATTTGATGAAAAGTGTTTATGTGAAAATGGAGAAAAGTGAGAGAATTTTGAGAGTTTTTGGATTGGATCTGAAAAAATGATTAGTCCCCCTTGCAAAACAGTTACAATTAACTCTTTATACCTCTCCCTAATCCAAAATTAACCAAGATTAGCAAAATTAAGATGATTAGTGTAATGTGCATTTTTATGTGTTAGGTCCAATATGCCCTTTTTTAAAACCAGTCCATTTTTCAGCTCAAAACCAGTTCTCACAAGTCAAAAATATCATTTGGAATGTGTTAGAAGAGGTCTCATGTGCAAATTCAATGTATTTCTCAAAATCACCATGCCATGCCAAAAAATGCAAATGTGTTCACTTAAAAATGACATTTTGCTATGAGAGTTTTTGATGAAATTTGATTATGCACCATGAAAGATCATATGAAATGTGGTTTGCTCAAAGAAAAATCACCCAAATTGGCCATTCCATGTGAAAGTTATGGCACTTTGAATTTGGGCATTTTCTGAAAATGAATGGACCATATCTTGCCAACCACACATGGGAATTTCAAGTTCTTGGACTTTTTGGAATGGTGAGATCAAGATCTTCAACTTTCATGTTGGACAAAATTCCATTTGAAGCTTGTATGATGAAGTAATTTTGGGGAGAAAAACTTTCCATTTTGGACAGTTGAAATTACAGGTCACCTGCCATTTTAGGAAACTTCTTGTCTGACCTCCAATTCTTCAACCTTGGTCTTTAATATGTCAAATGAGACTTATATGGACATGAATGAAGCCTTTCAAACCATCTCACACCTTCAAATCCATAAAATCAGGCACAGTCGACCACAGTTGACCACAGTTGACTTTCTATGGTTCCAGCTGGAATTCAGCTTGATTGATGACTTCTGAGCATCCAATCCTTGTCCAAATCACTTCAAAATGATCCTTAGACCATATGAACTTGATAAACCCACCCTAGGGCCTTGTCTCAATGGAAATGACACTTGCTTGCTTGATTGACTGATTCTCCTGATCAGTTGACCTAATTTGTCTGTTGAACTTGCACTTGGGCAAAGGGCAATGCAATGTTATGCAATGAACTATGTTATGTTAATGACCTAATGTGAAATGAATGTACAAAAGGTAGGGTGCAAATTTGAGGTGCTACAAGGGCAAACTGAGTTTTTTATTTCTGATTGAAAACTGATATCATTTGAAGTGTGTTTGAGCTTGTGCTTGGAAGTTTGATGATTATGGATGCAAGTTTGTTCATGTTCCAAACACCATAAGTTTGCATTGGTCTTTTGCATGCAGTAGGTGTGTGTGAGTTTGTATTCAATAATGATAAAAAAAAAGAGTTTAGATTGTTGTAACATGAGAGAAATGGAAGGTATATGAATGTGTTCACGTATTGAATCATTGTCTTACTTGGGTCTTATTGAATCATTTCTATATTACAGATAAAATGGCTAACCAAGACGATACCCATGACGCGAATGGATCACGTAACAATGTTGAAAAAGAAATCAAACGAGGATTGACTGTTATGAAGTCAATCATTCGTGCAAGAGACAAGGGTGTAAAATTTGAAGTACATTGGAGTGCTGAAGACCAACTAATTGAGCCTAACGGTTCAATGTTGGCAAGTTACATTGGTTTCCTTGTTCGACAACATATTCCGATTACATGTGATAATTGGAGAAGTCCGGACTTGAAGGTTGGCAAAGAAAAAATATGGTCGGAGATACGGGTACTTACCATATATTGTTATATGCTTTTTTTGTTGACTATTTGTTGACCATATATTGTTATAATATTACTTTATAATAACACATTCCATGTGTATGTTTTTTAGAGATCCTTTCACATCGATGAAAGCCGGCAAAAATATTGTATTCAATTGGCCGGAAAAAGACTCCGAGGATTTCGATCCTTTTTGTCCAACAAATTTCTCAAGGATGAGGAAGGAAAATTTGTTGAAGCAGAACGGCCAATGAAGTATGCCGAGATTATTTCAGCCGATGAATGGGATAACTTTGTCGCCAAACGAAGAAACGAAAAATTCCATGTAATGTCTATTAATTATGGTATTATACAATTGTTAAGTTACTTGGTTCTAATATGCCTTAAAAAATTTTATCCAGGAAGTAAGCGACAAAAATCGGAAAAGGGCATCAAAACCCGCGTATCCGTACAAAAAAGGGCGTACGGGATATGCACGGTTACAACAAAGAATTGTGAGTATATTCAAATGATATGAGCTTATACATTGTCACAATATGTTATAATTGATGATCTTATAATCTAATTCAATGTGTAGCTAGCCGAGGAGAAAAGTGACGCAACATCTCTTCCGGAGCACGTATTATGGAAGGCTGCTCGGGTTGGGAAGGATGGGGCTGTCGTTGAAGCGGTCCAAAATGTTTATGACGAATGTGTAAGTATATGTAACATTATTTCTTTAATTATATCAAAAATTTTGTTAGACATATAATTCATTTTTAATCTCCTCTAATAATATTTCAGGAGACTTTATCCCAAACCTTACCTTCAACCGAGGTCCAGGATTGCAGGAGCGTACTTAGTCGAGTACTAAATGTTCCTGAGTATTCTGGTCGTGTGAGGGGTAAGGGTTTTGGTGTGACTCCGTCGTCATTTTATAAAAAACCAAAAACAAAAAATCCTACCAACAAAGAGGTGATGGAGACCTTGGCGGAGTTAAGGGCACAAGTACTCCAACTGCAAAACGAGAATGCAAGGTATAGAGAGGAAAGGTGCGCTTCCGAGGCAAAAGATACTAGTGATCGAGCTAGTATCAATTGTCAACCGAAATTTCCCGAGGTAATTATATATGTTATTATGAAATTAAAATAGCACTTTTTTACTTGACACATATACACGTTAACAATAACATTTATTATTGGTTTAGGGCATTTCACCTTGTCAGTTGTATCTATCGTCACCAACTTATCGCATAGTTGGCAAGGGAAAAGTGCACAATACTTCGGGTGAATTACTTCACCATAATCCCCTCCCGGTGGGATATATGAAAGTTTCGGTTGACCTTGTATTAGATACGAACGCCCTTCTACCATTACCTGACGTTGTTTCAGAGACAACGTTGATGCGAGATGCAGTCGGATCCTTTGTTGGTTGGCCGTCAGATCTAATTTTCCCTGATGCCGAGGTATATATGTTCTAAATGATTATGAATATTTAGTATTCACATTTCAATTCAGCTACAATTATGATATTTAATTAATCCTTATTACATGGTAATGTTAGACTCCTACAAGACCCACACATAAAGTTGGTAAAAGGATTTCAAGACGCATCGAGTCGGTTGCATCTCAAAAAGAGATATAAATATATATACCCATTGAATTATATACGCAACGATTCTGTTGCATCACAAAAAGTCATGATTTATTTTATATGAATTTTTAGGTTCCCGGTCGAAAGTTGAAAAGCGCTGCTAAGGATATTCCAACGACGTCCGGGACAAAATCTCAAATTATGATGCGTCTTGAGAAAATGGTGGATGAGTCCGATATTATGCACGGGGCCATTCGTAGTATAGATTTTGATGAAGGTGTTTTCGGAGCTGCTCATTTCGAAATAATTGCAAAGGAGGACATGCAACAACTTTTTGAACACGACGAATTGGGCATCGCTGTCATTCATACATACATATGGTACTCCGATCAATCTATAATTTACTTAGTTGAACAATTTATTTACACATTTCAATGAGTAGTCTAATGTTTATTATGTTTCTATTTAAGGTATATGTATGTAACATTGATGCGGGGAACTGAATTGTGTAACCGTTTCAATTTTATTGCTGCTTCCCGTATCAACACAACGTTAATAACGAAAAATCCAACATCCGTAAAGAATGATCTAGTCGATAGATTCATGGCGGCCGGCGATAATACTACACCCAGTTTGTATTTTTTACCGTTTAATTCTGGCAACGGGTTAGATTTTCTTTCTAATAATTTCATTCTAATCTATGTATATCTTTTACGTAGAAAATTTTCATTCATCTAAATTTTTGTTTTATTTTACAGTGGTCACTGGGTGTTGGTTGCTATGGATCTTTCGAGACTAATAGTGTATTATCTCGATTCGTTATCGGGTGATTGGAATAAATATCCGAGTATGAAGAAGACGGTTGACGCGTAAGTGAAATTCCCCTAAATATTCGTGTGTATTTGTATATTTAATTATGTCTGTCAGATTGATCTCAATATACGTTTTTATTTTGTTAGGGCAATAATAAAATTTAGATCGAAAAAGAATTATCGTAATAGGAAGGACATTACCTGGGTCAGAGTTCAGGTATATATTAAGTATCTTATTTTTGCTTATAATAGTGTTTGTTTTTTTGCTTATAATAGTGTTTGTAAGAAATTAACTATATATATATATTGTTTTTTTTTCTGTGTAGTGTCCTCAGCAAAATAATTCGGTCGATTGCGGATTTTTTGTATTGAGATTTATGAGAGATATCATTGCGTTGAATCGTATAGACATCCCAAAAATGGTATGGAATAATAACTTAGGGTTTATTTTAATATTATCGGATATTTCATCTAATTTGTTACTAAATCATGAATATGTTTTATTCTCTTAATTGTAGTACTTTGAGGAATACAAATCTTACTCAAGAGCTCATTTGGATGAAATGAAGGATGAATTGTGTCAATTCATTGTTGATCAAAGAATCATATAGCTAGGTTGTATATTGTTGTACATATATGTATGGAATGTTGTTGTTGTATGCTGTTGTTGTATATATGTTGTATATTGTTGTTATACTTTTACTAAATCATGAATATGTTGTTGTATATTGTTGATCAAAGAATCATATATTAATGTTGTATATATGGAGGATTAATGTTGTATATAAATGGATTCATGTTGTATATATCAATGGATTAATGGTGTATAACATTGGATTAAAGGATGAAATCAATATGAATTTTACACTTTTGCAGCATGCGAACAGGTTACCAATTAAATATCCACTGTTTTTCAAACAATTTTTTTTAAAATAACTAACACTTTAGAGGGCGCTTTGTCCAGAAAGCGCCCTCTAAAAACTTTACATTGACAACTTTAGAGGGCGCTTTTTCCTGAAAGCGCCCTCTAAACACTTTACATTGACAACTTTAGAGGACGCTTTTTCCTGAAAGCGCCCTCTAAACACTTTACATTGACAACTTTAGAGGGCGCTTTTTCCAGAAAGCGCCCTCTAAGGTGTCCCTTTATGGACCACTCCAGAGGGCGCTTTTTTCTGAAAGTGCACTATAATGTGGCCACTTTAGACAGCGCTTTCTCCAGGGAAACAAAGCGCTGTCTTTACCTATGCCAGCGCCACTTTAGAGGGCGCTTAAAAGCGCTGTTATAGGCCAAAATAAGCGCCCTCTTTTCCCTTATTTGGCGTAGTGACGGGCTTGTAGTTGAGCCGGAGTGGGGGATTAAGGGTCAGAAGGTTCATTGTCGTAGGATAAGACATAGTATGGTGGGGATTATGGTGAGGATGATGATGACGATGATGTAGTTTCATGCAGCATTTTTGCTTCAAAAACAGGTAGTGTGGTGGTAGAAAGGTTAAATTTAAGTGAGGGTGGGTTAGAGGATCTGGTGGTTGAGGGATGAGTTTTAGAGGATGTGTATATATGAGTGGTTTGGGGAAGAGAAGAAGCAATCGGTTTTATTTTAACAGAGCGGGAGAGAGGTACAGACTTACTTTGAGAGCCAGTCAGAGGGACTGGAGGTCTTGACCCAGAGGATTCTCCCAACCTTGCTTTCTTCGCCTTCTTGGACTTCTTAGAGGGTTCTCGTGTCCTCTTCATGAAGTTTGGTGGATGCTCAGGTAGCCAATCCACTGAGAACTCAGAGATGTCCACTCCTTGATTGGCCAGATCTTGTAGATAGTAAGCTACCACCTCTAAAGGGTCAATCTTGGAGAACAGATAGAGTTCGTTTGGAATCTCCCTCTGATCCTTGAGTGCTTCCCAAGAGGTGTCAAGAGTTGGTTTGGATCTGACTTGATCAATGATCCCCATGCTCTTCAGATTTCGAGCATTCAGCGGTCTTCCAATGTCAATAGTGACATCTTCCATGAGTCTGAGTTGAATCAAGTGATCCACTAAGCCACTCTAAATCAACACATCTGTTATTAACCTATATGCACCTAGGGAACTGCCTCGTAGTAGCATCTATGGAATTCTCTGGATTGAAGAATCTGATAATTCTTGGAATTCTTGAGCTTCAGGAATAAGATTTCCTTCTTTTGGATGTTGCGTGGCACGTATCAATCTCATTCATATTCTGAATGTTCTTTCAGGTTCAGGATCTTCTTTGTATTCTAGGTATAACAACCTGCGCATGCAGAAGCTCTACACCTATCGTGACACCAAGTACACCTATCGTGACACCAAGTATAGGAAACAGTAAAAAGCTCAAATGTTATTTTCATCCAAAAATAATCAATATAGTATTTCAAAATACGTCTCGGCACTCCCCGACAACAGCGCCAAAAACATGTTGTCCGTAAAAATGATTGTAGGTGTCACATGCAAGTAAACATGTATGTTTTAAATGCAACAAGTGATAATAGTAAGGATATCGTACCTATAGGGAGTGGAAGAGGTTTAATTGAACTTTTGTAAGTATTCTTGTTTAAAACTAACATGAGCAGAGTAACAAACAATATTTGGAAAACACAAGTTTAGATTGTCCACAACATAGGACTAAATGTAATAAAGTGAAGGTTTGATTAAATCAAGTGAGTGAATGTTGAGCTATGATCCATTAATATGCATAATAGCCAAAATGTGTATTTGATGAGAAGTGTCGTGCCTCAAAAGGTCAAAACGCGATCTTTATGTGTATCTCTTCAACATCAAAACATGCATTAATAGGGCAAGGGAATAAATATTTAAGTCTCACTTATAACCCTAATATATGTATGGTTTATATTTTTAAAATCCTTTATGGTTATAACTTCTTATATCTAAGCAAGCTAATTAAGTGGATATCTTTATCCTACTTGTTTTAACCACTTTTGTTATGAAATCCACTTGTTGTTGGATCTCTCACAACAACAAGCTTTTATCGTTTTCTGAGTTGATCATTCAAAGAAACAAATCTATAGCATAAAAATACATAACAAAATAAGATACTAACATCACATCATTTTAACATAAAGGCAACATCATATTAACTTCACATTGTTCAACAAACAAGGGTTTTGCTCATGGTGTGCCTAGTACAAATTACTGAACTGAAACTGATAGGGAACATGCTTAAACAAAATATATAAAAGAAATGACAACCTATTAGTAAATTGGAGACTCTTGTGTTGGATAAACAACAAGTGAAGACTATAGTCGTGCCAGCTCTCAGTAATGAGTACAGGAATGAGTGAGAAGAAGAATTCTCTCTTTTCTCACGAAACCTTGCACTAAATATTCTTAAATTACTACTAAGACTACTAAACTTCTTTCTTGATGTGTGTGTGTGTATGTGTGTGGAATTCTCTCTGGGACTCTTTCCACAATTCCTAAGGTCAACTTTTATAGGCACAAGTGTGGATGTGAAAGATGGAAGGCCTCGGATCACGGGCTTTTGATGCAAACAAGGTTCAACCCATATTTCAAATTAGCATATTCCACTTTTTCCTCCATTCTTTGTGAACAAGCAATCAGGTACAAATAGTAGTGGGAGATAAAGCGTCCGTTACGGGCTGCTGCAGCAGGTGGTGCAGAGGTTTAGACGACGTTGCGTCTATGTGCAGGGAGTGCGCTTTTGCAATGGTGGTCCCCACTGTACCATTTATTTTCCTTCTTATGCAATTGATCTTATCCATTTGGTTCGATATTTCTTCCAAGCACAAATCTGCCACGCAAGCCCTAGAAATATGCATTTCTTATGCTCTTGGCCATTATCTTCTTATGAACTTCAACAAACTTTCCATTTTCCATTTATCTCTCTCTTCCAAACTCTGTCTCGACCAGTCATGCCTCAGCTTGCCTTAAACTGCCTTGAAATTCAATAACAAACATGTGAAAACTACAAAAGGAACACCTATTGTGTTCCAAGTAAAATAAACTAAAAACACTACAACTTACCAAATAATCATTAAATTTATTACATAAACAGAAATGAAAAGTGATAATAATAACACACTAAAAATGGATTATCAACCAACAAACTAACTTATACAACTGCATCCAAGAACAAGATTCGACTATAACACGCACATCTTTGACTTCTGCATGTTTTAACAGACGTCGACTACACCGTGCACGACTCCTGTTGAAACATGAAATTATCATTATCAAGATTAGAGTTCGATCCAAAATATCACATATGTGTTGTATTAATGGTTTAGTAGTGTTATTTGGTTGATGAGTCAAGTTTACGTCCAAACACTTTTGTACTTTCTCTTTTATTTATTATATTTTTTCTAGATTTTTTTCAAACTATTTTTTATTTATCAAAAACAAACTGTAATTTTATTTTCTCTTTTATTTATTATATTTTTTCTAGATTTTATTCAAACTATTTTTTATTTATCAAAAACAAACTATAATTTTTATTTTTAATTATTCAAAAGATCAATCCAAAAGTCTGCATGGCCAACCAGATGAGTTGCGTCTATTTTAACCATTCTACTGTATAAATAATCTCCTAGAATATATGTATTTAATATTTTGAAAAATTAAACATTACTTTATTTAATTTCTATCTTTTCTAACATTAGTTAACAAGACTATTTAAAGCATGAAAAACTAGTTTCACAAAAAGAAAATATAATTCTATAAAATATAAAATAAATTTATCTTCTCCTTGAATCTCTCATTCGTTTTTTTTACGAAATCTAACCTTATCTAATTGAATTATAAAATTCGGATTATAGAATATAAAATATTTGATATTCATAGGACACGCGAGATTTGAAAAAAAAAAGAATTTCAAAGATGAAACTTTAGTTATAATAATGAAGCTTTTATAATTTCTCAAAAAACTTCTCATTCCAATCTCTGGACGAAGTTTTTATAATTAATGTAATTCTAACAAAGAACAAGGTTCGACTATAACACGCAAATTTTTCATTTCTACATATTTTAATAGACTTCGATCCAAAAATATCACATATATGTTGTATTAATGATCTAGTGATATTATTTGGTTGATGGGTCAAGTTTACGCCCAACACTTTTATACTTTCATTTTTATTTATTATATTCTTTTTGAGATATTTTTTCCAAACTATTTTTTATTTATCAATTTAATAAAAAAAACTATATTTTTTATTTTTAATTATTTAAAAGATCAATCCAAAAATCTGCG
The DNA here is from genome assembly GCF_024323335.1 of Lathyrus oleraceus. Lineage (NCBI taxonomy): Eukaryota > Viridiplantae > Streptophyta > Magnoliopsida > Fabales > Fabaceae > Lathyrus > Lathyrus oleraceus. The sequence continues at coordinate 205,022,460 of NC_066581.1, forward strand.
TGACCGACGAGATGAGTTGGGTCTATTTTACAAATAATCTCCTAGAATTTAATTTTTGAAAACTTAAACATTACTTTATTTAATTTCTATCTTTTGTAACATTGGTTAACAAGACTATTTAAGACCGAAAAACTAGGTTCACAAAAGGAAAATATAATTCTACAAAATATGAAATAGATTTATTTTGTCCTTGAATCTCTCATGATGCAAGGAAAATATAATTCTACAAAATATGAAATAGATTTATTTTGTCCTTGAATCTCTCATGATGCAGTTTTAACGAAAACTACCTATAAGATTGGACACGTGAGATTTCAAAGATGAATTCCTAGCTATAATAGTGAACCCCATATTTTTCCTTAAATAAGAAACTTCTCAAATCAATATTTGAACGAAGCTTTTCACCTTTCGCTTCTTCTCCTCCAAAACCTATTGTTGATATTGCTTCCTGCAACCCTAATTTCTTTTCTAGCTTCTACCTCAAATCTTAAAATATACCCTAATTCTGTTTGTGCAATCTTTACAGATTGCAGCAACAATGGAAAGTGACTTGCCTGATTCTATTTTATCCTTTATCTTTAACAAGTTATCTTTTAAGGATCGTGTCAAAACTTTCCTATTGTCCAAGCACTGGCTTCACGAATGGAGATTTTCATCAACAACACACCTCAATTTTGATCTCTATAACACACCGGCAACAGACAAATCTCAATTTACAGCAAGATTGGATCAGTTCATGCTTCATTATGAACACGCTACAATCAGTTCAATTCGAGTAAAATTTCCATTGGGTTATGAACACAATTGTGTTGGACGGAATTCATCACGATTTCTCAAAATTGATCCCAAGTTATTTGTTTAATCAATGTCTCCAACTTGCGAACGTCACCCTTAAAAATTGCTCACTAGCCGGTGAAATATACATTACTAGTTCAAAGTTGCGTCATTTGAACATGATTGATTGCGGCTCTGAGATATCAGCTCCGTATATGATATATATTGATGCTAAGAATCTCTCGTCTTTTGAATATAGTGGTGTCATCACTAGGAAAATTTCTGTTATGGCACCAAAGTTATTGGAGATTTTTTTGAATGCTTCTGTAAAACACAAATACAGTGGTCATACTACAACAGCACCAAAGTTATTGAAGGTTTTTTGGAATGCAGCCGCCGTAAGAGAGGAAAATCGTCAAATTAAAAGATTATGTCAGTTTTGAATTTTGAAAATTGTTTTTTGTCTATCAAATTTGTGTCTTGGAAAAATCAGTTTAAATTGTAGTTTCTATGATTCGTTTTTTTCTCCTTTAAATTGTTTTAGGCGCTACTGGAGGTTTTAACATCATGGTTGTATGTGGGTTTTAGGAGCTATGGTTTCTACTACACATTTGCTATGGTTTCTACTATTGACTATCTAGGCTTCTTTCAATTTATTGATTCATAGATTGATTTTAGTTTACTAAACATATTACTGGTGTATATATGCACATATTACTTAGACAATTGGAGTTACATATTGATGAAGCATCTTATCCTTTTATGGAATACTGTTCGATATTTGATGTTTTAATGGCTTCTCCACATCTCCAAAAGTTTTCTCTGATGATGAGTCATTCAACACTATTTCTTGGCTGTGATCTAGAAGTTACATGTTATACATGCCATCAGTTAGTCTCCTCAAACTGAGTTTTAATTATGATAAACAATCTCTTATTTCAACTAAGATAATGAATAAGCATTGCATTAGTTTTATATGGATGATAGAATTATAAATGTTTCATGCTAATATTATAATTATTATTTTTCAAAATGTATGTTAGAAATTTAACCTGGTTTTGAAAGCTATTCATGAGTTCCATGTTATCCACGTAAATAATTACTATTTTAATTTCTTTTCCACGCCTTTTTATAAAAAAAAAGGAAAAATGGAATTATTTATATATCCCTCCTTTAACAAATATTCACTAAGACGATTAAACCACGCGTCAAAATTGTTTTAGCCCATACAGGGACTTATTCAATTTGATAAAGTCGTTTTCTCGAGATCCAAAATTATGTTTCTCTAGAATATTAAACGCTTTGAGGAGCTTAATGTAAATATCACTGTCAAGTGAGTCATACAACTCAGTTGTTACAACATTCATAACGTTCAAATTAAGCCTCTCATGTGTTACAAGGCTAATTAAATATCAAAAATTGAATTGCATCCACTACAGGTGGATATGTTTCACTAAAATAAATCTTAGATCTTTGTAAAAATTATTGAGCAACAATTCAGACTTTCTATCTCACAATTTCACCATTCTTATTTTCCTTTTTCACAAAAACTCATTTATATCCAATTGGTTTCACACTTTGAGGTGTTCAGACTACAAATCCAAAATCAGGTCACCTCGATGGATTTTGTGACTAGGTTGCCGAATACTTCGAGAGGGAGTGATTCGATTTGGGTAATTGTTGATAGACTGACTAAATTGACTCATTTTATACCGATTAAGATCAGTTTCTCATTATAGAGGTTCGCTGAGATATGCATTAGTACTCTATTTGGAAGCTACATGGCATTCCGTCGAGTATAGTTTCCGACAGAGATCCGAGGTCACTTCCAGATTTTGGGAGAGCTTACAAGAAGCTCTGGGTACTAGACTGAGGTTGAGTTATGTCTATCACCCACAAATCGATGGTCAGATTGAGAGGACTATCCAGTCTCTAGAGGATTTGTTGAGGTCTTGTGTCTTGGAGCATGACGGTGCTTGGCATAGTTACTTACCACAGATTGAGTTCACATACATTAATAATTATCATTTTAGTATCAGCATGACACCTTTTAAGGATTTATATGGTAGAAGGTGTATGACCCCCTTATGTTGGTATGATTCTGGAGAGAGTGATGTACTTGGACCTGAGATTGTACATCAGACGACTGAGAAAGTCAAAATGATCTAAGAAAAGATGAAGGCATCTCAGATTTGGTTGAAAAGTTATCACGACAAGCGAAGGAAGGATCTTGAGTTTCAAGAAGGTGATCATGTTTTTCTGAGAGTCACTCATGTGACGGGTGTTAGTCGTGCTCTAAAGTCTAAGAAGATTACTCCTCGCTTCATTGGACCAAATTAGATTACTCAGAGGATTGGAGTTGCTGCCTACCGCGTGACTTTGCCCTATCTCTCTCGAACCTACATGATATTTTCCATGTGTCACAACTCCGAAAGCATATTCATGATCTGTTTCATGTAATTCAGATGGATGATGTGAAAGTTCAGGATAATCTACCTATTGAGACATCACTCATTCAAATCGAGGATATAGAAGTGAAGTAACTATGTGGCAAAGAGATTGTTCTTGTAAAGGTTGTTTGGAGAGAACTTGCTGGAGGTAGTATGACTTGGGAGCTGGAGAGTCGGATGAAGGAATCTTATCCATGTCATGCCCCAAAATATGGTCTACCCTTTTCACTTTGCATATGGCTTATAACCTTTAACTCATCTACACACATTCATCCAAAAAGTTATTTCATTGATAAATATACAATTACATTACAAATCATTACATAAAAAAATACATTTTTGACCTACGGTTGACTTTGGTCAACTGTTGAATTTTTGGTCCTACTAATTTTTGCACAAGTCTTCTCCTAGTGGTGCCTCTAGTTCTTCAAAGCCTCCCCTTATCATTGATATCATGCCTTTCCAAAATCCACCCTAAGCATGTCTTGCCAAATCCAATACCAAGCACAAGGTCAGCCATGCACCAATGGAGAAAGCATCATAATACATCAGCAAAATCATTTGTACACATACAACTCTCTCTCGAAGATCGTCAGATGACAACCTCGACAAACAACAGAAGTCTTCACAGAACCATTAGCAGGAGTATCTATCACCATACTTCCGCCTAGGGACGACATAATCACACCAATCCTGGTCGCACACTCATACGAAATAAACGAATGAGTAGCACCAGTGTCATTTACACTAATCGACCAACAGGGAAAACATCACATTATGACTCGACTGGACTGACTATGCTCTGATACCACTAATGTAACACCCTTCTACCCAAACGACATATTTAAAGAATTTATCAGAGTACAACATGTAGAAGAGTTTACATTTCATTCAAGTTAACACTCATCACTTTACAACATAAAAATATTTCATTTATTTTAATAAAACTTCGCAGCGGACAACAACACAATTAACGATTTATAAAAATGTTTCAACAAAACATATCAATAATTTAGTCTTCATACACAACTTAAATAATAATATAATCTCTATTGAATCCCATAACCCGGTGTCACATGACCAGAGCATTGACTCGACTCTGTAGAATAACTCTACACTTATTCTTCACCTCAACAAAAGCTACTCCTCATTATCTGCACATTGCTCATCATAGATGAACATAAACACATGCAGAAGGGGTGAGAATTACATTATTAAACAATAATATAACGACAGAATATAATATGAATAATTTGCACATATGTCAACACGGATCATCACAATTATCATTATAATCAACAAACTCATGAATATCAACAAAACAACACATCAATTGCAATGCACACACCCATGCATGACTCAACACGACTCGGTATACCCATTTTGTGACCACTACAGGATCACTACTCCCAGATTCACCACCATAGAATCCGAGTTCCCCATAAGGAACCAAGCCTCTCAACAAGCCCGGAGTCAACAACATCATTGGAACTCAGTCCGTTCATCACTAGGCATCGGCCTTTCATGAATGCATGCACATCAAACATGCATCATAATCAACATAGCATCAACAACATCATATAGTCATGTTATCATCATCATTAATAGCATGACATACAACTCAACAAAACAACAACAACATTACAACGATATCACATATGGGAGTTTAAAACGCGAAATCTGTCCGTCAAATTGATATGGCGAACGCCATTAGGCTAATGGTGAACGCCATAATGGCGGACGTCATTTGGCTGTTATGTGCATAAATAAGATTTTAAGTGCAAAAACAGTGGACGCGCGGGCTTCTAAGCATATAACTCAACAAAACTCACAGATCGGCGAATTTCCATCAAAACCCCAAACTTTTCCAATCTCCCTAAAATCCCCAAAATCCATCAACAATCCAACATATATCATGAATTTGCTCGCATATTATCGTTTAATAAGGTTCAGACCCCTTACCTCTTTGGATTGAAGGAAGCTCTGAGCAATCTTTGGTCTTTTCCTCTTCCTTCTCTTTCTCTTCAGCGCTTCTCCCTTTTCTGACTCTGAGGCAAAATACGTGAAAATGAAAACCTTCAGTTATCTCCTTTGGCCTCTTTTACCCAATTCCACTTTTACCCTTCCACTCTTCATATTCCAATTATATTATTTATTTAATTATTATTAAAATAAATAATATCTATAATAATAATAATAACAATAATAATCCAATAATTCAACTTTATTTAATTAAATTAATAAAATACTATTAACTCAATTAAATAATTCTCTTATTTTAATCGGGGTGTTACACACAACATGTTCCATATAAAACATTTTATTTCATGACTAAACTATAATTTTAGCAACTACTTGTCCGCGACAGACACCAAGGTACCCTTGCGTCCAAGTATCTCCATCTAAGTAAATTTCATAACCTAAGTTATCTTTCTAGTTCATTTACCTAGTTATAACCCTAGGTTTCCTCACTCATCATCATAGACTTTTAATCTTGTTATTACACAAACCACCTAACTAAAGGTAGAGAAAAACAAGAAAGGGGGGTTTGAATTGTTTTTGGAAATAAAAACTTTTTGAGAAATCAAACACGCATAGAATAAAAATGAATATGACACAAAACTTTATACTGGTTCGCTTGAAATTCAAAGCTACTCCAGTCCACCCGGCCAAGGTGATTCCGCCTTCAAAAAGGACTTAATCCACTAATCTTGAAAGATTACACAAACAATTGTCTAAGATAATAATCTCTTAGCACTCTCAAGTATTCAGACTGCACATAGTCACTTGAGGAAATATCTTAGCAAAAATATGATTTGTAAAGCAATGTGCTTCTAACAAAAAGCAAATATTACAGAATTATAAGAACAACAGCTTTTCACGTAAGAGAAGTAGCTCGTGAAAATAAGAGAGAATGATTGAGAGTTTTTGTATTCTTGTGTGTCTCAGGTGTATTTCCCTTGTGAAGTATTCCGTCCTTTATATAGGCATTTGAGAGGACCGTTGAATGATGACAGGATCTTGTTCATTGAAGAATGTTTATTGTCATTACTCTCCTTGTTTCTTTCTAAAACAGTTTTGGGCGCGTCATAATTTCCTTCTAGAAATAGTTTCTTTCTAAAAACAGATTTCTTCATGGTTACGCGTTATGGGCTGGTGAATCTGTATCAGAGTCTTGTTAGTCAGAGTTCAACTTCAGAGATTGCTTCTATCTGACCAAATCATAGTTTCTTTATAACCTTGACTTTTTCATATTCAGAGTCTAGATTTAATCTTCTTTATCAGAGTTTCTGACTTCTTTTTGGTTTTGCTGGTTCCTGCGTTGATCAGAGTCAGATCCTTCTGGACACGTTTCCTCTGAGTAGCATCTGATTGCTGATTCTGTATCTGATGTTTTTATCTATCTGATTGTTTTGATCAGAGTCCTTCATACTTAATAAAAAATTTGTTAGGGTACCATTTTTGTTTTATCCTTTGTTATCATCAAAATCTTAGAGATACATTGTAGAACCAACTTTGTTCTTAAAATCTCCCCATTTTTTATGATGACAAAACAATACAGATTAGAGGTGAAACAGTACATAAATTTTCAGATCAGATAGGGAAAGAGACTCCCCCTGAGTTAGATCCTTGGATTAACCAGAAGTTCTTATCGGACCTTCCTTGGTTTAGTGTTTTAGCTACTTTCCTACATATCTTTAGTCATTGGTTTAATAATAATTTTTAATAATGTTTGCAGTGCTTTGAGAGGATTTAGTTATGTTTCCATCAGAGCTGTTTTAGTTCTCCCCCTTTTTTTCAGAATAAAAAAGATATAGCAAAAAAAATTGATATTGATAAAGACAGCAGTTACAGATAAGCAGCACAGAAGGCAGATATTAGAAAGCAAAAGAAACATTTAAAACAGAAAAGCAACAAGCAAATAGCCTAGGTGCCTAAGGGTTTGGGGGCGGAGGCATCCTTTGGAGAAACTGAGATAACATGTTCTGAATGTTGTTGATAGAGTCCTGTTGATCCAGCCTAGCCCGATCCACTTGTTGTTCTTTCTGCAGTTCCTCCAGAGTCTTCAAGACCAAAGGGACAAACCCAGAGTTGGATTTCTCCCCCTGAGTCAGAGCATCAGCTTTGGCCTTGGCAGCTTCTTCTGCAGCTGTATGAGCTGCTTCTTTAGCTTCGACTTTAGCTTTTGCCTCAGCCTCAGTAGCAATCGCAGCAACAACAACCTTCTCTTCATCTTCTCGGATCCGCTGTTCTTCTTCTTTGCGTGCTTTCTCTTCGGCTTCCTTTCTAGCTCGTTCCTCAGCCTCTCTGGCCAAGCGCTCTTGAAGCCTAATACCAGCGTCTCTGATGAAGTCGTTGTAGACTTGTTCAGAGAGGCCTTTCAGTTTGAAGGCTTCAGAGGTCATTCAACTGGTCACTCTGTTCCAGTGGATCCTTACTTCAGAGGGATCATCATTGATGCCAGAATTGATGGTCAGAGACTTCACCTTCTCTACTGACTACTCTGAAAAAACTCATATTTCTTCTTCTAGGGTAGGGAAGGTTGTTTCTGGTTCAGTAGCAGAGGTTGGAGAGGATGGAGAAGGTGAGTTAGGGGCACTGAGATTCAGTGTGGGAGTGATGGAGGCAGCGGAAGTTGGTGGTGTGGAAATGGCAGAGGGTGACGGTGTTGTATGTTCAGGTTGTGGATTTAGTTCAGATGGTGAGTGTGTTGGTTGTTGTGCGGATGCTGGTGTTTGAGGTGGTTCAGATGTAGTTGGATTTTGTTCAGAGGTTGGGGTAGTGATGTTGGTTCAGGTTCAGAGTGTGATGGCTATTGAGAGGCCAGAGCACGGGCTTGTAGTTGAGCCAGAGTGGGGGATTAAGGGTCAGAAGGTTCATTGTCGTAGGATAAGACATAGTATGGTGGGGATTATGGTGAGGATGATGATGACGATGATGTAGTTTCATTCAGCATTTTTGCTTCAAAAACAGGTAGTGTGGTGGTAGCAAGGTTAAATTTAAGTGAGGGTGGGTTAGAGGATCTGGTGGTTGAGGGATGAGTTTTAGAGGATGTGTATATATGAGTGGTTTGGGGAAGAGAGGAAGCAATCGGTTTTATTTTAACAGAGCGGGAGAGAGGTACAGACTTACTTTGAGAGCCAGTCAGAGGGACTGGAGGTCTTGACCCAGAGGATTCTCCCAACCTTGCTTTCTTTGCCTTCTTGGACTTCTTAGAGGGTTCTCGTGTCCTCTTCATGAAGTTTGGTGGATGCTAAGGTAGCCAATCCACTGAGAACTCAGAGATGTCCACTCCTTGATTGGCCAGATCTTGTAGATAGTAAGCTACCACCTCTAAAGGGTCAATCTTGGAGAACAGATAGAGTTCGTTTGGAATCTCCCTCTGATCCTTGAGTGCTTCCCAAGAGGTGTCAAGAGTTGGTTTGGATCTGACTTGATCAATGATCCCCATGCTCTTCAGATTTCGAGCATTCAGCGGTCTTCCAATGTCAATAGTGACATCTTCCATGAGTCTGAGTTGAATCAAGTGATCCACTAAGCCACTCTAAATCAACACATCTGATATTAACCTATATGCACCTAGGGAACTGCCTCGTAGTAGCATCTATGGAATTCTCTGGATTGAAGAATCTGATAATTCTTGGAACTCTTGAGCTTCAGGAATAAGATTTCCTTCTTTTGGATGTTGCGTGGCACGTATCAATCTCATTCATATTCTGAATGTTCTTTCAGGTTCAGGATCTTCTTTGTATTCTAGGTATAACAACCTGCGCATGCAGAAGCTCTACACCTATCGTGACACCAAGTACACCTATCGTGACACCAAGTACAGGAAACAGTAAAAAGCTCAAATGTTATTTTCATCCAAAAATAATCAATACAGTATTTCAAAATACGTCTCGGCACTCCCCGACAACGGCGCCAAAAACATGTTGTCCGTAAAAATGATTGTAGGTGTCACATGCAAGTAAACATGTATGTTTTAAATGCAACAAGTGATAATAGTAAGGATATCGTACCTATAGGGAGTGGAAGAGGTTTAATTGAACTTTTGTAAGTATTCTTGTTTAAAACTAACATGAGCAGAGTAACAAACAATATTTGGAAAACACAAGTTTAGATTGTCCACAACATAGGACTAAATGTAATAAAGTGAAGGTTTGATTAAATCAAGTGAGTGAATGTTGAGCTATGATCCATTAATATGCATAATAGCCAAAATGTGTATTTGATGAGAAGTGTCGTGCCTCAAAAGGTCAAAACGCGATCTTTATGTGTATCTCTTCAACATCAAAACATGCATTAATAGGGCAAGGGAATAAATATTTAAGTCTCACTTATAACCCTAATATATGTATGGTTTATATTTTTAAAATCCTTTATGGTTATAACTTCTTATATCTAAGCAGGCTAATTAAGTGGATATCTTTATCCTACTTGTATTAACCACTTTTGTTATGAAATCCACTTGTTGTTGGATCTCTCACAACAACAAGCTTTTATCGTTTTCTGAGTTGATCATTCAAAGAAACAAATCTATAGCAGAAAAATACATAACAAAATAAGATACTAACATCACATCATTTTAACATAAAGGCAACATCATATTAACTTCACATTGTTCAACAAACAAGGGTTTTGCTCATGGTGTGCCTAGTACAAATTACTGAACTGAAACTGATAGGGAACATGCTTAAACAAAATATATAAAAGAAATGACAACCTATTAGTAAATTGGAGACTCTTGTGTTGGATAAACAACAAGTGAAGACTATAGTCGTGCCAGCTCTCAGTAATGAGTACAGGAATGAGTGAGAAGAAGAATTCTCTCTTTTCTCACGAAACCTTGCACTAAATATTCTTAAATTACTACTAAGACTACTGAACTTCTTTCTTGATGTGTGTGTGTGTATGTGTGTGGAATTCTCTCTGGGACTCTTTCCACAATTCCTAAGGTCAACTTTTATAGGCACAAGTGTGGATGTGAAAGATGGAAGGCCTCGGATCACGGGCTTTTGATGCAAACAAGGTTCAACCCATATTTCAAATTAGCATATTCCACTTTTTCCTCCATTCTTTGTGAACAAGCAATCAGGTACAAATAGTAGTGGGAGATAAAGCGTCCGTTACGGACTGCTGCAGCAGGTGGTGCAGAGGTTTAGACGGCGTTGCGTCTATGTGCAGGGAGTGCGCTTTTGCAATGGTGGTCCCCACTGTACCATTTATTTGCCTTCTTATGCAATTGATCTTATCCATTTCGTTCGATATTTCTTCCAAGCACAAATCTGCCACGCAAGCCCTAGAAATATGCATTTCTTATGCTCTTGGCCATTATCTTCTTATGAACTTCAACAAACTTTCCATTTTCCATTTATCTCTCTCTTCCAAACTCTGTCTCGACCAGTCATGCCTCAGCTTGCCTTAAACTACCTTGAAATTCAATAACAAACATGTGAAAACTACAAAAGGAACACCTATTGTGTTCCAAGTAAAATAAACTAAAAACACTACAACTTAACAAATAATCATTAAATTTATTACATAAACAGAAATGAAAAGTGATAATAATAACACACTAAAAATGGATTATCAACCAACAAACTAACTTATACAACTGCATCCAAGAACAAGATTCGACTATAACACGCACATCTTTGACTTCTGCATGTTTTAACAGACGTCGACTACACCGTGCACGACTCCTGTTGAAACATGAAATTATCATTATCAAGATTAGAGTTCGATCCAAAATATCACATATGTGTTGTATTAATGGTTTAGTAGTGTTATTTGGTTGATGAGTCAAGTTTACGTCCAAACACTTTTGTACTTTCTCTTTTATTTATTATATTTTTTCTAGATATTTTTCAAACTATTTTTTATTTATCAAAAACAAACTGTAATTTTATTTTCTCTTTTATTTATTATATTTTTTCTAGATTTTATTCAAACTATTTTTTATTTATCAAAAACAAACTATAATTTTTATTTTTAATTATTCAAAAGATCAATCCAAAAGTCTGCATGGCCAACCAGATGAGTTGCGTCTATTTTAACCATTCTACTGTATAAATAATCTCCTAGAATATATGTATTTAATATTTTGAAAAATTAAACATTACTTTATTTAATTTCTATCTTTTCTAACATTAGTTAACAAGACTATTTAAAGCATGAAAAACTAGTTTCACAAAAAGAAAATATAATTCTATAAAATATAAAATAAATTTATCTTCTCCTTGAATCTCTCATTCGTTTTTTTACGAAAACTAACCTTATCTAATTGAATTATAAAATTCGGATTATAGAATATAAAATATTTGATATTCATAGGACACGCGAGATTTGAAAAAAAAAAAAGAATTTCAAAGATGAAACTTTAGTTATAATAATGAAGCTTTTATAATTTCTCAAAAAACTTCTCATTCCAATCTCTGGACGAAGTTTTTATAATTAATGTAATTCTAACAAAGAACAAGGTTCGACTATAACACTCAAATTTTTCATTTCTACATATTTTAATAGACTTCGATCCAAAAATATCACATATATGTTGTATTAATGATCTAGTGATATTATTTGGTTGATGGGTCAAGTTTACGCCCAACACTTTTATACTTTCATTTTTATTTATTATATTCTTTTTGAGATATTTTTTCCAAACTATTTTTTATTTATCAATTTAATAAAAAAAACTATATTTTTTATTTTTAATTATTTAAAAGATCAATCCAAAAATCTGTGTGACCGACGAGATGAGTTGGGTCTATTTTACAAATAATCTCCTAGAATTTAATTTTTGAAAACTTAAACATTACTTTATTTAATTTCTATCTTTTGTAACATTGGTTAACAAGACTATTTAAGACCGAAAAACTAGGTTGACAAAAGGAAAATATAATTCTACAAAATATGAAATAGATTTATTTTGTCCTTGAATCTCTCATGATGCAAGGAAAATATAATTCTACAAAATATGAAATAGATTTATTTTGTCCTTGAATCTCTCATGATGCAGTTTTAACGAAAACTACCTATAAGATTGGACACATGAGATTTCAAAGATGAATTCCTAGCTATAATAGTGAACCCCATATTTTTCCTTAAATAAGAAACTTCTCAAATCAATATTTGAACGAAGCTTTTCACCTTTCGCTTCTTCTCCTCCAAAACCTATTGTTGATATTGCTTCCTGCAACCCTAATTTCTTTTCTAGCTTCTACCTCAAATCTTAAAATATACCCTAATTCTGTTTGTGCAATCTTTACAGATTGCAGCAACAATGGAAAGTGACTTGCCTGATTCTATTTTATCCTTTATCTTTAACAAGTTATCTTTTAAGGATCGTGTCAAAACTTCCCTATTGTCCAAGCACTGGCTTCACGAATGGAGATTTTCATCAACAACACACCTCAATTTTGATCTCTATAACACACCGGCAACAGACAAATCTCAATTTACAGCAAGATTGGATCAGTTCATGCTTCATTATGAACACGCTACAATCAGTTCAATTCGAGTAAAATTTCCATTGGGTGATGAACACAGTGATGTGATTGATAGATTGATTTCTGAAGGGATTGCTAAGGGTGTTAAACATATTCAACTATTATTCTCACATCAAACTAATCATACTAATTTAAATTTGGAATTTAAGCCTTATAGATTTCCCTTTACTCTCTTATCTAACACTGATTCTCTAACCTATCTGCACCTAGAGAACTGCCTCTTAGTAGCATCTATGGATTTCTCTGGATTGAAGAATCTCACAACTCTTGTGTTGCAACAAATCGTTGTGAAACAGGATCTACTTGAGAGCCTGTTTTCCAACTGCATCCATCTCGCAGACTTCACACTTGATAACTGCGAGTTATGTTATTATTTTAAAATAATTACTCCAACATTGGTTCATTTGAAAATTGCTAACTGTCGCTGTATCTTTATGACTGAAATGGATATCATTGCACCAAATCTCTCATCCCTTGAGTATTCTTTTAAGGGAGAAAAGATACCCTTCCTGAACATTGAGGCTCATGCGCTATCACACTTTAGCTACAAGGGTTTGCTAATTGGATTTATTGATGATGATATGTCTTGCTTGAAAAATTTGACAACAATTGTGTTGGACGGAATTCATCACGATTTCTCAAAATTGATCCCAAGTTATTTGTTTAATCAATGTCTCCAACTTGTGAACGTCACCCTTAAAAATTGCTCACTAGCCGGTGAAATATACATTACTAGTTCAAAGTTGCGTCATTTGAACATGATTGATTGCGGCTCTGAGATATCAGCTCCGTATATGATATATATTGATGCTAAGAATCTCTCGTCTTTTGAATATAGTGGTGTCATCACTAGGAAAATTTCTGTTATGGCACCAAAGTTATTGGAGATTTTTTTGAATGCTTCTGTAAAACACAAATACAGTGGTCATACTACAACAGCACCAAAGTTATTGAAGGTTTTTTGGAATGCAGCCGCCGTAAGAGAGGAAAATCGTCAAATTAAAAGATTATGTCAGTTTTGAATTTTGAAAATTGTTTTTGTCTATCAAATTTGTGTCTTGGAAAAATCAGTTTAAATTGTAGTTTCTATGATTCGTTTTTTTCTCCTTTAAATTGTTTTAGGCGCTACTGGAGGTTTTAACATCATGGTTGTATGTGGGTTTTAGGAGCTATGGTTTCTACTATACATTTGCTATGGTTTCTACTATTGACTATCTAGGCTTCTTTCAATTTATTGATTCATAGATTGATTTTAGTTTACTAAACATATTACTGGTGTATATATGCACATATTACTTAGACAATTGGAGTTACATATTGATGAAGCATCTTATCCTTTTATGGAATACTGTTCGATATTTGATGTTTTAATGGCTTCTCCACATCTCCAAAAGTTTTCTCTGATGATGAGTCATTCAACACTATTTCTTGGCTGTGATCTAGAAGTTACATGTTATACATGCCATCAGTTAGTCTCCTCAAACTGAGTTTTAATTATGATAAACAATCTCTTATTTCAACTAAGATAATGAATAAGCATTGCATTAGTTTTATATGGATGATTGCTAATATTATAATTATTATTTTTCAAAATGTATGTTAGAAATTTAACCTGGTTTTGAAAGCTATTCATGACTTCCATGTTATCCAAGTAAATAACTACTATTTTAATTTCTTTTCCACGCCTTTTTATAAAAAAACAAGGAAAAATAAAATTATTTATATATCCCTCCTTTAACAAATATTCACTAAGACGATTAAACCACGCGTCAAAATTGTTTTAGCCCATACAGGGACTTATTCAATTTGATAAAGTCGTTTTCTCGAGATCCAAAATTATGTTTCTCTAGAATATTAAACGCTTTGAGGAGCTTAATGTAAATATCACTGTCAAGTGAGTCATACAACTCAGTTGTTACAACATTCATAACGTTCAAATTAAGCCTCTCATGTGTTACAAGGCTGTCATACCCTAAATTTTACCCTGAGTTTTTCACTCGCATCAGCATAGCATGAACCGATCCATTTTTGTCGTGCATTTCATTAGTTAAAAAGCATTTATCAGAGTTTATATAAAAAAGGTTAGGAGTTTTGGCATTTTATCTGATCTTGATAATATTCATTTAGTCATATGTTGATTGAGAAGTCGAAAGACTTGATTTCTCAATCTTAGTGCATAATCTATTATGTTGCATCTCGTTTCAGAGGTTTAGAGGGTGATAATCAAGAGTGTTTTCATTGTCTGAATGTGTATAGGGTTTTGTTTGTGTTTGAGAAAGGGAAGCAAATGGTTCGAGGGTGATTCATTTGCATCCATTGTCTGTTTATATTTATTTAATCATTGAATCAGTACATTCAACAGACATTTGCATTTTATACTTGTCACAACATGCATTTTGTTTCGCATTGTGCTTAAAATTTCAGTCAGTTTAATTTTTTGGATCTACAGACAAACTGGTCGCACCGTTTCTCAACTGTACGTCGAATTAGCGGGCGAAAAATTTCAAAATTGAGCTTGTAGACATCAGTTTTGTTAATCTATGTTCCACGTAGTTTAACCTGGTGTGCTCATTTTTAATTTTTCGAGTACTTTTTCAGTCATATTTTTTGTCCGCCTGAGCCTTTTAACTTGACATTTTTTATTTTTAAATTTAATCAAAACATGTATGTTTCTGAGAAGTTTATTTTGTGTTGATCATTTTGGTGCATTCCATTTATTTTTTCGGGCAATATTTGCGCCCGACTTTTGTCTTTTTTTAAAATCATTTTATTAAACCAAAGCAATTAGTAGGTTAAGTTAGAATTTATTTAAGACTTGATTTATTTTCTGTTGACTTATTTAATTTAATTTTAATTTCTAAAGTTTAACTTATTTAGAATTTAAAATCCAATACAAGAAGAAGTAAGAAATTGAAGAGAAAGACTCCTTCTTTCAGTGCCACGTGGTGCTTTCTCTTTGGTAATATAAAGATTTTTCTTCATCAACGGCAAGAGAGAGAGAGAGTGGAATGGACGT
The DNA here is from genome assembly GCF_024323335.1 of Lathyrus oleraceus. NCBI lineage: Eukaryota > Viridiplantae > Streptophyta > Magnoliopsida > Fabales > Fabaceae > Lathyrus > Lathyrus oleraceus. Next base: position 205,038,209 of record NC_066581.1, read on the forward strand.
AAAGGGGAAGAAAACAACTTTAAAGGACAAACCATCATCATATGCAAAAGAAAGACACTTTCATTATTACTGAACCAAATCAATCTTCCCACCTCATTTCACTTCAACATATTAAAAAAATATATCACCTCTCATTTCTCAAGTGGACATGAAAAAATGATCTCTCTCAGGATGCCCTTAAAATAAAAGAGAGCATCACTTATCAAAGATAATCACACACGATACACGCCGGAAAACCACACACGTTTGTCACCTTCCTCTATATCAATTTGTCCCTCTCATTCAACCTCTTCTCCAACCCAGCATCGCTTCGCCTCAACCCCACCGTGAATATTCCGACCATGATACATAACACCACTCCTCAACCTCCATAACCATGTGAAGACACCTCCAACATCCATTCGAAACCAGTAACACCGACCATACTACACGCATCACGTCATCACCAGATAACACATTCATCTCACCAGATTGTGCGGCACTGCAGCCACCGTCGATATCGTATGTTCTCGGTTTTCTCTTGTTTCACTTTTGATTAGTTATTTCGTGTTTTATCCATGATTCTGAGTGAAGCCTTTGCAGTGAGAGATAAGAGCCTAATTTTTATGTTTGCTGCTAGTTATTTTGCATTCATTATGGACACGAATTTGCATCTGTTTTTTTACTTGAAATCATGTATTTGTAACATGATCGAGACTTTGCTGACGTCGGTGTTCGTGTGCATTTTTTTTAGATTTTTTATTATAGGTGTGTGGCATTTCTACGTTTCCACATATTCACGACTTACCATAGAATATTTCTACATATTTGTTTTCCCAACTTCATGCATTCCGATTGATGTTACATTATGAATTATTACCTTGGGTGCTTGCTCAAATGAGAAAGAGATAGAAACAGGGAGCTATTTAGAGTGAAAGAGAATGAGTGTTCTGAGCATTGACATGATATTTGTTTGTTTTATTACTAACAGTGGTTTGGTTTCGTATGCGAGTGATTCAATTCACACAATGTCGAGTTGTATGGTCAATATGTTTGTGTTTGGTTGATGTTTATCTCGGTTATTTGAATAAGTCAGCAACATTTTCGAACATACACTATTATCGTTGATGCATTTAACAATATGTGAGTACTCATGTAATTGAGTTGCAAGGTTTATATGATATAATGAGTTTGGGATTTCAAGTCATTTAACTGTAGTTTATGTCTCTGATAGTTAATTATTTAGTTTGAATATCTAAAGTATGTCCATATAAATGCAGTAGATACATCTTACACATGCATTTTAGTTTTGAGTTTCGTGTGTGTAAAAAGAAATCAATGTACTAGTTGTTTTTGGTAGAGTGTGATAGTATTGGTTTTGTGATTGTTAACGGTAATAATAGTGTACGTCTTGGTGTATTGAATTATGCATGAATGGTGGTGTAGTTATTATACTGTGTAAAATATTTGTGTCTGTAACAACTTTAATCCATTCCTTTAGTATTATTATTATAATATTTTGTTTTTGGTTAGTTATGTGAGCCTTAGTGTCATCCTTAATTGGATTTTAACTTCTAATTTATTTTTTATAGCTTATTAGATTTAGGAATGTCATAAAATAATATAAAAACTTTTTATGAAGCAATTATTTGTAATAAAACAAGTTTGTTTTAAAACAAGGTTAAATCTTTAGAATTTTTAGAATTAGACGCGTTGATAATTTATTTTCAAATTTAATCAAACGTTTCTAAACTCTTTTCATAAATTTTAGATTGGAATGAAAAAGAAGGTGATTGGGTGTAGACCTCTTCCCTTTCCGAATACTCGAATATTGCTGTAGAGCTCACTATTTGGGTATTCGTTTTTCATCTTAAACCACGATAACAAATTAAATCAAGATAGGTTCTCCTATTAAAGGAAAAAGACTGACTGAGTTTAGACCTTCCTCAGTCTCCGATTATTCGAACACTGCTGTAGAGCTCTCTGTTTGATTAATTGCTTAAATTCTAAAACACATTCAAAACAAATAAAACCTATCATTTCTAGCCCCCGCCACATCCAAACTATTTTCATAAAGTCGACTTCAGAAGCTTGATCCAACGTCAAGTCGTCCCCCTATTTTCAAAAACTTTTCACAATAAAAATGGAAGAAACTGATTAAGTTTAAACTTTCTCTGTTCTGGATGTTAGGATACTGCTGTAGAGCTCAATGTTCAAACATTCGTCTTCCATATAAAAATACAATAATTACCAGAATTAGGTCATTTCTCTTATAGAAGAAAAAGATTGATTGGGTATCGACCTTCTCTTTCCCGATTATTTGGACACTGTTGTAGAGCTCTCTGTCTGACTAATCGTCTTCCGTTAACGAACTTTGGCCTAATTTGCCATGCATTTTCATAATAAAATTTTGGATGAAAAGAGAGTGATTGGGCTTAGGCCTCTTCCTTTTCGAGCATCTGAGTACTGCAGTAGAGCTCCCTGCTTAGATGCTTGTCTCCTCTTAAAATCAACTCAAACTTATTTTCCGCCCTTGTGCGACCCCGAAAACATTTTCAGAAAAGAGTATGCAACATCCATTTTGATGCGAAACAAACAAAGACTTCAGCCTCCAAGAGTGAGCAGCAAGTAAAGGTTTAATCGCTCAAATGTGATCCAAGCATCACTCTCTTTAAAAGCAATCCACCCAGTAGTTCTCAGAGGTAGAACTACGTATGCCTTGAGTTCTTCATAGCACCTGGAGATACGTAGGAGCAGGATTGCGAAATCTTGTCAGGCACATTAATATTAAAAAACCTTAAGTTCTTCCTTTCTTTCTTTCTCTTTTCTCACCCGATAAGTAGAAGATCGCAAACGATATCACGCTAACACTCTAACACAAAACTAGCTAAGTGGGTCCCATCGAGTACGATGGATGTAAGGGGTGCTAATACCTTCCCCTTGCATAACCGACTCCCGAACCCGATTTGGTTGCGACGACCATTTCTTTTTTATTTTTGTGGGTTTTATCGATATTTCCCCTTTCCCTCTTTGGGAATAAATAAAGTTCGGTGGCGACTCTGTTTTGTTTATATTTCGAGCGTTCCTTACGCTCGGGTATTTTTCGCGCCGCGACAAAGGCTAATTAAATATCAAAAATTGAACTGCATCCACTACAGGTGGATATGTTTCACTAAAATAAATCTTAGATCTTTGTAAAAATTATTGAGCAACAATTCAGACTTTCTATCTCACAATTTCACCATTCTTATTTTCCTTTTTCACAAAAACTCATTTATATCCAATTGGTTTCACACTTTGAGGTGTTCAGACTACAAATCCAAAATCAGGTCACCTCGATGGATTTTGTGACTGGGTTGCCGAATACTTCGAGAGGGAGTGATTCGATTTGGGTAATTGTTGATAGACTGACTAAATTGACTCGTTTTATACCGATTAAGATCAGTTTCTCATTATAGAGGTTCGCTGAGATATGCATTAGTACTCTATTTGGAAGCTACATGGCATTCCGTCGAGTATAGTTTCCGACAGAGATACGAGGTCACTTCCAGATTTTGGGAGAGCTTACGAGAAGCTCTGGGTACTAGACTGAGGTTGAGTTATGTCTATCACCCACAAATCGATGGTCAGATTGAGAGGACTATCCAGTCTCTAGAGGATTTGTTTAGGTCTTGTGTCTTGGAGCATGACGGTGCTTGGCATAGTTACTTACCACAGATTGAGTTCACATACATTAACAATTATCATTTTAGTATCAGCATGACACCTTTTAAGGCTTTATATGGTAGAAGGTGTATGACCCCCTTATGTTGGTATGATTCTGGAGAGAGTGATGTACTTGGACCTGAGATTGTACATCAGACGACTGAGAAAGTCAAAATGATCTAAGAAAAGATGAAGGCATCTCAGATTTGGTTGAAAAGTTATCACGACAAGCGAAGGAAGGATCTTGAGTTTCAAGAAGGTGATCATGTTTTTCTGAGAGTCACTCATGTGACGGGTGTTAGTCGTGCTCTAAAGTCTAAGAAGATTACTCCTCGCTTCATTGGACCAAATTAGATTACTCAGAGGATTGGAGTTGCTGCCTACCGCGTGACTTTGCCCTATCTCTCTCGAACCTACATGATATTTTCCATGTGTCACAACTCCGAAAGCATATTCATGATCTGTTTCATGTAATTCAGATGGATGATGTGAAAGTTCAGGATAATCTACCTATTGAGACATCACTCATTCAAATCGAGGATATAGAAGTGAAGTAACTATGTGGCAAAGAGATTGTTCTTATAAAGGTTGTTTGGAGAGAACTTGCTGGAGGTAGTATGACTTGGGAGCTGGAGAGTCGGATGAAGGAATCTTATCCATGTCATGCCCCAAAATATGGTCTACTCTTTTCACTTTGCATATGGCTTATAACCTTTAACTCATCTACACACATTCATCCAAAAAGTTATTTCATTGATAAATATACAATTACATTACAAATCATTACATAAAAAAATACATTTTTGACCTACGGTTGACTTTGGTCAACTGTTGAATTTTTGGTCCTACTAATTTTTGCACAAGTCTTCTCCTAGTGGTGCCTCTAGTTCTTCAAAGCTTCCCCTTATCATTGATATCATGCCTTTCCAAAATCCACCCTAAGCATGTCTTGCCAAATCCAATACCAAGCACAAGGTCAGCCATGCACCAATGGAGAAAGCATCATAATACATCAGCAAAATCATTTGTACACATACAACTCCAATATCCTTCAAACACATTGCATCTGCATTTTAAAATAAAAAGATTAACTTTATTCAATTAATTCCATTTAAGCAACTAACTCATTTAACCATTTACATCAGAACATACATTAGTCATATTAGAACCAAAGCAATGATCATATCATAACATAACATGCCATGTTTGAAAGTCCATGTAAAGTCTAACACGAAACTTCTAACATAATTTAATAGTCTAAGCAATCGAGGAATCCCCTAACTAATTTACATGTTAATAGTAGTTATTAGTCAAAGTTCCATTTTAAACCAACTTTTTAAAGTTGCCTTCATAACAGCCATAAGCTACTAGTTCAATCATATGCGCCTATTGACATCATTTACATACTTGACCAATTATACAAAAATACAACATATGGTACAAGATATGGAAAGTGCCAAAAAATTAAAAATTTAAGATCTAAGCACAATATTCGTTATTGTACAAGATACACAATGGAAAATTATAATAAACTACATCCCTGGAAACATTAATTCGCAACTCCTATTGTATAATGTAATCTGCAACAAAACCTGAAAAGCAACAATAATATTTGGGTGAGATAATAATCTCAGTGAGTTCCCTATCTTATGGGTCCACTCGGCTCTACAAGGTTCTAACCAAATTCTAACTCAAGTCAAAGGGGGTAAAAAGCCTTGAGTACATAAAACTTTCAATGTATGGAAACATGTCTCTTAAGTTCATTAACTTAAACAATCACTAGTCGAAAACCATACCAAGGTATCTTTCCCCGGCCAACCCTACGTGTAGGATTATCGACACGAGTCAATGATCCTTGTATCAGTGGTATCTTTCATCGACCAACCCTATTTCTAGGATTATCGACTCGGGTCATGGATCATATCTCATACTTTTACATACACATGGACTTCGGGTTATAAGGGATAATATCCATCTCAGGAATCATCGCTTCCTATGGGACTCCAAACCCATTTCGATCATTTTACCCATATGGAACTCACTCCAATTTGGGACCCACCAACTTTGGGATTCAAACTAGGTTATTCAAGTATCAGTGTGTACATCCTAATTCTTACTCTATATAAGCATCACAACTTGGGACGACACAATTAAGGGATTGTTTCTGACTATGTGACTAGATAGAAACACAATGTGATTGTATTCAACAATCACAAGGAAAACACATTCAACTTGATCACATAACGACACAACATGTTCCATATAAAACATTTTATTTCATGACTAAACTATAATTTTAGCAACTACTTGTCCGCGACAGACACCAAGGTACCCTTGCGTCCAAGTATCTCCATCTAAGTCAATTTCATAACCTAAGTTATCTTTCTAGTTATTTTCCTAGTTATAACCCTAGGTTTCCTCACTCATCATCATAGACTTTTAATCTTGTTATTACACAAACCACCTAACTAAAGGTAGAGAAAAACAAGAAAGGGGGTTTGAATTGTTTTTGGAAATAAAAACTTTTTGAGAAATCAAACACGCACAGAATAAAAATGAATATGACACAAAATTTTATACTGATTCGCTTGAAATTCAAAGCTACTCCAGTCCACCCGGCCAAGGTGATTCCGCCTTCAAAAAGGACTTAATCCACTAATCTTGAAAGATTACACAAACAATTGTCTAAGATAATAATCTCTTAGCACTCTCAAGTATTCAGACTGCACATAGTCACTTGAGGAAATATCTTAGCAAAAATATGATTTGTAAAGCAATGTGCTTCTAACAAAAAGAAAATATTACAGAATTATAAGAACAACAACTTTTCACGTAAGAGAAGTAGCTCGTGAAAATAAGAGAGAATGATTGAGAGTTTTTGTATTCTTGTGTGTCTCAGGTGTATTTCCCTTGTGAAGTATTCCGTCCTTTATATAGGCATTTGAGAGGACCGTTGAATGATGACAGGATCTTGTTCATTGAAGAATGTTTATTGTCATTACTCTCCTTGTTTCTTTCTAAAACAGTTTTGGGCGCGTCATAATTTCCTTCTAGAAATAGTTTCTTTCTAAAAACAGATTTCTTCATGGTTACGCGTTATGGGCTGGTGAATCTGTATCAGAGTCTTGTTAGTCAGAGTTCAACTTCAGAGATTGCTTCTATCTGACCAAATCATAGTTTCTTTATAATCTTGACTTTTTCATATTCAGAGTCTAGATTTAATCTTCTTTATCAGAGTTTCTGACTTCTTTTTGGTTTTGCTGGTTCCTGCGTTGATCAGAGTCAGATCCTTCTGGACACGTTTCCTCTGAGTAGCATCTGATTGCTGATTCTGTATCTGATGTTTTTATCTATCTGATTGTTTTGATCAGAGTCCTTCATACTTAATAAAAAAATTGTTAGGGTACCATTTTTGTTTTATCCTTTGTTATCATCAAAATCTTAGAGATACATTGTAGAACCAACTTTGTTCTTAAAATCTCCCCATTTTTTATGATGACAAAACAACATAGATTAGAGGTGAAACAGTACATAAATTTTCAGATCAGATAGGGAAAGAGACTCCCCCTGAGTTAGATCCTTGGATTAACCAGAAGTTCTTATCGGACCTTCCTTGGTTTAGTGTTTTAGCTACTTTCCTACATATCTTTAGTCATTGGTTTAATAATAATTTTTAATAATGTTTGTAGTGCTTTGAGAGGATTTAGTTATGTTTCCATCAGAGCTGTTTTAGTTCTCCCCCTTTTTGTCAGAATCAAAAAGATATAGCAAAAAAAATTGATATTGATAAAGACAGCAGTTACAGATAAGCAGCACAGAAGGCAGATACTAGAAAGCAAAAGAAACATTTAAAACAGAAAAGCAACAAGCAAATAGCCTAGGTGCCTAAGGGTTTGGGGGCGGAGGCATCCTTTGGAGAAACTGAGATAACATGTTCTGAATGTTGTTGATAGAGTCCTGTTGATCCAGCCTAGCCCGATCCACTTGTTGTTCTTTCTGCAGTTCCTCCAGAGTCTTCAAGACCAGAGGGACAAACCCAGAGTTGGATTTCTCCCCCTGAGTCAGAGCATCAGCTTTGGCCTTGGCAGCTTCTTCTGCAGCTGTATGAGCTGCTTCTTTAGCTTCGACTTTAGCTTTTGCCTCAGCCTCAGTAGCAATCGCAGCAACAACAACCTTCTCTTCATCTTCTCGGATCCGCTGTTCTTCTTCTTTGCGTGCTTTCTCTTCGGCTTCCTTTCTAGCCCGTTCCTCAGCCTCTCTGGCCAAGCGCTCTTGGAGCCTAATACCAGCGTCTCTGATGAAGTCGTTGTAGACTTGTTCAGAGAGGCCTTTCAGTTTGAAGGCTTCAGAGGTCATTCAACTGGTCACTCTGTTCCAGTGGATCCTTACTTCAGAGGGATCATCATTGATGCCAGAATTGATGGTCAGAGACTTGACCTTCTCTACTGACTACTCTGAAAAAACTCATATTTCTTCTTCTAGGGTAGGGAAGGTTGTTTCTGGTTCAGTAGCAGAGGTTGGAGAGGATGGAGAAGGTGAGTTAGGGGCACTGAGATTCAGTGTGGGAGTGATGGAGGCAGCGGAAGTTGGTGGTGTGGGAATGGCAGAGGGTGACGGTGTTGTTTGTTCAGGTTGTGGATTTAGTTCAGATGGTGAGTATGTTGGTTGTTGTGCGGATGCTGGTGTTTGAGGTGGTTCAGATGTAGTTGGATTTTGTTCAGAGGTTGGGGTAGTGATGTTGGTTCAGGTTCAGAGTGTGATGGCTATTGAGAGGCCAGAGCACGGGCTTGTAGTTGAGCCAGAGTGGGGGATTAAGGGTCAGAAGGTTCATTGTCGTAGGGTAAGACATAGTATGGTGGGGATTATGGTGAGGATGATGATGACGATGATGTAGTTTCATTCAGCATTTTTGCTTCAAAAATAGTTAGTGTGGTGGTAGCAAGGTTAAATTTAAGTGAGGGTGGGTTAGAGGATCTGGTGGCTGAGGGATGAGTTTTAGAGGATGTGTATATATGAGTGGTTTGGGGAAGAGAAGAAGCAATCGGTTTTATTTTAACAGAGCGGGAGAGAGGTACAGACTTACTTTGAGAGCCAGTCAGAGGGACTGGAGGTCTTGACCCAGAGGATTCTCCCAACCATGCTTTCTTCGCCTTCTTGGACTTCTTAGAGGGTTCTCGTGTCCTCTTCATGAAGTTTGGTGGATGCTCAGGTAGCCAATCCACTGAGAACTCAGAGATGTCCACTCCTTGATTGGCCAGATCTTGTAGATAGTAAGCTACCACCTCTAAAGGGTCAATCTTGGAGAACAGATAGAGTTCGTTTGGAATCTCCCTCTGATCCTTGAGTGCTTCCCAAGAGGTGTCAAGAGTTGGTTTGGATCTGACTTGATCAATGATCCCCATGCTCTTCAGATTTCGAGCATTCAACGGTCTTCCAATGTCAATAGTGACATCTTCCATGAGTCTGAGTTGAATCAAGTGATCCACTAAGCCACTCTAAATCAACACATCTGATATTAACCTATATGCACCTAGGGAACTGCCTCGTAGTAGCATCTATGGAATTCTCTGGATTGAAGAATCTGATAATTCTTGGAATTCTTGAGCTTCAGGAATAAGATTTCCTTCTTTTGGATGTTGCGTGGCACGTATCAATCTCATTCATATTCTGAATGTTCTATCAGGTTCAGGATCTTCTTTGTATTCTAGGTATAACAACCTGCGCATGCAGAAGCTCTACGCCTATCGTGACACCAAGTACACCTATCGTGACACCAAGTACAGGAAACAGTAAAAAGCTCAAATGTTATTTTCATCCAAAAATAATCAATACAGTATTTCAAAATACGTCTCGGCACTCCCCGACAACGGCGCCAAAAACATGTTGTCCGTAAAAATGATTGTAGGTGTCACATGCAAGTAAACATGTATGTTTTAAATGCAACAAGTGATAATAGTAAGGATATCGTACCTATAGGGAGTGGAAGAGGTTTAATTGAACTTTTGTAAGTATTCTTGTTTAAAACTAACATGAGCAGAGTAACAAACAATATTTGGAAAACACAAGTTTAAATTGTCCACAACATAGGACTAAATGTAATAAAGTGAAGGTTTGATTAAATCAAGTGAGTGAATGTTGAGCTATGATCCATTAATATGCATAATAGCCAAAATGTGTATTTGATGAGAAGTGTCGTGCCTCAAAAGGTCAAAACGCGATCTTTATGTGTATCTCTTCAACATCAAAACATGCATTAATAGGGCAAGGGAATAAATATTTAAGTCTCACTTATAACCCTAATATATGTATGGTTTATATTTTTAAAATCCTTTATGGTTATAACTTCTTATATCTAAGCAGGCTAATTAAGTGGATATCTTTATCCTACTTGTATTAACCACTTTTGTTATGAAATCCACTTGTTGTTGGATCTCTCACAACAACAAGCTTTTATCGTTTTCTGAGTTGATCATTCAAAGAAACAAATCTATAGCAGAAAAATACATAACAAAATAAGATACTAACATCACATCATTTTAACATAAAGGCAACATCATATTAACTTCACATTGTTCAACAAACAAGGGTTTTGCTCATGGTGTGCCTAGTACAAATTACTGAACTGAAACTGATAGGGAACATGCTTAAACAAAATATATAAAAGAAATGACAACCTATTAGTAAATTGGAGACTCTTGTGTTGGATAAACAACAAGTGAAGACTATAGTCGTGCCAGCTCTCAGTAATGAGTACAGGAATGAGTGAGAAGAAGAATTCTCTCTTTTCTCACGAAACCTTGCACTAAATATTCTTAAATTACTACTAAGACTACTGAACTTCTTTCTTGATGTGTGTGTGTGTATGTGTGTGGAATTCTCTCTGGGACTCTTTCCACAATTCCTAAGGTCAACTTTTATAGGCACAAGTGTGGATGTGAAAGATGGAAGGCCTCGGATCACGGGCTTTTGATGCAAACAAGGTTCAACCCATATTTCAAATTAGCATATTCCACTTTTTCCTCCATTCTTTGTGAACAAGCAATCAGGTACAAATAGTAGTGGGAGATAAAGCGTCCGTTACGGGCTGCTGCAGCAGGTGGTGCAGAGGTTTAGACGGCGTTGCGTCTATGTGCAGGGAGTGCGCTTTTGCAATGGTGGTCCCCACTGTACCATTTATTTGCCTTCTTATGCAATTGATCTTATCCATTTCGTTCGATATTTCTTCCAAGCACAAATCTGCCACGCAAGCCCTAGAAATATGCATTTCTTATGCTCTTGGCCATTATCTTCTTATGAACTTCAACAAACTTTCCATTTTCCATTTATCTCTCTCTTCCAAACTCTGTCTCGACCAGTCATGCCTCAGCTTGCCTTAAACTGCCTTGAAATTCAATAACAAACATGTGAAAACTACAAAAGGAACACCTATTGTGTTCCAAGTAAAATAAACTAAAAACACTAAAACTTAACAAATAATCCTTAAATTTATTACATAAACAGAAATGAAAAGTGATAATAATAACACACTAAAAATGGATTATCAACCAACAAACTAACTGATACAACTGCATCCAAGAACAAGATTCGACTATAACACGCACATCTTTGACTTCTGCATGTTTTAACAGACGTCGACTACACCGTGCACGACTCCTGTTGAAACATGAAATTATCATTATCAAGATTAGAGTTCGATCCAAAATATCACATATGTGTTGTATTAATGGTTTAGTAGTGTTATTTGGTTGATGAGTCAAGTTTACGTCCAAACACTTTTGTACTTTCTCTTTTATTTATTATATTTTTTCTAGATTTTTTTCAAACTATTTTTTATTTATCAAAAACAAACTGTAATTTTATTTTCTCTTTTATTTATTATATTTTTTCTAGATTTTATTCAAACTATTTTTTATTTATCAAAAACAAACTATAATTTTTATTTTTAATTATTCAAAAGATCAATCCAAAAGTCTGCATGGCCAACCAGATGAGTTGCGTCTATTTTAACCATTCTACTGTATAAATAATCTCCTAGAATATATGTATTTAATATTTTGAAAAATTAAACATTACTTTATTTAATTTCTATCTTTTCTAACATTAGTTAACAAGACTATTTAAAGCATGAAAAACTAGTTTCACAAAAAGAAAATATAATTCTATAAAATATAAAATAAATTTATCTTCTCCTTGAATCTCTCATTCGTTTTTTTACGAAAACTAACCTTATCTAATTGAATTATAAAATTCGGATTATAGAATATAAAATATTTGATATTCATAGGACACGCGAGATTTGAAAAAAAAAAGAATTTCAAAGATGAAACTTTAGTTATAATAATGAAGCTTTTATAATTTCTCAAAAAACTTCTCATTCCAATCTCTGGACGAAGTTTTTATAATTAATGTAATTCTAACAAAGAACAAGGTTCGACTATAACACGCAAATTTTTCATTTCTACATCTTTTAATAGACTTCGATCCAAAAATATCACATATATGTTGTATTAATGATCTAGTGATATTATTTGGTTGATGGGTCAAGTTTACGCCCAACACTTTTATACTTTCATTTTTATTTATTATATTCTTTTTGAGATATTTTTTCCAAACTATTTTTTATTTATCAATTTAATAAAAAAAACTATATTTTTTATTTTTAATTATTTAAAAGATCAATCCAAAAATCTGCGTGACCGACGAGATGAGTTGGGTCTATTTTACAAATAATCTCCTAGAATTTAATTTTTGAAAACTTAAACATTACTTTATTTAATTTCTATCTTTTGTAACATCGGTTAACAAGACTATTTAAGATCGAAAAACTAGGTTCACAAAAGGAAAATATAATTCTACAAAATATGAAATAGATTTATTTTGTCCTTGAATCTCTCATGATGCAAGGAAAATATAATTCTACAAAATATGAAATAGATTTATTTTGTCCTTGAATCTCTCATGATGCAGTTTTAACGAAAACTACCTATAAGATTGGGCACGTGAGATTTCAAAGATGAATTCCTAGCTATAATAGTGAACCCTTTTCCTTAAATAAGAAACTTCTCAAATCAATATTTGAACGAAGCTTTTCACCTTTCGCTTCTTCTCCTCCAAAACCTATTGTTGATATTGCTTCCTGCAACCCTAATTTCTTTTCTAGCTTCTACCTCAAATCTTAAAATATACCCTAATTCTGTTTGTGCAATCTTTACAGATTGCAGCAACAATGGAAAGTGACTTGCCTGATTCTATTTTATCCTTTATCTTTAACAAGTTATCTTTTAAGGATCGTGTCAAAACTTTCCTATTGTCCAAGCACTGGCTTCACGAATGGAGATTTTCATCAACAACACACCTCAATTTTGATCTCTATAACAGACCGGCAACAGACAAATCTCAATTTACAGCAAGATTGGATCAGTTCATGCTTCATTATGAACACGCTACAATCAGTTCATGCTTCATTATGAACACGCTACAAGGGTTTGCTAATTGGATTTATTGATGATGATATGTCTTGCTTGAAAAATTTGACAACAATTGTGTTGGACGGAATTCATCACGATTTCTCAAAATTGATCCCAAGTTATTTGTTTAATCAATGTCTCCAACTTGCGAACGTCACCCTTAAAAATTGCTCACTAGCCGGTGAAATATACATTACTAGTTCAAAGTTGCGTCATTTGAACATGATTGATTGCGGCTCTGAGATATCAGCTCCGTATATGATATATATTGATGCTAAGAATCTCTCGTCTTTTGAATATAGTGGTGTCATCACTAGGAAAATTTCTGTTATGGCACCAAAGTTATTGGAGATTTTTTTGAATGCTTCTGTAAAACACAAATACAGTGGTCATACTACAACAGCACCAAAGTTATTGAAGGTTTTTTGGAATGCAGCCGCCGTAAGAGAGGAAAATCGTCAAATTAAAAGATTATGTCAGTTTTGAATTTTGAAAATTGTTTTTTGTCTATCAAATTTATGTCTTGGAAAAATCAGTTTAATTGTAGTTTCTATGATTCGTTTTTTTCTCCTTTAAATTGTTTTAGGCGCTACTGGAGGTTTTAACATCATGGTTGTATGTGGGTTTTAGGAGCTATGGTTTCTACTACACATTTGCTATGGTTTCTACTATTGACTATCTAGGCTTCTTTCAATTTATTGATTCATAGATTGATTTTAGTTTACTAAACATATTACTGGTGTATATATGCACATATTACTTAGACAATTGGAGTTACATATTGATGAAGCATCTTATCCTTTTATGGAATACTGTTCGATATTTGATGTTTTAATGGCTTCTCCACATCTCCAAAAGTTTTCTCTGATGATGAGTCATTCAACACTATTTCTTGGCTGTGATCTAGAAGTTACATGTTATACATGCCATCAGTTAGTCTCCTCAAACTGAGTTTTAATTATGATAAACAATCTCTTATTTCAACTAAGATAATGAATAAGCATTGCATTAGTTTTATATGGATGATAGAATTATAAATGTTTCATGCTAATATTATAATTATTATTTTTCAAAATGTATGTTAGAAATTTAACCTGGTTTTGAAAGCTATTCATGACTTCCATGTTATCCACGTAAATAACTACTATTTTAATTTCTTTTTCACGCCTTTTTATAAAAAAACAAGAAAAATTGGAATTATTTATATATCCCTCCTTTAACAAATATTCACTAAGACGATTAAACCACACGCGTCAAAATTGTTTTAGCCCATACAGGGACTTATTCAATTTGATAAAGTCATTTTCTCGAGATCCAAAATTATGTTTCTCTAGAATATTAAACGCTTTAAGGAGCTTAATGTAAATATCACTGTCAAGTGAGTCATACAACTCACTTGTTACAACATTCATAACGTTCAAATTAAGCCTCTCATGTGTTACAAGGCTAATTAAATATCAAAAATTGAATTGCATCCACTACAGGTGGATATGTTTCACTAAAATAAATCTTAGATCTTTGTAAAAATTATTGAGCAACAATTCAGACTTTCTATCTCACAATTTCACCATTCTTATTTTCCTTTTTCACAAAAACTCATTTATATCCAATTGGTTTCACACTTTGAGGTGTTCAGACTACAAATCCAAAATCAGGTCACCTCGATGGATTTTGTGACTGGGTTGCCGAATACTTCGAGAGGGAGTGATTCGATTTGGGTCATTGTTGATAGACTGACTAAATTGACTCGTTTTATACCGATTAAGATCAGTTTCTCATTATAGAGGTTCGCTGAGATATGCATTAGTACTCTATTTGGAAGCTACATGGCATTCCGTCGAGTATAGTTTCCGACAGACACTACGCCAAATAAGGGAAAAGAGGGCGCTTATTTTGGCCTATAACAGCGCTTTTAAGCACCCTCTAAAGTGGCGCTGGCATAGGTAAAGACAGCGCTTTGTTTTCCTGGAGAAAGCGCTGTCTAAAGTGGCCACATTATAGTGCGCTTTCAGAAAAAAGCGCCCTCTGGAGTGGTCCATAAAGGGACACCTTAGAGGGCGCTTTCTGGAAAAAGCGCCCTCTAAAGTTGTCAATTTAAAGTGTTTAGAGGGCGCTTTCAGGAAAAAGCGCCCTCTAAAGTTGTCAATGTAAAGTGTTTAGAGGGCGCTTTCAAGAAAAAGCGCCCTCTAAAGTTGTCAATGTAAAGTGTTTAGAGGGCGCTTTCAGGAAAAAGCGCCCTCTAAAGTTGTCAATGTAAAGTGTTTAGAGGGCGCTTTCTGGACAAAGCGCCCTCTAAAGTGTTAGTTATTTTAAAAAAAATTGTTTGAAAAACAGTGGATATTTAATTGGTAACCTGTTCGAATGCTGGAAAAGTATAAAATTCATATTGATTTCATCCTTTAATCCAATGTTATACACCATTAATCCATTGATATATACAACATGAATCCATTTATATACAACATTAATCCTCCATATATACAACATTAATATATGATTCTTTGATCAATAATATACAACAACATATTCATGATTTAGTAAAAGTACAACAACAATATACAACATATATACAACAACAGCATACAACAACAACATTCCATACATATATGTACAACAATATACAACCTAGCTATATGATTCTTTGATCAACAATGAATTGACACAATTCATCCTTCATTTCATCCAAATGAGCTCTTGAGTAAGATTTGTATTCCTCAAAGTACTACAATTAAGAGAATAAAACATATTCATGATTTAGTAACAAATTAGATGAAATATCTGACAGACATAATTAAATATACAAATACACACGAATATTTAGGGGAATTTCACTTACGCGTCAACCGTCTTCTTCATACTCGGATATTTACTCCAATCACCCGATAACGAATCGAGATAATACACTATTAGTCTCGAAAGATCCATAGCAACCAACACCCAGTGACCACTGTATCCAAAAGCTGTCTAGTAGTTCTAACCAATACTAAACAAAATAACGCTCATCCACCCATGGTGAATAATAGCAAGTGTGCATAATAGGCAGGAGGAACTGCATACAAGATAACATTTTTGTTAAACTAAAGTTTTGTATAGCCTAAAACAAAAACAAGCAAAGGGAATCGAGTAACAAACCTATTGAGACAGATCGAGTACACCTCGCATAACTGAATGGAAAAAAATAGTATCAGAAGGCTTCTAAAATTAAATGAAAACAGTACAAGTTTAGAAAACATTAATTAAGATTAAAAAAGCAAATCATATCATTACGTGTAGCACAAGTTATTGGTCAAACTCTGTAGCTGGTCTGCAGTGAATTTATTTTCATCATACAGCACATGATAATGCGTTGGTCGACTAGTCCCCTGCAAAAAGAACACGTCCAAATGCAAATAACACAGAACTGTCAAAAGGCGATTGAGCAACAAATAGTAAACAATGGCATAAAGTTAAATGACATAGCTAATATTACCTGAATTCCTGCATGGCTGTTAAGGTAAAAATCAAATTCCCTAGGGTGACAAATGCTGGTGTCTACCACGGTTCCTTTGACAATTTAGAACAACAAAATCAGCAAAAAGTGATAAATTCAAATGATAATATATACCAGCTGCGTTGAGAAATATATTGAAAAAACCTGGCATAATATTTCCACTTCTATCGGTCTCTTTGGGGTTGACAGGAAAGAGACAAGTGTCTTGAATCGGTTTCACTACGAAACATGCGTCTAAATCTCGGAATAACAGGAAAATACCACAAGACTTTTGCTGGAGACAACTTGTTCTTATATCGCGAGACACCGCATTTAGGACACTCATTTAACGATGCATACTCATTTCGAAACAAAACGCAATCGTTTGGACATGCATGTATCTTATCATAGCTCATGCCAATAGAGCACAACATCTTTTTGGTCTCATATGTTCGATTGGGAAGAACATTATCCTCAGAAAGCATATCTTTCAAAAGGGCTAATAACTCTGTGAAACTTTTATCCGACCACCCATTGCCCGCCTTTAAGTTGTACAACTTTAATACCGCAGACAATCTTGTGAATTTAGTGCAACCATCATACAAAGGTTTCTCTGCATCACTTACCAACCTCTCAAACATTTCGGGACAATCCTTAAGATCTCCTTCAAGTGCTTCTGCAATCTCTTCAACTCGATCACAATCGTATGTATCTGCGCCACTATAGTTTGAGGCATAGGTCGTACTATCCCCCGGTTCAACATTCTCGTTACTTTTCTCACCATGCAAATTCCAACATGTATAACTTCGATCAATTCCATGCCTCATTAGATGCGATGTCAACTGAACTGCGTCAACCCGTTTCCCATAACAACAACCCAAGCAAGGACATATCATTCTACTGGGGTCTTCGGCGTGCGCAACGGCAAACTTAACGAATTCTGATACCCCATTCTCGTACTCACTCGACAATCGATTGGAAGACATCCATGTATTATCCATTACTAATTAGAATAAACAAAAAATAATTTCAGAAGAGTTCAAACACATTCGGACCTAGGTTTCTAATGATACTGGTATTGACACAAAATCATATGTTCATAGGTCGTATAACCCTAACTACTGGGTAATGTAGTCCCATTGCATGCGCTATCATGGTCACTAAAAACCAACCGTCAATTTCCTATTGCATGCGCTATCATGGTCGAAACAAACGTAGAAGGAGGAAACGCGCAGTAATAATGTAAAACAGAAATTGGGCAAAGCTAAAACAAAGCAATAACATAAAACAGAAATTGGGAAAAGCGTGTACCTTTGATTGGTAGAAGGAGGAAACGCGCAGTAATAATGTAGATCTAACAGAGGTGGAAGGAAAACGCCTTAGAACCCTAACGTGAAAAAGAACGAAAATAACAAAACGCGCAGTATGTTATAATTTTAATGTTTACTAAAGGGGACATTAGAGGGCGTTTGTGGAAAAAAAGCGCCCTCTAAAGGGGGCCTAAGAGGGCGCTTATGAAAGCGCTCTCTAAGGCTTTCCAGAAGCGCTTTATAAGCTGGAAATGCACATGGACTTATAACAGCGCTTTATTAAAAGCGCCCTCTAAGGGTAACCTTAGAGGGCGCTTTCTAAAAAGCGCCATGTATTGTTGTCCCTCTATCTCCTCCTTATTTTTTCGTTTCACCTTAGAGGGCGCTTGTGGAAACAAAGCGCCCTCTAAAGGGGGCCTAAGAGGGCGCTTATGAAAGCGCTCTCTAAGGCTTTCCAGAAGCGCTTTATAAGCTGGAAATGCACATGGACTTATAACAGCGCTTTATTAAAAGCGCCCTCTAAGGGTAACCTTAGAGGGCGCTTTCTAAAAAGCGCCATGTATTGTTGTCCCTCTATCTCCTCCTTATTTTTTCGCTTCACCTTAGAGGGCGCTTTGTTACAAAAGCGCCCTCTAAAGTGCGCTGTCTATTGCTCCTTATTTTTCGCTTCACTTTAGAGAGCGCTTTTGTAATAAAGCGCCCTCTAAGGTGCGCTGTCTATTCCAGTTTTTGGCGTAGTGAGAGATCCGAGGTCACTTCCAGATTTTGGGAGAGCTTACGAGAAGCTCTGGGTACTAGACTGAGGTTGAGTTATGTCTATCACCCACAAATCGATGGTCAGATTGAGAGGACTATCCAGTCTCTAGAGGATTTGTTTAGGTCTTGTGTCTTGGAGCATGACGGAGCTTGGCATAGTTACTTACCACAGATTGAGTTCACATACATTAACAATTATCATTTTAGTATCAGCATGACACCTTTTAAGGCTTTATATGGTAGAAGGTGTATGACCCCCTTATGTTGGTATGATTCTGGAGAGAGTGATGTACTTGGACCTGAGATTGTACATCAGACGACTGAGAAAGTCAAAATGATCTAAGAAAAGATGAAGGCATCTCAGATTTGGTTGAAAAGTTATCACGACAAGCGAAGGAAGGATCTTGAGTTTCAAGAAGGTGATCATGTTTTTCTGAGAGTCACTCATGTGACGGGTGTTAGTCGTGCTCTAAAGTCTAAGAAGATTACTCCTCGCTTCATTGGACCAAATTAGATTACTCAGAGGATTGGAGTTGCTGCCTACCGCGTGACTTTGCCCTATCTCTCTCGAACCTACATGATATTTTCCATGTGTCACAACTCCGAAAGCATATTCATGATCTGTTTCATGTAATTCAGATGGATGATGTGAAAGTTCAGGATAATCTGACTATTGAGACATCACTCATTCAAATCGAGGATATAGAAGTGAAGTAACTATGTGGCAAAGAGATTGTTCTTGTAAAGGTTGTTTGGAGAGAACTTGCTGGAGGTAGTATGACTTGGGAGCTGGAGAGTCGGATGAAGGAATCTTATCCATGTCATGCCCCAAAATATGGTCTACCCTTTTCACTTTGCATATGGCTTATAACCTTTAACTCATCTACACACATTCATCCAAAATGTTATTTCATTGATAAATATACAATTACATTACAACTCATTACATAAAAAAATACATTTTTGACCTACGGTTGGCTTTGGTCAACTGTTGAATTTTTGGTCCTACTAATTTTTGCACAAGTCTTCTCCTAGTGGTGCCTCTAGTTCTTCAAAGCTTCCCCTTATCATTGATATCATGCCTTTCCAAAATCCACCCTAAGCATGTCTTGCCAAATCCAATACCAAGCACAAGGTCAGCCATGCACCAATGGAGAAAGCATCATAATACATCAGCAAAATCATTTGTACACATACAACTCCAATATCCTTCAAACACATTGCATCTGCATTTTAAAATAACAAGATTAACTTTATTCAATTAACTCCATTTAAGCAACTAACTCATTTAACCATTTACATCAGAACATACATTAGTCATATTAGAACCAAAGCAATGATCATATCATAACATAACATGCCATGTTTGAAAGTCCATGTAAAATCTAACAAGAAACTTCTAACATAATTTAACAGTCTAAGCAATCAGGGAATCCCCTAACTAATTTACATGTTAATAGTAGCTATTAGTCAAAGTTCCGTTTTAAACCAACTTTTTAAAGTTGCCTTCATAACAGCCATAAGCTACTAGTTCAATCATATGTGCCTATTGACATCATTTACATACTTGACCAATTATACAAAAATACAACATATGGTACAAGATATGGAAAGTGCCAAAAAAATAAAAAACTAAGATCTAAGCACAATATTCGTTATTGTACAAGATACACAATGGAAAATTATAATAAACTACATCCCTGGAAACATTAATTCGCAACTCCTATTGTATAATGTAATCTGCAACAAAACCTGAAAAGCAACAATAATATTTGGGTGAGATAATAATCTCAGTGAGTTCCCTATCTTATGGGTCCACTCGGCTCTACAAGGTTCTAACCAAATTCTAACTCAAGCCAAAGGGGGTAAAAAGCCTTGAGTACATAAAACTTTCAATGTATGGAAACATGTCTCTTAAGTTCATTAACTTAAACAATCACTAGTCGAAAACCATACCAAGGTGTCTTTCCCCGGCCAACCCTACGTGTAGGATTATCGACACGAGTCACTGATCCTTGTATCAGTGGTATCTTTCATCGACTAACCCTATTTCTAGGATTATCGACTCGGGTCATGGATCATATCTCATACTTTTACATACACATGGACTTCGGGTTATAAGGGATAATATCCATCTCAGGAATCATCGCTTCCTATGGGACTCCAAACCCATTTCGATCATTTTACCCATATGGAACTCACTCCAATTTGGGACCCACCAACTTTGGGATTCAAACTAGGTCATTCAAGTATCAGTGTGTACATCCTAATTCTTACTCTATATAAGCATCACAACTTGGGACGACACAATTAAGGGATTGTTTCTGACTATGTGACTAGATAGAAACACAATGTGATTGTATTCAACAATCACAAGGAAAACACATTCAACTTGATCACATAACGACACAACATGTTCCATATAAAACTTTTTATTTCATGACTAAACTATAATTTTAGCAACTACTTGTCCGCGACAGACACCAAGGTACCCTTGCGTCCAAGTATCTCCATCTAAGTCAATTTCATAACCTAAATTATCTTTCTAGTTCATTTACCTAGTTATAACCCTAGGTTTCCTCACTCATCATCATAGACTTTTAATCATGTTATTACACAAACCACCTAACTAAAGGTAGAGAAAAACAAGAAAGGGGGTTTGAATTGTTTTTGGAAATAAAAACTTTTTGAGAAATCAAACGCACAGAATAAAAATGAATATGACACAAAATTTTATACTGGTTCGTTTGAAATTCAAAGCTACTCCATTATCTTCTTATGAACTTCAACAAACTTTCCATTTTTCATTTATCTCTCTCTTCCAAACTCTGTCTCGACCAGTCATGCCTCAGCTTGCCTTAAACTGCCTTGAAATTCAATAACAAACATGTGAAAACTACAAAAGGAACACCTATTGTGTTCCAAGTAAAATAAACTAAAAACACTAAAACTTAACAAAATCATTAAATTTATTACATAAACAGAAATGAAAAGTGATAATAATAACACACTAAAAGTGGATTATCAACCAACAAACTAACTTATACAACTGCATCCAAGAACAAGATTCGACTATAACACGCACATCTTCGACTTTTGCATGTTTTAACAGACTTCGACTACACCGTGCACGACTCCTGTTGAAACATAAAATTATCATTATCAAGATTAGAGTTCGATCCAAAATATCACATATGTATTGTATTAATGGTTTAGTAGTGTTATTTGGTTGATGGGTCAAGTTTACGTCCAAACACTTTTGTACTTTCTCTTTTATTTATTATATTTTTTCTAGATTTTTTTCAAACTATTTTTTATTTATCAAAAACAAACTGTAATTTTATTTTCTCTTTTATTTATTATATTTTTTCTAGATTTTATTCAAACTGTTTTTTATTTATCAAAAACAAACTGTAATTTTTATTTTTAATTATTCAAAAGATCAATCCAAAAGTCTGCATGGCCAACCAGATGAGTTGCGTCTATTTTAACCATTCTACTGTATAAATAATCTCCTAGAATATATGTATTTTATATTTTGAAAAATTAAACATTACTTTATTTAATTTCTATCTTTTCTAACATTAGTTAACAAGACTATTTAAAAAACTAGTTTCACAAAAAGAAAATATAATTCTATAAAATATAAAATAAATTTATCTTCTCCTTGAATCTCTCATTCGTTTTTTTACGAAAACTAACCTTATCTAATTGAATTATAAAATTCGGATTATAGAATATAAAATATTTGATATTCATAGGACACGCGAGATTTGAAAAAAAAAAGAATTTCAAACATGAAACTTTAGTTATAATAATGAAGCTTTTATAATTTCTCAAAAAACTTCTCATTCCAATCTCTGGACGAAGTTTTTATAATTAATATAATTCTAACAAAGAACAAGGTTCGACTATAACACGCACATTTTTCATTTCTACATATTTTAATAGACTTCGATCCAAAAATACCACATATATGTTGTATTAATGATCTAGTGATATTATTTGGTTGATGGGTCAAGTTTACGCCCAACACTTTTATACTTTCATTTTTATTTATTATATTCTTTTTGAGATATTTTTTCCAAACTATTTTTTATTTATCAATTTAATAAAAAAAAACTATATTTTTTATTTTTAATTATTTAAAAGATCAATCCAAAAATCTGCGTGACCGACGAGATGAGTTGGGTCTATTTTATAAATAATCTCCTAGAATTTAATTTTTGAAAAATTAAACATTACTTTATTTAATTTCTTTCTTTTGTAACATTGGTTAACAAGACTATTTAAGACCGAAAAACTAGGTTCACAAAAGGAAAATATAATTCTACAAAATATGAAATAGATTTATTTTGTCCTTGAATCTCTCATGATGCAGTTTTAACGAAAACTGCCTATAAGATTGGGCACGCGAGATGAATTCCTAGCTATAATAGTGAATCCCATATTTTTCCTTAAATAAGAAACCCCTTTCACATAATTTCTTTTCTAGCTTCTACTTCAAATCTTAGAATATACCCTAACCCTAATTCTGATTGTGTGTTCTTTATAGATTGCAGCAACAACAATGGACAGTGACTTGCCTGATTCTATTTTATCATTTATCTTTAACAAGTTATCTTTTAAGGATCGTGTCAAAACTTCCCTATTGTCCAAGCATTGGCTTCAAGAATGGAGATTTTCATCAACAACACACCTCAATTTTGATCTCTATAACACACCGGCAACAGACAAATCTCAATTTACAGCAAGATTGGATCAGTTCATGCTTCATTATGAACACGCTACAATCAGTTCAATTCGAGTAAAATTTCCATTGGGTGATGAACACAGTGATGTGATTGATAGATTGATTTCTGAAGGGATTGCTAAGGGTGTTAAACATATTCAACTATTATTCTCACATCAAACTAAATCATACTAATTTAAATTTGGAATTTAAGCCTTATAGATTTCCCTTTACTCTCTTATCTAACACTGATTCTCTAACCTATCTGCACCTAGAGAACTGCCTCTTAGTAGCATCTATGGATTTCTCTGGATTGAAGAATCTCACAACTCTTGTGTTGCAACAAATCGTTGTGAAACAGGATCTACTTGAGAGCCTGTTTTCCAACTGCATCCATCTCGCAGACTTCACACTTGATAACTGCGAGTTATGTTATTATTTTAAAATAATTACTCCAACATTGGTTCATTTGAAAATTGCTAACTGTCGCTGTATCTTTATGACTGAAATGGATATCATTGCACCAAATCTCTCATCCCTTGAGTATTCTTTTAAGGGAGAAAAGATACCCTTCCTGAACATTGAGGCTCATGCGCTATCACACTTTAGCTACAAGGGTTTGCTAATTGGATTTATTGATGATGATATGTCTTGCTTGAAAAATTTGACAACAATTGTGTTGGACGGAATTCATCACGATTTCTCAAAATTGATCCCAAGTTATTTGTTTAATCAATGTCTCCAACTTGCGAACGTCACCCTTAAAAATTGCTCACTAGCCGGTGAAATATACATTACTAGTTCAAATTTGCGTCATTTGAACATGATTGATTGCGGCTCTAAGATATCAGCTCCGTATATGATATACAACTCACTTGTTACAACATTCATAACATTCAAATTAAGCCTCTCATGTGTTACAAGGCTAATTAAATATCAAAAATTGAATTGCATCCACTACAGGTGGATATGTTTCACTAAAATAAATCTTAGATCTTTGTAAAAATTATTGAGCAACAATTCAGACTTTCTATCTCACAATTTCACCATTCTTAGTTTCCTTTTTCACAAAAACTCATTTATATCCAATTGGTTTCACACTTTGAGGTGTTCAGACTACAAATCCAAAATCAGGTCACCTCGATGGATTTTGTGACTGGGTTGCCGAATACTTCGAGAGGGAGTGATTCGATTTGGGTAATTGTTGATAGACTGACTAAATTGACTCGTTTTACACCGATTAAGATCAGTTTCTCATTATAGAGGTTCGCTGAGATATGCATTAGTACTCTATTTGGAAGCTACATGGCATTCCGTCGAGTATAGTTTCCGACAGAGATCTGAGGTCACTTCCAGATTTTGGGAGAGCTTACGAGAAGCTCTGGGTACTAGACTGAGGTTGAGTTATGTCTATCACCCACAAATCGATGGTCAGATTGAGAGGACTATCCAGTCTCTAGAGGATTTGTTGAGGTCTTGTGTCTTGGAGCATGACGGTGCTTGGCATAGTTACTTACCACAGATTTAGTTCACATACATTAACAATTATCATTTTAGTATCAGCATGACACCTTTTAAGGCTTTATATGGTAGAAGGTGTATGACCCCCTTATGTTGGTATGATTCTGGAGAGAGTGATGTACTTGGACCTGAGATTGTACATCAGACGACTGAGAAAGTCAAAATGATCTAAGAAAAGATGAAGGCATCTCAGATTTGGTTGAAAAGTTATCACGACAAGCGAAGGAAGGATCTGGGTTTCAAGAAGGTGATCATGTTTTTCTGAGAGTCACTCATGTGACGGGTGTTAGTCGTGCTCTAAAGTCTAAGAAGATTACTCCTCGCTTCATTGGACCAAATTAGATTACTCAGAGGATTGGAGTTGCTGCCTACCGCGTGACTTTGCCCTATCTCTCTCGAACCTACATGATATTTTCCATGTGTCACAACTCCGAAAGCATATTCATGATCTGTTTCATGTAATTCAGATGGATGATGTGAAAGTTCAGGATAATCTGACTATTGAGACATCACTCATTCAAATCGAGGATATAGAAGTGAAGTAACTATGTGGCAAAGAGATTGTTCTTGTAAAGGTTGTTTGGAGAGAACTTGCTGGAGGTAGTATGACTTGGGAGCTGGAGAGTCGGATAAAGGAATCTTATCCATGTCATGCCCCAAAATATGGTCTACCCTTTTCACTTTGCATATGGCTTATAACCTTTAACTCATCTACACACATTCATCCAAAAAGTTATTTCATTGATAAATATACAATTACATTACAAATCATTACATAAAAAAATACATTTTTGACCTACGGTTGACTTTTGTCAACTGTTGAATTTTTGGTCCTACTAATTTTTGCACAAGTCTTCTCCTAGTGGTGCCTCTAGTTCTTCAAAGCTTCCCCTTATCATTGATATCATGCCTTTCCAAAATCCACCCTAAGCATGTCTTGCCAAATCCAATACCAAGCACAAGGTCAGCCATGCACCAATGGAGAAAGCATCATAATACATCAGCAAAATCATTTGTACACATACAACTCAAATATCCTTCAAACACATTGCATCTGCATTTTAAAATAAAAAGATTAACTTTATTCAATTAATTCCATTTAAGCAACTAACTCATTTAACCATTTACATCAGAACATACATTAGTCATATTAGAACCAAAGCAATGATCATATCATAACATAACATGCCATGTTTGAAAGTCCATGTAAAATCTAACACGAAACTTCTAACATAATTTAATAGTCTAAGCAATCGAGGAATCCCCTAACTAATTTACATGTTAATAGTTGTTATTAGTCAAAGTTCCATTTTAAACCAACTTTTTAAAGTTGCCTTCATAACAGCCATAAGCTACTAGTTCAATCATATGCGCCTATTGACATCATTTACATACTGACCAATTATACAAAAATACAACATATGGTACAAGATATGGAAAGTGCCAAAAAAATAAAAATTTAAGATCTAAGCACAATATTCGTTATTGTACAAGATACACAATGGAAAATTATAATAAACTACATCCCTGGAAACATTAATTCGCAACTCCGATTGTATAATGTAATCTGCAACAAAACCTGAAAAGCAACAATAATATTTGGGTGAGATAATAATCTCAGTGAGTTCCCTATCTTATGGGTCCACTCGGCTCTACAAGGTTCTAACCAAATTCTAACTCAAGTCAAAAGGGGTAAAAAGTCTTGAGTACATAAAACTTTCAATGTATGGAAACATGTCTCTTAAGTTCATTAACTTAAACAATCACTAGTCGAAAACCATACCAAGGTATCTTTCCCCGGCCAACCCTACGTGTAGGATTATCGACACGAGTCAATGATCCTTGTATCAGTGGTATCTTTCATCGACCAACCCTATTTCTAGGATTATCGACTCGGGTCATGGATCATATCTCATACTTTTACATACACATGGACTTCGGGTTATAAGGGATAATATCCATCTCAGGAATCATCGCTTCCTATGGGACTCCAAACCCATTTCGATCATTTTACCCATATGGAACTCACTCCAATTTGGGACCCACCAACTTTGGGATTCAAACTAGGTTATTCAAGTATCAGTGTGTACATCCTAATTCTTACTCTATATAAGCATCACAACTTGGGACGACACAATTAAGGGATTGTTTTTGACTATGTGACTAGATAGAAACACAATGTGATTGTATTGAACAATCACAAGGAAAACACATTCAACTTGATCACATAACGACACAACATGTTCCATATAAAACATTTTATTTCATGACTAAACTATAATTTTAGCAACTACTTGTCCGCGACAGACACCAAGGTACCCTTGCGTCCAAGTATCTCCATCTAAGTCAATTTCATAACCTAAGTTATCTTTCTAGTTCAATTACCTAGTTATAACCCTAGGTTTCCTCACTCATCATCATAGACTTTTAATCTTGTTATTACACAAACCACCTAACTAAAGGTAGAGAAAAACAAGAAAGGGGGTTTGAATTGTTTTTGGAAATAAAAACTTTTTGAGAAATCAAACACGCACAGAATAAAAATGAATATGACACAAAATTTTATACTGATTCGCTTGAAATTCAAAGCTACTCCAGTCCACCCGGCCAAGGTGATTCCGCCTTCAAAAAGGACTTAATCCACTAATCTTGAAAGATTACACAAACAATTGTCTAAGATAATAATCTCTTAGCACTCTCAAGTATTCAGACTGCACATAGTCACTTGAGGAAATATCTTAGCAAAAATATGATTTGTAAAGCAATGTGCTTCTAACAAAAAGCAAATATTACAGAATTATAAGAACAACAACTTTTCACGTAAGAGAAGTAGCTCGTGAAAATAAGAGAGAATGATTGAGAGTTTTTGTATTCTTGTGTGTCTCAGGTGTATTTCCCTTGTGAAGTATTCCGTCCTTTATGTAGGCATTTGAGAGGACCGTTGAATGATGACAGGATCTTGTTCATTGAAGAATGTTTATTGTCATTACTCTCCTTGTTTCTTTCTAAAACAGTTTTGGGCGCGTCATAATTTCCTTCTAGAAATAGTTTCTTTCTAAAAACAGATTTCTTCATGGTTACGCGTTATGGGCTGGTGAATCTGTATCAGAGTCTTGTTAGTCAGAGTTCAACTTCAGAGATTGCTTCTATCTGACCAAATCATAGTTTCTTTATAATCTTGACTTCTTCATATTCATAGTCTAGATTTAATCTTCTTTATCAGAGTTTCTGACTTCTTTTTGGTTTTGCTGGTTCCTGCGTTGATCAGAGTCAGATCCTTCTGGACACGTTTCCTCTGAGTAGCATCTGATTGTTGATTCTGTATCTGATGTTTTTATCTATCTGATTGTTTTGATCAGAGTCCTTCATACTTAATAAAAAATTTGTTAGGGTACCATTTTTGTTTTATCCTTTGTTATCATCAAAATCTTAGAGATACATTGTAGAACCAACTTTGTTCTTAAAATCTCCCCATTTTTTATGATGACAAAACAATACAGATTAGAGGTGAAACAGTACATAAATTTTCAGATCAGATAGGGAAAGAGACTCCCCCTGAGTTAGATCCTTGGATTAACCAGAAGTTCTTATCGGACCTTCCTTGGTTTAGTGTTTTAACTACTTTCCTACATATCTTTAGTCATTGGTTTAATAATAATTTTTAATAATGTTTGTAGTGCTTTGAGAGGATTTAGTTATGTTTCCATCAGAGCTGTTTTAGTTCTCCCCCTTTTTGTCAGAATCAAAAAGATATAGCAAAAAAAATTGATATTGATAAAGACAGCAGTTACAGATAAGCAGCACAGAAGGCAAATATTAGAAAGCAAAAGAAACATTTAAAACAGAAAAGCAACAAGCAAATAGCCTAGGTGCCTAAGGGTTTGGGGGCGGAGGCATCCTTTGGAGAAACTGAGATAACATGTTCTGAATGTTGTTGATAGAGTCCTGTTGATCCAGCCTAGCCTGATCCACTTGTTGTTCATTCTGCAGTTCCTCCAGAGTCTTCAAGACCAGAGGGACAAACCCAGAGTTGGATTTCTCCCCCTGAGTCAGAGCATCAGCTTTGGCCTTGGCAGCTTCTTCTGCAGCTGTATGAGCTGCTTCTTTAGCTTCGACTTTAGCTTTTGCCTCAGCCTCAGTAGCAATCGCAGCAACAACAACCTTCTCTTCATCTTCTCAGATCCGTTGTTCTTCTTCTTTGCATGCTTTCTCATCAGCTTCCTTTCTAGCCCGTTCCTCAGCCTCTCTGGCCAAGCGCTCTTGAAGCCTAATACCAGCGTCTCTGATGAAGTCGTTGTAGACTTGTTCAGAGAGGCCTTTCAGTTTGAAGGCTTCAGAGGTCATTCAACTGGTCACTCTGTTCCAGTGGATCCTTACTTTAGAGGGATCATCATTGATGCCAGAATTAATGGTCAGAGACTTGACCTTCTCTACTGACTACTCTGAAAAAACTCATATTTCTTCTTCTAGGGTAGGGAAGGCTGTTTCTGGTTCAGTAGCAGAGGTTGGAGAGGATGGAGAAGGTGAGTTAGGGGCACTGAGATTCAGTGTGGGAGTGATGGAGGCAGCGGAAGTTGGTGGTGTGGGAATGGCAGAGGGTGACGGTGTTGTTTGTTCAGGTTGTGGATTTAGTTCAGATGGTGAGTGTGTTGGTTGTTGTGCGGATGCTGGTGTTTGAGGTGGTTCAGATGTAGTTGGATTTTGTTCAGAGGTTGGGGTAGTGATGTTGGTTCAGGTTCAGAGTGTGATGGCTATTGAGAGGCCAGAGCACGGGCTTGTAGTTGAGCCAGAGTGGGGGATTAAGGGTCAGAAGGTTCATTGTCGTAGGATAAGACATAGTATGGTGGGGATTATGGTGAGGATGATGATGACGATGATGTAGTTTCATTCAGCATTTTTGCTTCAAAAATAGGTAGTGTGGTGGTAGCAAGGTTAAATTTAAGTGAGGGTGGGTTAGAGGATCTGGTGGTTGAGGGATGAGTTTTAGAGGATGTGTATATATGAGTGGTTTGGGGAAGAGAAGAAGCAATCGGTTTTATTTTAACAGAGCGGGAGAGAGGTACAGACTTACTTTGAGAGCCATTCAGAGGGACAGGTCTTGACCCAGAGGATTCTCCCAACCTTGCTTTCTTCGCCTTCTGGGACTTCTTAGAGGGTTCTCGTGTCCTCTTCATGAAGTTTGGTGGATGCTCAGGTAGCCAATCCACTGAGAACTCAGAGATGTTCACTCCTTGTTTGGCCAGATCTTGTAGATAGTAAGCTACCACATCTAAAGGGTCAATCTTGGAGAACAGATAGAGTTCGTTTGGAATCTCCCTCTGATCCTTGAGTGCTTCCCAAGAGGTGTCAAGAGTTGGTTTGGATCTGACTTGATCAATGATCCCCACGCTCTTCAGATTTCGAGCATTCAGCGGTCTTCCAATGTCAATAGTGACATCTTCCATGAGTCTGAGTTGAATCAAGTGATCCACTAAGCCACTCTAAATCAACACATCTGATATTAACCTATATGCACCTAGGGAACTGCCTCGTAGTAGCATCTATGGAATTCTCTGGATTGAAGAATCTGATAATTCTTGGAATTCTTGAGCTTCAGAAATAAGATTTCCTTCTTTTGGATGTTGCGTGGCACGTATCAATCTCATTCATATTCTGAATGTTCTTTCAGGTTCAGGATCTTCTTTGTATTCTAGGTATAACAACCTGCGCATGCAGAAGCTCTACACCTATCGTGACACCAAGTACACCTATCGTGACACCAAGTACAGGAAACAGTAAAAAGCTCAAATGTTATTTTCATCCAAAAATAATCAATACAGTATTTCAAAATACGTCTCGGCACTCCCCGACAACGGCGCCAAAAACATGTTGTCCGTAAAAATGATTGTAGGTGTCACATGCAAGTAAACATGTATGTTTTAAACGCAACAAGTGATAATAGTAAGGATATCGTACCTATAGGGAGTGGAAGAGGTTTAATTGAACTTTTGTAAGTATTCTTGTTTAAAACTAACATGAGCAGAGTAACAAACAATATTTGGAAAACACAAGTTTAGATTGTCCACAACATAGGACTAAATGTAATAAAATGAAGGTTTGATTAAATCAAGTGAGTGAATGTTGAGCTATGATCCATTAATATGCATAATAGCCAAAATGTGTATTTGATGAGAAGTGTCGTGCCTCAAAAGGTCAAAACGCGATCTTTATGTGTATCTCTTCAACATCAAAACATGCATTAATAGGGCAAGGGAATAAATATTTAAGTCTCACTTATAACCCTAATATATGTATGGTTTATATTTTTAAAATCCTTTATGGTTATAACTTCTTATATATAAGCAGGCTAATTAAGTGGATATCTTTATCCTACTTGTTTTAACCACTTTTGTTATGAAATCCACTTGTTGTTGGATCTCTCACAACAACAAGCTTTTATCGTTTTCTGAGTTGATCATTCAAAGAAACAAATCTATAGCATAAAAGTACATAACAAAATAAGATACTAACATCACATCATTTTAACATAAAGGCAACATCATATTAACTTCACATTGTTCAACAAACAAGGGTTTTGCTCATGGTGTGCCTAGTACAAATTACTGAACTGAAACTGATAGGGAACATGCTTAAACAAAATATATAAAAGAAATGACAACCTATTAGTAAATTGGAGACTCTTGTGTTGGATAAACAACAAGTGAAGACTATAGTCGTGCCAGCTTTCAGTAATGAGTACAGGAATGAGTGAGAAGAAGAATTCTCTCTTTTCTCACGAAACCTTGCACTAAATATTCTTAAATTACTACTAAGACTACTGAACTTCTTTCTTGATGTGTGTGTGTGTGTATGTGTGTGGAATTCTCTCTGGGACTCTTTCCACAATTCCTAAGGTCAACTTTTATAGGCACAAGTGTGGATGTGAAAGATGGAAGGCCTCGGATCACGGGCTTTTGATGCAAACAAGGTTCAACCCATATTTCAAATTAGCATATTCCACTTTTTCCTCCATTCTTTGTGAACAAGCAATCAGGTACAAATAGTAGTGGGAGATAAAGCGTCCGTTACGGGCTGCTGCAGCATGGTGGTGCAGAGGTTTAGACGGCGTTGCGTCTATGTGCAGGGAGTGCGCTTTTGCAATGGTGGTCCCCACTGTACCATTTATTTGCCTTCTTATGCAATTGATCTTATCCATTTCGTTCGATATTTCTTCCAAGCACAAATCTGCCACGCAAGCCCTAGAAATATGCATTTCTTATGCTCTTGGCCATTATCTTCTTATGAACTTCAACAAACTTTCCATTTTCCATTTATCTCTCTCTTCCAAACTCTGTCTCGACCAGTCATGCCTCAGCTTGCCTTAAACTGCCTTGAAATTCAATAACAAACATGTGAAAACTACAAAAGGAACACCTATTGTGTTCCAAGTAAAATAAACTAAAAACACTAAAACTTAACAAAAAATCATTAAATTTATTACATAAACAGAAATGAAAAGTGATAATAATAACACACTAAAAATGGATTATCAACCAACAAACTAACTTATACAACTGCATCCAAGAACAAGATTCGACTATAACACGCACATCTTCGACTTCTGCATGTTTTAACAGACGTCGACTACACCGTGCACGACTCCTGTTGAAACATGAAATTATCATTATCAAGATTAGAGTTCGATCCAAAATATCACATATGTATTGTATTAATGGTTTAGTAGTGTTATTTGGTTGATGGGTCAAGTTTACGTCCAAACACTTTTGTACTTTCTCTTTTATTTATTATATTTTTTCTAGATTTTTTTCAAACTATCTTTTATTTATCAAAAACAAACTGTAATTTTATTTTCTCTTTTATTTATTATATTTTTTCTAGATTTTATTCAAACTATTTTTTATTTATCAAAAACAAACTATAATTTTTATTTTTAATTATTTAAAAGATCAATCCAAAAGTCTGCATGGCCAACCAGATGAGTTGCGTCTATTTTAACCATTCTACTGTATAAATAATCTCCTAGAATATATGTATTTAATATTTTGAAAAATTAAACATTACTTTATTTAATTTCTATCTTTTCTAACATTAGTTAACAAGACTATTTAAAGCATGAAAAACTAGTTTCACAAAAAGAAAATATAATTCTATAAAATATAAAATAAATTTATCTTCTCCTTGAATCTCTCATTCGTTTTTTTACGAAAGCTAACCTTATCTAATTGAATTATAAAATTCGGATTATAGAATATAAAATATTTGATATTCATAGGACACGCGAGATTTGAAAAAAAAAAGAATTTCAAACATGAAACTTTAGTTATAATAATGAAGCTTTTATAATTTCTCAAAAAACTTCTCATTCCAATCTCTGGACGAAGTTTTTATAATTAATATAATTCTAACAAAGAACAAGGTTCGACTATAACACGCACATTTTTCATTTCTACATATTTTAATAGACTTCGATCCAAAAATACCACATATATGTTGTATTAATGATCTAGTGATATTATTTGGTTGATGGGTCAAGTTTACGCCCAACACTTTTATACTTTCATTTTTATTTATTATATTCATTTTGAGATATTTTTTCCAAACTATTTTTTATTTATCAATTTAATAAAAAAAACTATATTTTTTATTTTTAATTATTTAAAAGATCAATCCAAAAATCTGCGTGACCGACGAGATGAGTTGGGTCTATTTTATAAATAATCTCCTAGAATTTAATTTTTGAAAAATTAAACATTACTTTATTTAATTTCTTTCTTTTGTAACATTGGTTAACAAGACTATTTAAGACCGAAAAACTAGGTTCACAAAAGGAAAATATAATTCTACAAAATATGAAATAGATTTATTTTGTCCTTGAATCTCTCATGATGCAGTTTTAACGAAAACTGCCTATAAGATTGGGCGCGCGAGATGAATTCCTAGCTATAATAGTGAATCCCATATTTTTCCTTAAATAAGAAACCCCTTTCACATAATTTCTTTTCTAGCTTCTACTTCAAATCTTAGAATATACCCTAACCCTAATTCTGATTGTGTGTTCTTTATAGATTGCAGCAACAACAATGGACAGTGACTTGCCTGATTCTATTTTATCATTTATCTTTAACAAGTTATCTTTTAAGGATCGTGTCAAAACTTCCCTATTGTCCAAGCATTGGCTTCAAGAATGGAGATTTTCATCAACAACACACCTCAATTTTGATCTCTATAACACCACCGGCAACAGACAAATCTCAATTTACAGCAAGATTGGATCAGTTCATGCTTCATTATGAACACGCTACAATCAGTTCAATTCGAGTAAAATTTCCATTGGGTGATGAACACAGTGATGTGATTGATAGATTGATTTCTGAAGGGATTGCTAAGGGTGTTAAACATATTCAACTATTATTCTCACATCAAACTAATCATACTAATTTAAATTTGGAATTTAAGCCTTATAGATTTCCCTTTACTCTCTTATCTAACACTGATTCTCTAACCTATCTGCACCTAGAGAACTGCCTCTTAGTAGCATCTATGGATTTCTCTGGATTGAAGAATCTCACAACTCTTGTGTTGCAACAAATCGTTGTGAAACAGGATCTACTTGAGAGCCTGTTTTCCAACTGCATCCATCTCGCAGACTTCACACTTGATAACTGCGAGTTATGTTATTATTTTAAAATAATTACTCCAACTAATTTTAGAAGCCCTATAAGAAAAATGGGAGGAGAGAGAAAATCAAAATTAGGGTTGGGTGAGAAAAATTTGGGGGTTTCTTCTCTTGATGCTGCAGCAGGGGAGCAATTGGAAGAGGGAGAATGGACTCCGGTTAATCGAAGAAGGGGTGGAGTTAGTAACAGACGTTGGGATAATGTGAGGACGGGTTTTGGGAGGAGGGGAGAAATCACTTCATTCTTCTTTTCTTCAATTCCTGATTCATACAAGGCTAGAGATCTTCATGAAGTTTTTTCCAGGTTCGGTGAGGTGGACGAAGTTGTCATTCCGTTGAAGAAAGATATTCGTGGAAAACGTTATGGGTTCGTGAGGTTCTTCAATGTTATTGATTCAAGAAGGCTGGCGTGCAAATTGGATAATATCTTTGTTGAGAATGTCAAATTGCAGGTCAATATTCCTAGGTTTTCCAGGATTTCGAATTCTGTTGATACTATTCGTAATCAGAATCGGGTTGGTAGGATTGGCAGGGTGGAGAAGTCGAGTGTTGGGGGAGGTGAGCGGCGGAAGTCGCGTGTTGGGGGAGGTGAGCAGCGGAATGGTTTTTCTACGCGATTTGTTGACTCTTTTGCTAAAGTGGTGATAGGAGGGAACAAGGAAGTGATTATGGCTTCGGTGGTGAGGAATAATGAAGTGGGGTCTGAGCAGTTGGTCGGAGTTCCAGGGAAGGTGTTTGGTTGTAACGAGGCGACTGCTGTTACTAAGGTTGTGCAGAAATCTGTTGAGGTGAAGAGGGATGTTGCTGTTGAGGAAGTGTTGAATTCTGAGGCTGGGAAGGTTAATGACAGTTGTCTGGAGGCATTGGATTACTATACTGTTGTGGATAGGGATAACCCAATGTTACTTAAGGCGTATGTTGGACTGGTACGAATGCCGGGGATGGCGTATTCGATGCAGAATATTGTCCAGTCTGAAGGCTTTTTTGACTTCTCCATCAAACCGTTAGGGCCTAATTTGTGTCTTTTTGAAGATGTGGAGGAGGGAGCGGTTAAGGTTTTTATTGATGAAGGACATAAGTGGTGGAGAAAATGGTTCAAGTCAATTGATAGATGGAAACCCGGGCATGTGGATGAAGAACGCTTGATGTGGGTTCGTTGCGTAGGTATTCCGTGTCACGCTTGGTCGGTGGATTTTTTTGGTGCCTTTGCGGGGTTGTTTGGGTCTTTTGTGCGGGCTGATCTCAATACAGCTTCAAGGAAGGTGTTGGATTCGGCGAGATTGCTGGTACGAACTAGAAGCAAGAGGTGGTTTAACGAATTGGTTCAAGTGAAGATCAATGGGCTGGTTTTTGCAATTAGTGTGGTGGAAGAGGTGGGGAGGGTTGCTGGTGATGCTGCTGAAACAGGGTCAATTATTGCTGCGAATGAGGAGTTGTCGGAGGGTGATTGTGATTCAGATGAGGAGGGCTCAGATAATCATCATTTGTTCGAGGAAGATGAATTGATTTTGCGGGAAAATTTTGAACAACCTTTCGGTAACAGGCCTGCTGTTCGTTCAGCGTCTGGTGCTTTTTCTGGCGAGGTGCATTTGCAGAGTCGGAATGCTGTTCAGGATGGAGGATATTTGCTGGATTCGGTTGCGAAGCAGACTGGAGGTGATGGGAACCGTTCGATGGATAGCATTGGATGTCGGTCAGGGACAGCTACACATTCTGTTGGAGGTGTTGGTCGTGGCCATACTCATTTGGTCTCTCAGGCTGGAAGGAAGGCGCTGGATTCAGGGACGAAGGTTTGGGGTAGCTTTGGTTACGGTGTGAATGTTGATGCGGATACGGTTGTCAAAGAATCTGAGCAGACGGTGTCGTTAATTCCGGAGTCAGCAGGGTCCTGTGTGCGGGTTCATGGAGGGAGCAGTTGTTTGGGGGTTGGAGTTAAGGGAATTGTGGGTGATTCGGCAGAACAAGTGTCTGGTGAATCTGTATCGAGGCCGGATGATGGGTTAGCAGGTGGGAAGGCTGCTGTGGGGCGATATGCATCAGTGGTCCAGGGTGTGGATTTTTCTAGGTCTGGTGAACATTTGCTTGACAGTGAGGCGACGCTGTCTGGAACGGTAAGGGGACTGAAATTATTGGTTGGTGGACAGAGGTTGATAAATTCGAAGGTTAGCATGAAGGAGAGTCTTATGGCTGCGCGGAACAGTGGGGACAGAGGAAGTTATATTGATGGTTCAGCGACTCTTTCTGAGTTGCCTGTTGCTAGATTGAGGCTGAATAGCATTCAAATTGCTAACGGTAAGTACGAGGGGGTTGGTCAGTATCGTGCTTCTTCTGAATCGGTGGAGGATAGTGTCTGTGTGGAGCCGGTAGATGCTGATGAGGTTAATAGTGGTGTGGCGCGTAATATTTGGCATAGAGCAAAATGTTTGGGGTTGACGGGAGGAGGGCCTGAAAGGTTGCAAATTGAAGCTATAAAAGTGAGGGAGTTAGCCGATAAGTGCGTGGTTAATTCGGTGGATGCAAAATCAATTCATGTTAAATGATTATTGTGTCGTATAACATTCGTGGGTGTGGATGCAAAGCTAAATTGCGTTCTTTGAGAAAATTAATTTGTTATTCTAAGGCAGATGTGTGTTTTATTCAAGAAACCAAGATTCATGCTATTGATGGTATCTCCTTGGATTCGTTTTGGATTGATTCTACAGCGGAGTGGAGCTCTAAATGGGCAGTGGGTAGATCTGGAGGTATTTTAACAGTGTGGAAGAAAAATTCTTTTTCTCTGGTGGCTAGTTTTGTTGGGGAAGGGTTTCTTGGTATTCATGTGTTGTGGTCTGGTATTAATCTTTTTCTGGTTAATGTCTATTCTTCCTGTTTTATTGAGAAGAAGAGGGTCTTTTGGGCGAGGCTTGTTGAGTTTAAATCAAAATTTCCAGAAGGGTTGTGGTGTGTTGGGGGTGATTTTAATTCTGTTCGGGTTAAAGCGGAGAGGAAGGGTATTTCAAATTACTTTAATATAAAAGAGGCGGAGGACTTTGAGGGTTTTATTAGTTCGATGAATCTGGTGGATGTTCCAATGATTAATAAGAAGTTCACTTGGTACAATTTGGATGGGAGTGCTTGTAGTAGGTTGGATAGATTTCTTCTTTCTGAGAAATTACTTGCATTGTGGGGTGTGGGAGGGACTGTGGTGGGAGATAGGTCTATCTCAGACCATTGTCCTATTTGGTTAAATTGCAAGTTTGTGGATTGGGGGCCGAAACCTTTTAAGTTTTTTAAAGGGTGGTGTGAGCATGAGGATTTTATTCCTTTGGTGAGTGATACTTGGATTAATACTAGGAGGAGAGGGAAGGCGAGCTTTATTTTGAAAGAAAAATTGTTGGCGGTAAAATCAAAATTGAAGAGTTGGAATAAAGAGGTATTCGGGTTGTTGGATTTGAATGTGGAAAAAGCGGTGGGTGCACTTAATTCGTTGGACTTGGTGGTAGCGGATTTAGCGGAGGATGGCATTGTTGATTCTGTGAGGAGTAATAGAGAGATAGCTACGAAAGAGGTGTGGAATTCTTTGTTGTTGCGCGAAAACTTTTTGCACCAAAAAGCTAGGTGTAATTGGATTCGTCTTGGGGATTCTAACTCCAAATTCTTTCATTCTGTTATGAAGGGGAGATTTAGGAGAAATAATATTGTATCTTTGGTTACTTCAAGAGGTCGGTTGGAAGGTGTGGAGGAGATTAAAAGTGAGATCTTTAATCATTTTAAAAGCCGTTTTACGGAACCGATGGAGGATAGACCGACTCTGGATGGACTTATTTTTAATGTTCTTAGTGTGGAAGATAGAGAATTGTTGGAAGCTCCATTCCAAGTGGATGAAATTAAAGAGATTGTGTGGTTAAGTGATTGTGATAAGAGTCCGGGCCCGGATGGTTTTCCGCTTGGTTTTTTGAAAAAGTGTTGGAATTTTGTGAAGGAGGACGTGGTTAATTTTGTTCAAGAGTTTTATGTGCGTGGTGTTCTTCCTCGATCCGCGACGGCATCTTTTCTTGCTCTTATTCCTAAGGTTGATTGTCCGATAAGCATTGATGAGTATCGTCATATTTGCTTAGTGGGTTGCTTATATCGGTTAATATCAAAAATTCTGGCGGCTAGGTTGAGATTGGTGATTGGTAAACTCGTGTCACCTTGTCAAACGACATTCATTGAAGGAAGACAATTGTTTGATGGGGTGGTAGTGCTTAATGAGATTTTAGATTTTGCGAAAAGGAGGCGAAGGAAATGTATTGTGTTGAAAGTTGATTTTGAGAAAGCCTATGATTGTGTTTCATGGGGCTTCCTTAAATTTATGCTTAGAAAGATGGGTTTTGGTGAGGTTTGGATGAAATGGATGGAAGGTACGGTTTTTTCTAGCTCGGTTTCAATTTTAGTTAACGGTAGCCCTACTTTGGAATTTAATACATCTAGAGGATTACGTCAAGGAGATCCTCTTTCTCCTTTTCTTTTTCTTTTGGTGGGAGAAGGCTTGGCGGGTATGATGAGGAAAGCGGTTTCGTTGGGATCGTTCAAAGGTTTTGTGGTTTCGGAGGATATTCATTTTGAGATGCTCCAATTTGCAGATGATACGGTGTTAGTGTGTGATGGATCAAAGGAAAATTTATGGTGTATAAAAACCTTATTAAGGGGTTTTGAATTGGTGTCGGGTTTGTGTATTAACTTAAAGAAAAGTAAGTTGTATGGTGTGCATGTGGAGGATTTTATCTTGGAATCGGCGTCTTCTTTTTTGGCTTGTAAGTTGGAAAAGATTCCTTTTACCTTTCTTGGTATCCCTATTGGCGGTAACCATAGACGTAGACTGTTTTGGTCTATGATGCTTTCTAAGATGAAGAAGCGTTTAAGTGGTTGGCGAGGGAAACAACTATCTCTTGGAGGTAAGGTTACTTTACTTAATTCGGTGATTAACAATTTGCCTATCTTTTTACTTTCTTTCTTTAAGGCTCCTAAGTGTGTTGTGGATGATATTATCAAAATTCAAAGGAATTTCTTATGGGGGATGGTGGTGGTGGAAGTAGAAAAATGTGTTGGGTAAGTTGGGATAAAATTTGTCTGAAAAAGGAGGAAGGAGGTTTAGGTGTTAAGCATGTGGAGTGGTTTAACTTGTCGTTGATGAGTAAATGGGGTTGGCGTTTTCTTAATGATAAACATGCGATTTGGTTTAATTTACTTCATTTTAGATATGGTAGTGGATTGCAATCTCTGTGTGATGTGGTGTCAAAGCCGGTTTTGTCTACTTACTCTTTATGGTGGAGAGATGTTCGGTTGGTTTGTGGTACTCCTTTTGGCGGTCAAGATTGGTTTTGTGACTCAATTTCTTGCAAATTGGGAAGAGGCAATTCTTTTCTTGCTTGGAAGCATTGTTGGTTGGGAACTCTTTCTCTTAAACTTCTTTTTCCTCGGTTATTTGAGGTTTGTTCTTT
Source organism: Lathyrus oleraceus (assembly GCF_024323335.1). NCBI lineage: Eukaryota > Viridiplantae > Streptophyta > Magnoliopsida > Fabales > Fabaceae > Lathyrus > Lathyrus oleraceus. The sequence goes on from NC_066581.1 coordinate 205,078,286, forward strand.
TCCTAATGCTCTTGTGTTTAATTGTGGTTTATGGGAGAATGAGGGTTGGCGTTGGAACGTGGGTGTTGATTCTAACTTATTAGTAGGTGAATTATTGGAGGATTGGAAGGAGTTAACAGAGATCTTAAAGGATGTAAAACCGTGTTTGAAGGAGGATGATAAATTAATTTGGTGGAGAGATGTGGAGGGTTTTTCGGTTAGGAATGCTTTTAAACGTTTGTACTCATTGAATGCGGGTAATCATATTGGTAGTGAGTTTAGACGTTGTGAACTTCAAAGATTATGGAAAGCTTTTATTCCGTGTAAAGTCAAGTTGTTTGGGTGGAGATGGATCTTGGGAGCCTTACCGACGAGAAAAGAACTTTCGCATAGAGGTGTGATTTCAGGTGTGGAGGGTTCTTATTGTCCCTTATGTGAGTTAGAAGAGGAATCTATTGGTCACCTTTTTCTGAAGTGTTGCAAAGTTAAAACCATTTGGAAGGATGTGCTCTCATGGTTTGGAGTGGTTTTTGATGATATATTGGATTTATCGGATAGGGGTACTATTGTTACCGGAGAAGATGTGCTGCTTTTTTTGTCTAATTCGTTGGATGGAAAAATGAAGTCGTCTTTTTTCGCGTTTATTTGGCCTTTGGTTTGTTGGAGCATTTGGAATGCGAGAAATAATTTGGTTTTTAATCATTCCATTTGGAATGGGGTAGAGATTTTATTGATTATTAAATCTGTTGGGTGGGATTGGATTTCTATTTTGTCTAAGTGTAGTATAGATATTAATAGAGAATTATGGTTTGATAATCCTGCAAGTTTCATTGGATTGTAACTTTTCCCTTTGTATTGGGTTGCACCCCTTGTGCGTTTTAATACAAGTGTTTATCAAAAAAAAAAAATAATTACTCCAACATTGGTTCATTTGAAAATTGCTAACTGTCGCTGTATCTTTATGACTGAAATGGATATCATTGCACCAAATCTCTCATCCCTTGAGTATTCTTTTAACGGAGAAAAGATACCCTTCCTGAACATTGAGGCTCATGCGCTATCACACTTTAGCTACAAGGGTTTGCTAATTGGATTTATTGATGATGATATGTCTTGCTTGAAAAATTTGACAACAATTGTGTTGGACGGAATTCATCACGATTTCTCAAAATTGATCCCAAGTTATTTGTTTAATCAATGTCTCCAACTTGTGAACGTCACCCTTAAAATTGCTCACTAGCCGGTGAAATATACATTACTAGTTCAAAGTTGCGTCATTTGAACATGATTGATTGCGGCTCTGAGATATCAGCTCCGTATATGATATATATTGATGCTAAGAATCTCTCGTCTTTTGAATATAGTGGTGTCATCACTAGGAAAATTTCTATTATGGCACCAAAGTTATTGGAGATTTTTTTGAATGCTTCTGTAAAACACAAATACAGTGGTCATCCTACAACAGCACCAAAGTTATTGAAGGTTTTTTGGAATGCTGCAGCCGTAAGAGAGGAAAATCGTCAAATTAAAAGATTATGTCAGTTTTGAATTTTGAAAATTGTTTTTTGTCTATCAAATTTATGTCTTGGAAAAATCAGTTTAATTGTAGTTTCTATGATTCGTTTTTTTCTCCTTTAAATTGTTTTAGGCGCTACTGGAGGTTTTAACATCATGGTTGTATGTGGGTTTTAGGAGCTATGGTTTCTACTACACATTTGCTATGGTTTCTACTATTGACTATCTAGGCTTCTTTCAATTTATTGATTCATAGATTGATTTTAGTTTACTAAACATATTACTGGTGTATATATGCACATATTACTTAGACAATTGGAGTTACATATTGATGAAGCATCTTATCCTTTTATGGAATACTGTTCGATATTTGATGTTTTAATGGCTTCTCCACATCTCCAAAAGTTTTCTCTGATGATGAGTCATTCAACACTATTTCTTGGCTGTGATCTAGAAGTTACATGTTATACATGCCATCAGTTAGTCTCCTCAAACTGAGTTTTAATTATGATAAACAATCTCTTATTTCAACTAAGATAATGAATAAGCATTGCATTAGTTTTATATGGATGATTGCTAATATTATAATTATTATTTTTCAAAATGTATGTTAGAAATTTAACCTGGTTTTGAAAGCTATTCATGACTTCCATGTTATCCACGTAAATAACTACTATTTTAATTTCTTTTCCACGCCTTTTTATAAAAAAACAAGGAAAAATGAAATTATTTATATATCCCTCCTTTAACAAATATTCACTAAGACGATTAAACCACGCGTCAAAATTGTTTTAGCCCATACAGGGACTTATTCAATTTGATAAAGTCGTTTTCTCGAGATCCAAAATTATGTTTCTCTAGAATATTAAACGCTTTGAGGAGCTTAATGTAAATATCACTGTCAAGTGAGTCATACAACTCACTTGTTACAACATTCATAACGTTCAAATTAAGCCTCTCATGTGTTACAAGGCTAATTAAATATCAAAAATTGAATTGCATCCACTACAGGTGGATATGTTTCACTAAAATAAATCTTAGATCTTTGTAAAAATTATTGAGCAACAATTCAGACTTTCTATCTCACAATTTCACCATTCTTATTTTCCTTTTTCACAAAAACTCATTTATATCCAATTGGTTTCACACTTTGAGGTGTTCAGACTACAAATCCAAAATCAGGTCACCTCGATGGATTTTGTGACTGGGTTGCCGAATACTTCGAGAGGGAGTGATTCGATTTGGGTAATTGTTGATAGACTGACTAAATTGACTCGTTTTATACCGATTAAGATCAGTTTCTCATTATAGAGGTTCGCTGAGATATGCATTAGTACTCTATTTGGAAGCTACATGGCATTCCGTCGAGTATAGTTTCCGACAGAGATCTGAGGTCACTTCCAGATTTTGGGAGAGCTTACGAGAAGCTCTGGGTACTAGACTGAGGTTGAGTTATGTCTATCACCCACAAATCGATGGTCAGATTGAGAGGACTATCCAGTCTCTAGAGGATTTGTTGAGGTCTTGTGTCTTGGAGCATGACGGTGCTTGGCATAGTTACTTACCACAGATTTAGTTCACATACATTAACAATTATCATTTTAGTATCAGCATGACACCTTTTAAGGCTTTATATGGTAGAAGGTGTATGACCCCCTTATGTTGGTATGATTCTGGAGAGAGTGATGTACTTGGACCTGAGATTGTACATCAGACGACTGAGAAAGTCAAAATGATCTAAGAAAAGATGAAGGCATCTCAGATTTGGTTGAAAAGTTATCACGACAAGCGAAGGAAGGATCTTGAGTTTCAAGAAGGTGATCATGTTTTTCTGAGAGTCACTCATGTGACGGGTGTTAGTCGTGCTCTAAAGTCTAAGAAGATTACTCCTCGCTTCATTGGACCAAATTAGATTACTCAGAGGATTGGAGTTGCTGCCTACCGCGTGACTTTGCCCTATCTCTCTCGAACCTACATGATATTTTCCATGTGTTACAACTCCGAAAGCATATTCATGATCTGTTTCATGTAATTCAGATGGATGATGTGAAAGTTCAGGATAATCTGACTATTGAGACATCACTCATTCAAATCGAGGATATAGAAGTGAAGTAATTATGTGGCAAAGAGATTGTTCTTGTAAAGGTTGTTTGGAGAGAACTTGCTGGAGGTAGTATGACTTGGGAGCTGGAGAGTCGGATGAAGGAATCTTATCCATGTCATGCCCCAAAATATGGTCTACCCTTTTCACTTTGCATATGGCTTATAACCTTTAACTCATCTACACACATTCATCCAAAAAGTTATTTCATTGATAAATATACAATTACATTACAAATCATTACATAAAAAAATACATTTTTGACCTACGGTTGACTTTGGTCAACTGTTGAATTTTTGGTCCTACTAATTTTTGCACAAGTCTTCTCCTAGTGGTGCCTCTAGTTCTTCAAAGCTTCCCCTTATCATTGATATCATGCCTTTCCAAAATCCACCCTAAGCATGTCTTGCCAAATCCAATACCAAGCACAAGGTCAGACATGCACCAATGGAGAAAGCATCATAATACATCAGCAAAATCATTTGTACACATACAACTCCAATATCCTTCAAACACATTGCATCTGCATTTTAAAATAAAAAGATTAACTTTATTCAATTAATTCCATTTAAGCAACTAACTCATTTAACCATTTACATCAGAACATACATTAGTCATATTAGAACCAAAGCAATGATCATATCATAACATAACATGCCATGTTTGAAAGTCCATGTAAAATCTAACAAGAAACTTCTAACATAATTTAACAGTCTAAGCAATCGAGGAATCCCCTAACTAATTTACATGTTAACAGTAGTTATTAGTCAAAGTTCCATTTTAAACCAACTTTTTAAAGTTGCCTTCATAACAGCCATAAGCTACTAGTTCAATCATATGCGCCTATTGACATCATTTACATACTTGACCAATTATACAAAAATACAACATATGGTACAAGATATGGAAAGTGCCAAAAAAAATAAAAATCTAAGATCTAAGCACAATATTCATTATTGTACAAGATACACAACGGAAAATTATAATAAACTACATCCCTGGAAACATCCATTCGCAACTCCTATTGTATAATGTAATCTGCAACAAAACCTGAAAAGCAACAATAATATTTGGGTGAGATAATAATCTCAATGAGTTCCCTATCTTATGGGTCCACTCGGCTCTACAAGGTTCTAACCAAATTCTAACTCAAGTTAAAGGGGTAAAAAGACTTGAGTACATAAAACTTTCAATGTATGGAAACATGTCTCTTAAGTTCATTAACTTAAACAATCACTAGTCGAAAACCATACCAAGGTATCTTTCCTCGGCCAACCCTACGTGTAGGATTATCGACACGGGTCACTGATCCTTGTATCATAGGTATCTTTCCCCGACCAACCTTATTTCTAGGATTATCGACTCGGATCATGGATCATATCTCATACTTTTACATACACATGGACTTCGGGTTATAAGGGATAATATCCATCTCAGGAATCATCGCTTCCTATGGGACTCCAAACCCATTTCGATCATTTTACCCATATGGAACTCATTTCAATTTGGGACCCACCAACTTTGGGATTCAAACTAGGTCATTCAAGTATCAGTGTGTACATCCTAATTCTTACTCTATATAAGCATCACAACTTGGGACGACACAATTAAGGGATTGTTTCTGACTATGTGACTAGATAGAAACACAATGTGATTGTATTCAACAATCACAAGGAAAACACATTCAACTTGATCACATAACGACACAACATGTTCCATATAAAACACTTTATTTCATGACTAAACTATAATTTTAGCAACTACTTGTCCGCGACAGACACCAAGGTACCCTTGCGTCCAAGTATCTCCATCTAAGTCAATTTCATAACCTAAGTTATCTTTCTAGTTCATTTACCTAGTTATAACCCTAGGTTTCCTCACTCATCATCATAGACTTTTAATCATGTTATTACACAAACCACCTAACTAAAGGTAGAGAAAAACAAGAAAGGGGGTTTGAATTGTTTTTGGAAATAAAAACTTTTTGAGAAATCAGACACGCACAGAATAAAAATGAATATGACACAAAATTTTATACTGGTTCGCTTGAAATTCAAAGCTACTCCAGTCCACCCGGCCAAGGTGATTTCGCCTTCAAAAAGGACTTAATCCACTAATCTTGAAAGATTACACAAACAATTGTCTAAGATAATAATCTCTTAGCACTCTCAAGTATTCAGACTGCACATAGTCACTTGAGGAAATATCTTAGCAAAAATATGATTTGTAAAGCAATGTGCTTCTAACAAAAAGCAAATATTACAGAATTATAAGAACAACAACTTTTCACGTAAGAGAAGTAGCTCGTGAAAATAAGAGAGAATGATTGAGAGTTTTTGTATTCTTGTGTGTCTCAGGTGTATTTCCCTTGTGAAGTATTCCGTCCTTTATGTAGGCATTTGAGAGGACCGTTGAATGATGACAGGATCTTGTTCATTGAAGAATGTTTATTGTCATTACTCTCCTTGTTTCTTTCTAAAACAGTTTTGGGCGCGTCATAATTTCCTTCTAGAAATAGTTTCTTTCTAAAAACAGATTTCTTCATGGTTACGCGTTATGGGCTGGTGAATCTGTATCAGAGTCTTGTTAGTCAGAGTTCAACTTCAGAGATTGCTTCTATCTGACCAAATCATAGTTTCTTTATAATCTTGACTTCTTCATATTCATAGTCTAGATTTAATCTTCTTTATCAGAGTTTCTGACTTCTTTTTGGTTTTGCTGGTTCCTGCGTTGATCAGAGTCAGATCCTTCTGGACACGTTTCCTCTGAGTAGCATCTGATTGTTGATTCTGTATCTGATGTTTTTATCTATCTGATTGTTTTGATCAGAGTCCTTCATACTTAATAAAAAATTTGTTAGGGTACCATTTTTGTTTTATCCTTTGTTATCATCAAAATCTTAGAGATACATTGTAGAACCAACTTTGTTCTTAAAATCTCCCCATTTTTTATGATGACAAAACAATACAGATTAGAGGTGAAACAGTACATAAATTTTCAGATCAGATAGGGAAAGAGACTCCCCCTGAGTTAGATCCTTGGATTAACCAGAAGTTCTTATCGGACCTTCCTTGGTTTAGTGTTTTAACTACTTTCCTACATATCTTTAGTCATTGGTTTAATAATAATTTTTAATAATGTTTGTAGTGCTTTGAGAGGATTTAGTTATGTTTCCATCAGAGCTGTTTTAGTTCTCCCCCTTTTTGTCAGAATCAAAAAGATATAGCAAAAAAAATTGATATTGATAAAGACAGCAGTTACAGATAAGCAGCACAGAAGGCAAATATTAGAAAGCAAAAGAAACATTTAAAACAGAAAAGCAACAAGCAAATAGCCTAGGTGCCTAAGGGTTTGGGGGCGGAGGCATCCTTTGGAGAAACTGAGATAACATGTTCTGAATGTTGTTGATAGAGTCCTGTTGATCCAGCCTAGCCCGATCCACTTGTTGTTCTTTCTGCAGTTCCTCCAGAGTCTTCAAGACCAGAGGGACAAACCCAGAGTTGGATTTCTCCCCCTGAGTCAGAGCATCAGCTTTGGCCTTGGCAGCTTCTTCTGCAGCTGTATGAGCTGCTTCTTTAGCTTCGACTTTAGCTTTTGCCTCAGCCTCAGTAGCAATCGCAGCAACAACAACCTTCTCTTCATCTTCTCAGATCCGTTGTTCTTCTTCTTTGCATGCTTTCTCATCAGCTTCCTTTCTAGCCCGTTCCTCAGCCTCTCTGGCCAAGCGCTCTTGAAGCCTAATACCAGCGTCTCTGATGAAGTCGTTGTAGACTTGTTCAGAGAGGCCTTTCAGTTTGAAGGCTTCAGAGGTCATTCACATGGTCAGTCTGTTCCAGTGGATCCTTACTTTAGAGGGATCATCATTGATGCCAGAATTGATGGTCAGAGACTTGACCTTCTCTACTGACTACTCTGAAAAAACTCATATTTCTTCTTCTAGGGTAGGGAAGGCTGTTTCTGGTTCAGTAGCAGAGGTTGGAGAGGATGGAGAAGGTGAGTTAGGGGCACTGAGATTCAGTGTGGGAGTGATGGAGGCAGCGGAAGTTGGTGGTGTGGGAATGGCAGAGGGTGACGGTGTTGTTTGTTCAGGTTGTGGATTTAGTTCAGATGGTGAGTGTGTTGGTTGTTGTGCGGATGCTGGTGTTTGAGGTGGTTCAGATGTAGTTGGATTTTGTTCAGAGGTTGGGGTAGTGATGTTGGTTCAGGTTCAGAGTGTGATGGCTATTGAGAGGCCAGAGCACGGGCTTGTAGTTGAGCCAGAGTGGGGGATTAAGGGTCAGAAGGTTCATTGTCGTAGGATAAGACATAGTATGGTGGGGATTATGGTGAGGATGATGATGACGATGATGTAGTTTCATTCAGCATTTTTGCTTCAAAAATAGGTAGTGTGGTGGTAGCAAGGTTAAATTTAAGTGAGGGTGGGTTAGAGGATCTGGTGGTTGAGGGATGAGTTTTAGAGGATGTGTATATATGAGTGGTTTGGGGAAGAGAAGAAGCAATCGGTTTTATTTTAACAGAGCGGGAGAGAGGTACAGACTTACTTTGAGAGCCAGTCAGAGGGACTGGAGGTCTTGACCCAGAGGATTCTCCCAACCTTGCTTTCTTCGCCTTCTGGGACATCTTAGAGGGTTCTCGTGTCCTCTTCATGAAGTTTGGTGGATGCTCAGGTAGCCAATCCACTGAGAACTCAGAGATGTTCACTCCTTGATTGGCCAGATCTTGTAGATAGTAAGCTACCACATCTAAAGGGTCAATCTTGGAGAACAGATAGAGTTCGTTTGGAATCTCCCTCTGATCCTTGAGTGCTTCCCAAGAGGTGTCAAGAGTTGGTTTGGATCTGACTTGATCAATGATCCCCACGCTCTTCAGATTTCGAGCATTCAGCGGTCTTCCAATGTCAATAGTGACATCTTCCATGAGTCTGAGTTGAATCAAGTGATCCACTAAGCCACTCTAAATCAACACATCTGATATTAACCTATATGCACCTAGGGAACTGCCTCGTAGTAGCATCTATGGAATTCTCTGGATTGAAGAATCTGATAATTCTTGGAATTCTTGAGCTTCAGGAATAAGATTTCCTTCTTTTGGATGTTGCGTGGCACGTATCAATCTCATTCATATTCTGAATGTTCTTTCAGGTTCAGGATCTTCTTTGTATTCTAGGTATAACAACCTGCGCATGCAGAAGCTCTACACCTATCGTGACACCAAGTACACCTATCGTGACACCAAGTACAGGAAACAGTAAAAAGCTCAAATGTTATTTTCATCCAAAAATAATCAATACAGTATTTCAAAATACGTCTCGGCACTCCCCGACAACGGCGCCAAAAACATGTTGTCCGTAAAAATGATTGTAGGTGTCACATGCAAGTAAACATGTATGTTTTAAACGCAACAAGTGATAATAGTAAGGATATCGTACCTATAGGGAGTGGAAGAGGTTTAATTGAACTTTTGTAAGTATTCTTGTTTAAAACTAACATGAGCAGAGTAACAAACAATATTTGGAAAACACAAGTTTAGATTGTCCACAACATAGGACTAAATGTAATAAAATGAAGGTTTGATTAAATCAAGTGAGTGAATGTTGAGCTATGATCCATTAATATGCATAATAGCCAAAATGTGTATTTGATGAGAAGTGTCGTGCCTCAAAAGGTCAAAACGCGATCTTTATGTGTATCTCTTCAACATCAAAACATGCATTAATAGGGCAAGGGAATAAATATTTAAGTCTCACTTATAACCCTAATATATGTATGGTTTATATTTTTAAAATCCTTTATGGTTATAACTTCTTATATATAAGCAGGCTAATTAAGTGGATATCTTTATCCTACTTGTTTTAACCACTTTTGTTATGAAATCCACTTGTTGTTGGATCTCTCACAACAACAAGCTTTTATCGTTTTCTGAGTTGATCATTCAAAGAAACAAATCTATAGCATAAAAGTACATAACAAAATAAGATACTAACATCACATCATTTTAACATAAAGGCAACATCATATTAACTTCACATTGTTCAACAAACAAGGGTTTTGCTCATGGTGTGCCTAGTACAAATTACTGAACTGAAACTGATAGGGAACATGCTTAAACAAAATATATAAAAGAAATGACAACCTATTAGTAAATTGGAGACTCTTGTGTTGGATAAACAACAAGTGAAGACTATAGTCGTGCCAGCTTTCAGTAATGAGTACAGGAATGAGTGAGAAGAAGAATTCTCTCTTTTCTCACGAAACCTTGCACTAAATATTCTTAAATTACTACTAAGACTACTGAACTTCTTTCTTGATGTGTGTGTGTGTGTATGTGTGTGGAATTCTCTCTGGGACTCTTTCCACAATTCCTAAGGTCAACTTTTATAGGCACAAGTGTGGATGTGAAAGATGGAAGGCCTCGGATCACGGGCTTTTGATGCAAACAAGGTTCAACCCATATTTCAAATTAGCATATTCCACTTTTTCCTCCATTCTTTGTGAACAAGCAATCAGGTACAAATAGTAGTGGGAGATAAAGCGTCCGTTACGGGCTGCTGCAGCAGGTGGTGCAGAGGTTTAGACGGCGTTGCGTCTATGTGCAGGGAGTGCGCTTTTGCAATGGTGGTCCCCACTGTACCATTTATTTGCCTTCTTATGCAATTGATCTTATCCATTTCGTTCGATATTTCTTCCAAGCACAAATCTGCCACGCAAGCCCTAGAAATATGCATTTCTTATGCTCTTGGCCATTATCTTCTTATGAACTTCAACAAACTTTCCATTTTCCATTTATCTCTCTCTTCCAAACTCTGTCTCGACCAGTCATGCCTCAGCTTGCCTTAAACTGCCTTGAAATTCAATAACAAACATGTGAAAACTACAAAAGGAACACCTATTGTGTTCCAAGTAAAATAAACTAAAAACACTAAAACTTAACAAATAATCATTAAATTTATTACATAAACAGAAATGAAAAGTGATAATAATAACACACTAAAAATGGATTATCAACTAACAAACTAACTTATACAACTGCATCCAAGAACAAGATTCGACTATAACACGCACATCTTTGACTTCTGCATGTTTTAACAGACGTCGACTACACCGTGCACGACTCCTGTTGAAACATGAAATTATCATTATCAAGATTAGAGTTCGATCCAAAATATCACATATGTGTTGTATTAATGGTTTAGTAGTGTTATTTGGTTGATGAGTCAAGTTTACGTCCAAACACTTTTGTACTTTCTCTTTTATTTATTATATTTTTTCTAGATTTTTTTCAAACTATTTTTTATTTATCAAAAACAAACTGTAATTTTATTTTCTCTTTTATTTATTATATTTTTTCTAGATTTTATTCAAACTATTTTTTATTTATCAAAAACAAACTATAATTTTTATTTTTAATTATTCAAAAGATCAATCCAAAAGTCTGCATGGCCAACCAGATGAGTTGCGTCTATTTTAACCATTCTACTGTATAAATAATCTCCTAGAATATATGTATTTTATATTTTGAAAAATTAAACATTACTTTATTTAATTTCTATCTTTTCTAACATTAGTTAACAAGACTATTTAAAGCATGAAAAACTAGTTTCACAAAAAGAAAATATAATTCTATAAAATATAAAATAAATTTATCTTCTCCTTGAATCTCTCATTCGTTTTTTTACGAAAACTAACCTTATCTAATTGAATTATAAAATTCGGATTATAGAATATAAAATATTTGATATTCATAGGACACGCGAGATTTGAAAAAAAAAAGAATTTCAAAGATGAAACTTTAGTTATAATAATGAAGCTTTTATAATTTCTCAAAAAACTTCTCATTCCAATCTCTGGACGAAGTTTTTATAATTAATGTAATTCTAACAAAGAACAAGGTTCGACTATAACACGCAAATTTTTCATTTCTACATATTTTAATAGACTTCGATCCAAAAATATCACATATATGTTGTATTAATGATCTAGTGATATTATTTGGTTGATGGGTCAAGTTTACACCCAACACTTTTATACTTTCATTTTTATTTATTATATTCTTTTTGAGATATTTTTTCCAAACTATTTTTTATTTATCAATTTAATAAAAAAAACTATATTTTTTATTTTTAATTATTTAAAAGATCAATCCAAAAATCTGCGTGACCGACGAGATGAGTTGGGTCTATTTTACAAATAATCTCCTAGAATTTAATTTTTGAAAACTTAAACATTACTTTATTTAATTTCTATCTTTTGTAACATTGGTTAACAAAACTATTTAAGACCGAAAAACTAGGTTCACAAAAGGAAAATATAATTCTACAAAATATGAAATAGATTTATTTTGTCCTTGAATCTCTCATGATGCAAGGAAAATATAATTCTACAAAATATGAAATAGATTTATTTTGTCCTTGAATCTCTCATGATGCAGTTTTAACGAAAACTGCCTATAAGATTGGGCACGCGAGATGAATTCCTAGCTATAATAGTGAATCCCATATTTTTCCTTAAATAAGAAACCCCTTTCACATAATTTCTTTTCTAGCTTCTACTTCAAATCTTAGAATATACCCTAACCCTAATTCTGATTGTGTGTTCTTTATAGATTGCAGCAACAACAATGGACAGTGACTTGCCTGATTCTATTTTATCATTTATCTTTAACAAGTTATCTTTTAAGGATCGTGTCAAAACTTCCCTATTGTCCAAGCATTGGCTTCAAGAATGGAGATTTTCATCAACAACACACCTCAATTTTGATCTCTATAACACACCGGCAACAGACAAATCTCAATTTACAGCAAGATTGGATCAGTTCATGCTTCATTATGAACACGCTACAATCAGTTCAATTCGAGTAAAATTTCCATTGGGTGATGAACACAGTGATGTGATTGATAGATTGATTTCTGAAGGGATTGCTAAGGGTGTTAAACATATTCAACTATTATTCTCACATCAAACTAATCATACTAATTTAAATTTGGAATTTAAGCCTTATAGATTTCCCTTTACTCTCTTATCTAACACTGATTCTCTAACCTATCTGCACCTAGAGAACTGCCTCTTAGTAGCATCTATGGATTTCTCTGGATTGAAGAATCTCACAACTCTTGTGTTGCAACAAATCGTTGTGAAACAGGATCTACTTGAGAGCCTGTTTTCCAACTGCATCCATCTCGCAGACTTCACACTTGATAACTGCGAGTTATGTTATTATTTTAAAATAATAACTCCAACATTGGTTCATTTGAAAATTGCTAACTGTCGCTGTATCTTTATGACTGAAATGGATATCATTGCACCAAATCTCTCATCCCTTGAGTATTCTTTTAACGGAGAAAAGATACCCTTCCTGAACATTGAGGCTCATGCGCTATCACACTTTAGCTACAAGGGTTTGCTAATTGGATTTATTGATGATGATATGTCTTGCTTGAAAAATTTGACAACAATTGTGTTGGACGGAATTCATCACGATTTCTCAAAATTGATCCCAAGTTATTTGTTTAATCAATGTCTCCAACTTGTGAACGTCACCCTTAAAAATTGCTCACTAGCCGGTGAAATATACATTACTAGTTCAAAGTTGCGTCATTTGAACATGATTGATTGCGGCTCTGAGATATCAGCTCCGTATATGATATATATTGATGCTAAGAATCTCTCGTCTTTTGAATATAGTGGTGTCATCACTAGGAAAATTTCTATTATGGCACCAAAGTTATTGGAGATTTTTTTGAATGCTTCTGTAAAACACAAATACAGTGGTCATCCTACAACAGCACCAAAGTTATTGAAGGTTTTTTGGAATGCTGCAGCCGTAAGAGAGGAAAATCGTCAAATTAAAAGATTATGTCAGTTTTGAATTTTGAAAATTGTTTTTTGTCTATCAAATTTATGTCTTGGAAAAATCAGTTTAATTGTAGTTTCTATGATTCGTTTTTTTCTCCTTTAAATTGTTTTAAGAGCTAGTGGAGGTTTTAACATCATGGTTGTATGTGGGTTTGAGTACCCCTTGTACTCAGTTTATTTGAATGAAATTATTGCTTAACTAAAAAAAATTACAACTAATCATGTGTCATTTATAGGTGAGTAATTCAAAACCCATCTATGTTAGTTGATTCTTATAATTGTCAATCTTGAAGCAGAATTCATCAAATTAAAATTTTATAAAAAAAATTTGCTTGTTTGTTTGAGTTTGAAAAAGAAAAAATTAAATACTATTCACCCAATGGTTTTGCCAGCTCAAATTTATATCCTACCAACAACAAAAAATGACACATTTGCTATGGTTTCTGCTATTGACTATCTAGGGTTATTTCAATTTATTGATTCATAGATTGATTTTAGTTTACTACACATATGCACATATTACTTAGACAATTGGAGTTACATATTGATGAAGCATCTTATCCTTTTATGGAATGTCGTTCAATATTACATGTTTTAATGGCTTCTCCACATCTCCAAAAGCTTTCTCTCATGGTGAGTTATTCAACACTATTTCTTGACTGTGATAATAAATAACCATTGCATTAGTATTTATGAATAATGGAATTATAAATGTTTCATGCAAATATTATAATTATTATTTTTCAAATTGCAGGTTAGAAATTCAAGCTGGTTTGGATTTCTGATTCTAAGAAGATATACGAAGTTTTTTCACAATGAATTGAAATATGTTGAGCTACATGATGGTTGTGTGTGCACCACACATGCAATTGAGTTGGCTAGGATCTTATTGAGAAATGTGAATTCGCTTTAGAATTTTACTTTTCGCTCTCTTGACAGATTTTTAATGGGTGCAGTCAGTTTAAGTACGCAAATCACTGTTAACCATTTGATTTTGATCAGATGGATTAAAAATCCAAATTTAAATTTTATTATTTAATTTTAAATATAAGAATTTATAATCACAACCGTTCGACGGCCATAACACGTGCTACGGGTGATCATAACAGCTCTCTGGTTTCTGTATCAGAGGCATACTCAAGAGGTGTACTCAAAAAGGGGACTTTTGGATGGGGAATGCTACAGGTCGTAGTATATGCCGTAGTATGTTTTACGGGAGGTCGTAGCATCTCCCTGGAATTTGTATCTGTGATAAGAGAAGACAAATCAATTGCAACTTCTTCGTATTTTCATTGAGTACAATTTTGGTCTTTATACATATTTAGAAACTTTTGATATTCTAGGGAACACAATTGTAAATACTATTAATTTTCCCACTGTCTATTGACCTTGCAATTCTCTCCACTAACTTATTATTAAAAACCCATTAACTATAACATTTAAAGTTTATTCAACAAAACTCCTCTGTAAACTTAAATGTTTCTTCTATTCATCATCCCTATCAATTTCTTGCCTCTGTCGAAGATTTCTTTTGATAATGGTTTTGTGAAAATGTCTGCTGCTTGGTCCTTACTTGCTACATGCTTCAATTCGACATTTCCTTCCTTCACGTGTTCTCGAATGAAGTGGAAGCGAACGTCGATGTGTTTGCTCCTTTCATGGTTAACTGGATTCTTTGCTAACTCAATTGCTGACTTGTTGTCAACTTGTATTATTGTAGCATCTTTCTGTTCTAGCTCAATTTTTCTCATCAATCTTCTGAGCCATATTGCATGACAAACACACCAGGATGCTGCTACATATTCTGCTTCACATGTCGAAAGTGTCACTATTGGCTGCTTTTTAGAAAGCCAAGTGAATGCAGTATTTCCCATGAAAAACACATATCCAGAAGTGCTTTTTCGATCATCTATGTCTCTGCACCAATCACTGTCAGAGTAACCAACCAACTTGTATTTCTCTGACTTCGAGTAAAACATCCCAAGTGACACTGTTCCTTGGATGTACCTCAGAATTCGCTTCAATGCCTTCCAATGTGTGTAAACTGGCTCCTCCATGAATCGACTTACAATGCCTACACTTAATGAGATATCTGGTCTTGTACATGTGAGATAGCGAAGACTTCCTACCAAACTTCGATATTTGCCTGCTTCGACACGTTCTCCTCCATCAAATTTCGACAATTTTGTTCCTGGTTCCATTGGCGTCGAAGCCGGATTGCAGCTTTCCATCTTATATTTTTTCAAGATTTCTTTTGCATATTTTTCTTGTGAGATGAAGATTCCTGTTTCTTCTTGTCGAACTTCCAGACCAAGAAAGAATCTCATCAGGCCTAAATCTGTCATCTCGAATTCACGTGTCATTGTGCTTTTGAATTCTTCTATCATTTGATCATTACTGCCCAGAAAAATAAGATCATCAACATAGAGAGCAACAAGTAATACATTCATTCCTTTTTTCTTCACATAGAGGGCATGTTCGTACGGACATTACTCGAACCCGTTCTCCTTGAAATATGTGTCGATACGTGTGTTCCATGCCCGCGGTGCTTGCTTCAGCCCATATAGCGCTTTCTTCAATTTCAGTACCTTCTTCTCTTCTCCAGCTTTCATGTACCCGAGTGGTTGTTCGACATAGACTTCTTCTTCTAGTACACCATTCAAAAAAGTTGTTTTGACATCCATTTGAAATATTGGCCATTTGAATTGAGCAGCTTGAGATATGAGTAGTCGAATTGTCTCCATTCTTGCAACAGGTGCAAATACTTCGTCATAATCAATTCCTGCTTTCTGTTTGTATCCCTTCGCAACAAGTCTCGCTTTGTATCGTTCTATTTCTCCTTGAGCGTTCATCTTTTTCTTAAATACCCACTTTACACCAATGGGTTGACTACCTTTTGGCAATTCAACTAGCTCCCAAGTGTTGTTGTGGATAATCGCCCTCATCTCTTCGTCCATGGCACTTTTCCACTTCTTGTCTCGTACTGCTTCTTCAAAACTGATGTTTTCAGCATCTGCCAAGAGACATACAAGGTGCACTTCACTTGTCGAGTCATACAGATCTTGCAAACTTCGCATTCTGGGTTGTGTAGGTTCATCTTCATCGTCAGAATCTTCAAGTTTTGTCGAATTGTTTGATGGTACAGCGACAGATGATTCTTCAACTTCGACAACAGCTTCTGTCGAACTGTTCCAGTCCCACTTACTTGCTTCGTTTATTCGAACGTCTCTACTCACTATCACCTTCTTTCTTATGGGATCAAATAGCTTGTACCCTTTTGTTTTCTCATCATACCCAATGAGTATGTATTTCTGACTTTTGTCTTCAAGTTTCGTTCTTCGTTGATCTGGTACGTGTGCATAAGCAACACTTCCAAATACTTTGAGATGAGAGACTGTTGGCTTCTGTCCGCTCCACGCTTCTTGTGGTGTTTGATCTTCTAACTTCGAATGTGGACATCGATTTTGAACATAAATGGCACATTGTACAGCTTCTGCCCAGAATTCCTTTGGCATGTTCTTGCTTTTAAGCATTGAACGAACCATGTCAAGGACTGTTCGATTCTTCCTTTCAGCCACCCCATTTTGTTGAGGTGAGTATGCTGCAGTTAGAAATCTCCTTATACCCTGCTCTTCAAAATACTTCATAAAAGCTGTCGAAGTATACTCACCACCTCTATCAGATCGAATTGCTTTAATGTGTCTGTCAGTCTCCTTCTCCACCATTACTTTGAACCTTTTGAACACCTCGAATGCTTCAGACTTTTCTTTCAAGAAATAAACCCATGTCTTCTGTGAGTAATCGTCGATGAAGGAAATAAAGTATCTTTTGCTACTGAAAGATTCTGACGTGATTGGCCCACATATGTCGGTGTGAATCAAGCCAAGGATATGCTTAGCTTGATATTCTGCCTTCTTTTGAAATGAAGTTCTTGTTTGTTTTCTAAGCACACATTCTTCACAAAACTTTCCTTCATAATCCATATCTGGTAGTTCATGCACCATGTTCTTTTTCGCCAACCTTCTTAAACCAGCATGATGTAGATGACCAAAGCGTAGATGCCATAGTGACGCTTTGTCTTCGACACTTACTTGTAAACATTTTTCTCGAACGTTTATCAGATCCAGTTTGTACATTCGATTTCTCTCCATTTCGACACGAGCAATCAGATGTCCCAGCTTGTCCTTCAAATACAGTATCCGTTCTTTCATCAGTATCGAATAACCTTTTTCTGTAAGTTGTCCCAAACTCAAGATGTTGGTCTTAAGATTTGGTACATAGTAAACATCTTGAATTGATCCAATCAGCCCATCCTTCTGCAGGTAACGGATCGTTCCCTTGCCTTCGACCTTCACTTTCGATGCATCTCCGAAATACACATTGCCATCTTCAATCTTTCTCATTTCTTTGAACAAGTGTTTGTGACCACACATATGGTTACTTGCTCCTGAGTCAAGATACCAAACATTGTCATTTGTGTTGATCTCATTTTGAGCCATCAAGAGAAAGCCTTCATTTGCTTCAGCTTCCAGAGTTAGATTGGTTGTTTCTTCTACCTTCTTTTCGATTCGACAATCTTTTTGCAAGATGTCCCACTTTATCACAGTTATAGCATTTGAATGAGTTACAATCCTTCGCATAATGACCATACTTCCCACACTTGTAGCATTCAAAGTTGGAATGGTTCGACCTACCACCTCTTTGACCACGTCCTCTGCCACGCCAATTTTGCTGTATCGATTGTCCTCTGTCAAAGTTGCTGCCTCTACCACTTCGACCACTGTCACGTCCTCCACGACCACGTCCTCTTCCTCGAAATTTTTGAGAAAAGAGTACCTTTTCGTCTTTGATTTGCTCCTTGGTTTGATTTGCATCCTCTACTCATTCTTCCTTCTTTTTCATCTTACGTTGTTCGTGTGCTTCGAGGAAACCAGCGAGCTCTTCGACTGCGAGCGTCGAAAGGTCCTTCGACTCTTCTATTGCACACACTATATTCTCAAATTTATCTGTTAAAGATCTCAAGATCTTTTCGACAACTCGTGCATCAGTGACTGTTTCGCCATTTCTGGTAAGTTGGTTCACCACCTTTTGTACACGCGTGATGTAGTCAGATACATTTTCTGACTCCTTCATCTGCATCCTCTCCAATTCGCCACGAAGTGTTTGGAGTCGAACTTGCTTTACTCGATCTGCTCCTTTGAATACTTTCTCTAGCGTGTCCCACGCCTCTTTCGACGTAGTCGAACCGGCAATCTTTTCGAAGCCTGATTCATCAACAGCCCTAAACAGCATGTAAAGTGTCGTTTTATCCTTCGATCGCGTCTCTTTCAACGCCTTGTTTTGAGCTGCCGTATATCCCTCAGTATCTGTTGGTTCTTCAAACCCATCTTTGGTCACCTCCCACGCGTCTAGAGATTCGAGAAGAGCTTTCATCTGGATACTCCAGTTTTCGTAATTCAACTTCGTTAGCCGTGGCAACGGCATTTGATTCATCATATTTTCCATTAGCTCTGATGCCAATTTGTGATAAGAGAAGACAAATCAATTGCAACTTCTTCGTATTTTCATTGAGTACAATTTTGGTCTTTATACATATTTAGAAACTTTTGATATTCTATGGAACACAATTGTAAATACTATTAATTTTCCCACTGTCTATTGACCTTCCAATTCTCTCCACTAACTTATTATTAAAAACCCATTAACTGTAACATTTAAAGTTTATTCAACAGTATCAAGTGATAAGTTTTCGAGCATAACTTGAATTTTGTGACTCCAAATGAGACGATGTTCGAAGCATTGGGAAGCTAATACTTAAAGCTACCTCATGAAATACTTGATGATGGTATTTTTATAATGATGTTGTTGTATGAATTGAGAGTGTGACGGTGTCATTATGTTTGAGGTGATATTTATAATTATTGCGTTGTTGCATGTATGAATAATAATCTCAGTGAGGAGATTGATTGAATAGTTGAGTTGCACTGACTTATATAATGTTGTGCATTTTGTGATTTGTGATTGAGATGTAATCCAGAGAGGGTATTACTAGAGTTGTCAATGCATTATGTTGGGGGTCAGAAGAGGGGTCTTAACACATTGATTTATTGATATTCTCATGCATCATACGAGTTGTGTCGAGAGGCATGTGTGCTAGTTCAGATAGGGGAATAGTGGCTTATCCCAAGCTTAAAAGATGGGTTTTGGAGCTTAGAAAAGGGGGCTCATGGGTTTAGAAGAGGGGACCTGGTTCTAGAGAGAACCGAAGATTGAGTTGGTACCACATGCATATGCATAGAGTTGTATAGTCGAGTTGCATTGCATAATGAGTTATATGTATAATTGTTGAGTTGTGATTGATTGATGAGTTTGAGTGTGAGATTGTGATGAGATATACTATGAATGAAATTGCATAGAGAATGTTATGTTATTATCCTACCTTGCAGTATGTGCATGTCATTATTGTTTATGATTTCTCACCCCTTTGTTGTTGATGTGGTCAATGCTCATCTTCGAAGTACAAATAACTAAGTAACTTAGTAGCTTCTTAGAAGGGGAGGATGACAAAATGACATTTCTTCCTCTTTCTTTCTATATTTTAGTTTACGTGCTCTAATATGTAACACTGGGAAACATTTGTGAGTTTTTGTCTAATCTTTCTATCATACCCCAAAATTTTCCCGTTAACATTACAAGGCATTTTTAAGGCACCCCAACTTATTTTTCAAGGCATTAATCTCAAAAGAACAAAGGCCTAGCACACAGATGGCCAAATCCAGAAAATGGCCCAAACTGGCTTGCTCGCTAGGCGAGCAAATCCTTCGCCTAGCGAACCCCTCGCTATACCGCTCGCCTAGCGAAGCTTGCGGATATCAGAAAATTCTGGGCTTCATTCTGAGCCCATTAGGTCACAAAAAGAGTATTATAAATAGCAGAGCTTCATTCAGGAAAAGAGGAAGAAAGAAAACGGAGACGGGAGATAGAGAGAAGGCACAGCAAACCCTGGAGGCTAACCCAGAGAATTCAGAGCAACCCTAAAGGAAACCCTGAAGGAAACTCATCCGCATCAAGGTCACCTCCGCCCAACTCAATCCGACTTGCCAATTCAAGGTTGCAATTCGATTGCAAACAGGTTTGTATTACTATTACCGCTTTATGTTCTTAATTTGCATGTGATATTATAATTGAATTCATAAACATATTTGAGGTTTTGCATGTGAATTTAAGTGTGCCTGAATATTGTGAATGCTAAACCATGTAATTTGTGTATTGGACGTCGTAAGGCGTGCAGCAGGCTGAGGTCATACTGTTCTGAAATTCAAAACCCGCAGCCGCTCGCTAGCACATCGCTAAGCGAGCATGTAGCGAGTATTCGCTAGGCCTTCGCTAGGCGAGGCAGAGGCGAACGTGACAGTCGCTAATATTTTGGGTGTTCTGTTCTGTGCTTATTTGATCTGTTCTATGTTAATCATGCGTTATTTTGCCTGACATTCCTACTACTGTGTTTTCCTTTGCGGTGTAATCCTCGATTGCACCCCCATTTGGTATTCTGACCTGTGTGCTAAATGTTGTAAGGGTTCACATATTCCCAGGAACAAGTAGCTTGCTAGGTATTCCACTTTATTTGTGGGATACCCTTGTGGAGATTCCTCCTAATTATTTAGTTGATTTTAATGTGGAGATTCATCCTAATTGTTTAATCGATTTTAATGTGGAAATTCACTCTAATTACCTAATTGATTATGGCTATCTAATTAATTGTAAAACTTTGCCTTTAAATAAGTGATCCTGGACCTCTCTTTGTTACCCTACGACTCCGGTATTACGGTCATGTCCCGCGAATATAGGGATACACTTAGCAAAGACCCTTCGGTTAAACCATCATAGTCCCTCGAATGTTACCTTTGTCCCTCGATGACCCTTCGGTGTAGCCTACGGTTAAATGATGGTGGTCCCTTCGAATGCTAAGGTATCCTCACAACTGTTGCCTTCAATGACCAATCAATGACCCTACGATGACCCTTTTACATCCAAAGGATAAGACTACTTACTTCTCAATAGTAAGGACAGTTTTACCCTCATAAGGATAGGAAATGTCCATAAAGGCCTTGGGTAGGTATAACCCTTAATTGCTGACTCACAACCTAAAACATTTTTCACACCTCACACCTTTCAAAACATCTTTTAGAAAATCACCACTTGGTATACATTCATACTGGAATCATTACCGAGTTATATTTTTCTAAACAACTTTCAAAACTAAACGAGATAACCACTTTGTATACATTCATACAAGAATCATTACAAAGTTAAATTCTCCTTTCAAAACCTTTTCTAAGCAATTCACAAACACTTTTTCAGACAAACATAAGTGATCGAGCAATTAAGAGCCCATGGATAACCATGGATACAAAGGGTGCTAACACCTTCCCTTTGTATAATGTACCTCCCGAACCCAAAATCTAATTAAGGTCTTTCCTGTTCTTTTCCACCTTTCCTTATTGGATAAAAGAAAAGTCGGTGGCGACTCTTGCTAACCGCGAAATTTGCTTTCCAAAGCAAAAACACATCAAAAGTCAGTTCACCGTATGACAGAACTGGCGACTCTGCTGGGGACTATTAAAGAGAGGTTACCTTAAAACAAGATCACTTATTCAAATTGTCTGATTTACTTTTAAGGGATTGCTTAGGTATTCTATGATTGAGTGAGAGATCCTACACCCGGATCTAGTGTACCTTAGGTAAGTAGCAATAGATCATCGCGACTATCCGGCGTATACTGGAATGGTCAAAATGATGGCTACGGTTAATGTGACACTTTGGATGTCCTGATGTTCCTCATGTTTACTTGAGGAAAAATTTGGCTTCCGCGTGGTGTCATCAAAGCATTAACCAAACCTTTAGAACCCTAATTGACTCATCCTAGCCATTAGAAAGTAGTGAGATAACTGGCTTCGGTTCCGACTGGGGTTAGTTGAGACTCGATACTACACTCTTTGAGATTGGACTTTAGGGAAGCTTCGGTCAACCACTTGGTGTTGCACTGAAGTGGACTTAAAGGAAGGTCAATGATTGGAGATCCTTCTAGAACCCGGTTACTATTCTAGGACAGGTTGAACCAACCAAACTTCAGTGGGGAGGGTACTTACCTATGGAACTCATGCAAGCCTTAAAACCTAGGAAGGATTGTTGTGTGACTTGTTTGTATTTGTTACTTACTTAACATCATAACATCATAATATCATGACATTGTACTAACCATTTCAAGGACTTAGGGATTTAACTTTGCTCTGAAACAGGGCTATGGCTTCCAGAAAGACCATTCGGATCAATTTTGTAGCAATCTCTCCTCAACTAAAGGATTTAGTGTCAGAACTTCCTGATCAGACTCAGTTCATCAAGAAACATGGTTCTCTCCTCAAGTTGGTTACCACTGGTTTCAAAGAGGATATGATGAGGGTTCTATTCCAGTTCTTCGATCCTAAACATCATTGCTTCACATTCCCAGATTATCAGCTGGTACCCACATTAGAAGAATTCTCCAGGATGCTTGGGATACCTATCCTTGATCAAACACCTTTCAGTGGTTTAGAAAAGATTCTGGAGTCTGAAGAAGTTTCCGCGGCTTTACGCATGACAAAGTCCGATATTGAAACCAATTGGGTAACAAGAAGTGGAGTTAAGGGTTTACTTGCCAAGTTTCTGATAAATAAGGCCCGAGAATTCTTAAAGGTTATGAATGTCCATGCTTTCGAAGACGTTCTAGCATTACTAATCTATGGTTTGGTGTTATTTCCTAATCCAGACCAATTCGTAGACGTGAATGCTATTAAGATATTCCTCACTCATAACCCTGTGCCTACCTTGCTCGGAGACATCTTGCATTCCCTTCACACTCGTACTATGAAAAGGCAAGGGACTCTCATGTGCTGCGTACCTTTGTTGTCTAGGTAGTTTATTTCGCACCTCCCTCAATCAGTCTTGAAGAATGATCAAAATTTGAAATGGTCTCAAAGGATAATGTCGCTCTCCCATTCAGACATCCGTTGGTGTCCTCATCTCAAAGAAAATGTTATCATCATTGACCGTTGTGGAGAATTCTCTAACGTACCACTCCTGGGGATAAGAGGAGGTATTACTTATAACCCAGCTTTAGCCCTACGCCAGTTGGGGTATGCTCGAAGAGAGGGTCCACATGAAAGAATTATTCAAGGCACTGTGTTTGACTATGACACCGATTCCCAAGGTCTCCGTCAGAGATTTATACGAGCCTGGGGCATGGTGAAAAGAAGCACTTTAGGACAGAAAAACTCTATTCCTATGGAACCTTATCTCAGATGGGTACGCGCCAGAGCTCGTGAACTTGTCATGCCATACCTTGCAGTCGGACCGCTGATTGTTGAACCAGAGGTTGAAGGAGGTACTTCTCAGATCATTCCTTATCCAGATATGCTTACCGATGCTGAAGAGTTGAAGAGATCCTGGATCCAGTTGAGGGAGGAAAGGGATACTTTTGAAGCTCAGTTCTGTGTTGAAAGGAAGAAAATGTTAGAACTCACCAGCCAGCTTAATGAGGAACGAAGACTCAATACATATCTTCGCCTAAAAAGAAGCCGTCCCTGGGAGATTTGAGCTTTCATTTATTTCCTTTTGTAATGAACATTGATTAAAGAAATTATTAATAAAAGTTCCCCTCTTTTTGGTGGTTTACGTAAAGTTAAATTCCAAAAGTCCTTGAAAACATTTCATACATTGCATAGCATGACATAACATTGCATAACAGGTATTCTAAAGGATCTATGTTCTCACGGTCTTCCTATTCCAAACAGAAAAATGGCTCTCGAACAAACTGTCAAAGATCTCCAGGCTCAGAATGCTCAATTCCAGGAGATGATGCTGAGCTTATCCAGGGGGCAGGAGGAACTGAAGGCTCTCTTGCTCGAGAAGAAGAAAGACCAAAAACCTGTGAGCTACATTAACCCGGGAAGAAGGCGTAAAGGACAGGTTGCAGGAGTCAAGATTAGACTTCCGAAGGATCAAGAAGAGGAGACAGAAAATGATTCGGAAGATGAGAATGTTGATCTCTTCAACTCTGAGGACGACGATGAAGATTATGAGAATGAACAGTACTCTCCAAGAGATGGCAAGTACAAGTTGTTGGAAGAACGTATGCTAGCTATGGAGGGTCAAAAGGCGCCCGGTCTGGATTTCGAAAGCTTGGGACTGGTCTCTGATGTGGTCATTCCTCGCAAATTCAAGATCCCTACTTTCACTAAGTATGATGGTGCGTCTTGTCCTCAGATGCATCTGAGAGCATATGTGAGAAAGATTCAGCCGTATACCACCGATAGGAAACTATGGATCCATTTCTTCCAGGATAGCCTGTCTGGCACGCAGTTGGAGTGGTATTATCAGCTCGATAGCTCCAACATCCGCACCTGGACTGATTTAGCGACAGCTTTCTACAAGCACTACTAGTACAATTCTGAATTGGCGCCTACTCGGCTACAGTTGCAGAATATGACTATGGGATCTAAAGAAAGCTTCAAAGAATATGCTCAAAAATGGAGAGATTTGGCTGGCAGAGTCAAACCCCCTATGACTGATCGAGAATTAGTGGACATGTTCATGGGTACACTGACTGGTCCATTCTACAGCCATCTACTGGGAAGTTCTTCATCAGGTTTCACTGACCTTATATTGACGGGTGAACGTGTTGAAAGTGGTATTCGAAGTGGGAAGATACATGCAGCTACCTCCGCAAGCACCAGAAAGACCCATCAGGGAAAGAATGAATCAAATGCTGTGTACGGTCAAAAGGGTCATAACAAGAAGAATCGTGACCATACTGTTGGAGCAGTTACGATTGCAGCACCGCCATCTCAAAACTTCCAACACAGACAAGACAGACCAAGAAGGCAGTTTACCAAGATCAATATGACTTTAGCACAAGCACTGCAGGGTATGCTAAAGGCAAATTTAATTACTCTCAGAGATCCTCCTACGAGTCCCAACACTACTTCTTCTCGTTATAATCCCAATGCCAGGTGTGCATATCACTCCGATAGCCCCGGGCATGATACAAACGATTGTT
This sequence comes from Lathyrus oleraceus, assembly GCF_024323335.1. NCBI lineage: Eukaryota > Viridiplantae > Streptophyta > Magnoliopsida > Fabales > Fabaceae > Lathyrus > Lathyrus oleraceus. Next base: position 205,103,826 of record NC_066581.1, read on the forward strand.
GGTCGTTGAAGAATAAGATTCAGGATATGATCGACGCTGGTGAAATTGAATTTGATCCTCCAGGGACTCCTAATGTCATCACTGCACCTATGCCTAACCATGACAACACTGTTAATGCTGTGGATGACAATTCTCACATTTCTAATGTAGCTGATTTAACATCTCCTCTCCAGATCATCAAGAAGAATTTATTGCAAGCTAGTTTATTTCCAGGTTGTGCTGAAAATTGCGATCGCTGTGTACTCCGACCCAACGAGTGCTTGAAGTTGAGGAATGGTATTCAACGGCTGATGGATGATCGCACAATTCTCTTCGAAAAGGTTCCTAAGGTGGAAAACCCTATTGAAGAAATATCTGTGATTGCTAGGTCCAAAGTTCCAGTGAAGATTACCGCTACCAGAGCACCTGTGAAGATTACTGCTGAGCCCAAGGTAGCTCCCCTAATCATTACTGCGCCTGGCCCAGTACCGTATTCCTCTAGCAAAGCCATTCTGTGGAATTATGGAGGTGATGTTTACATCCATGGCGTAAAGCAAGTTGGTAATTCTGCTAATCCTAATGACATTGTTGGGACTAGTAAAGTTACTCGAAGCGGAAGGATCTTCTCTCCAGAAATCTCACCTCCCGCCCCTGAAACTCGAGGAAAGGAACCAGCAGACAACCCTTCTCAGTCAGAGACATCGGTCGAAGTTACTACTGAAGATGCTGCCAAACAGGAAATGGAAGAAATGCTGAAAATCATCCGCAAGAGTGATTTTGATGTGGTAGAACAGTTGGGGCATACTCCGTCTAAGATCTCGATGTTATCCTTGTTATTATCTTCTGAATCTCATGCCAAAGCGTTGATAAAATTCTTGAAGACTGCTCATGTACCTCAAGAGACCTCCGTCGATCAGTTCGAAAACTATGTTGCTAAACTGACTGTTGACAATGGCTTAGGCTTTTCCGATGCTGACCTGACACCAGCAGGAAAGAATCACAATAAAGCTCTGCATATCTCCATTGAGTGTAAGGGGATCACCTTGTCTCACGTGTTGATCGATAATGGCTCTTCTTTGAATGTACTACCGAAAGCCGTGCTCGATAAACTTGACTGTAAAAGCATTGAACTGAAGCCTAGTGACATTGTGGTGCGTGCTTACGATGGTGCGAAGGGTGTTGTCCATGGTGAGTGGTTCTCCCTATCAAGATAGGACCTCAAGTCTTCAACACTATCTTTCACGTAATGAACGTTCGTCCGGCCTATTCCTGCTTGTTGGGACGCCCTTGGATTCATGGGGAAAGTGTTGTAGCCTCGTCTCTCCATCAAAAGCTGAGGTATCCAATAGAGGGCAAGATTGTCACTGTGTGTGGAGAAGAAGAATATATTGTCAGTAGTGTGCAGGCCTTCAGATACGTCAAGATGGATGGTGAATTCTTTGAGACTCCTTCTCAGTCATTTGAAGTAGTTCCTCCGACTAATCCTGTCCTTAAGCCGACTTCCTGTGTGCCCAAGGTTATCCGTGCTCCTCCTGCCATGATTTCTCTGAAGGACGCTCAAGCCGTGGTTGAAAATGGTGGTCGTACTGGTTGGGGTCAACTGATCAACGTACCATACAAGTCTGACAAGTCTGGTCTGGGATTTAACTCTGAAAAGATGGTCAAAGATCAAATTAATGCTGTAGAAGATGCTGATAGCGATTGCGATCTGGATAGCTGGATTTTCCCAACAATTGGTGACAGACTCAATAATTGGAAGGCTGAAGACACTATCCCGATTTCCTTTAGTCAGAAGTAATTGTTATTGTTTGTTTTAGTGTTGCAATTTTTTAAATTTTATAATTGAACTTCTTAAGGCATTGTGTCTATGCCCGGGGTACAATAGCTAATTTGTTAAGGGTTTTGTCATTTTCATAAGTATATTCACATTCAATAAATCAATGGACTTTTTGCATTCAAATATCGCGCTCTTTATCATTCTTGTCATCTTTTAAACAAGCTATGTATTCTTACACACACTCACATAACAAATTGCAGATCCATACCCACTCTGGATCCTGTTGATAATAGTTCTACTACTGTTCGTTATGACTTTGAAAATCCGATCTACCAAACTGAGGATGGAAGTGAGGAAGATTGTGAAGTATCTGGAGAACTTGCCAGACTGGTACTGCAAGAAGAGAAGACTATACAGCCGCATGAAGAGTCAATCGAAATGGTAAGCTTGGGTACTGAAGTGGACAAGAAAGAAGTCAAAATAGGAGCAGGCTTGGGAGTCAGTGTCAAGGAAAGATTGATTCAGATGTTACATGACTATATGGAGATTTTTGCTTGGTCGTATGAAGACATGCCAGGATTGGATACTGATATAGTAGTGCATCGTTTGCCAATGAAGGAAGATTGTCATCCTGTTAAGCAAAAGGTTCGCCGCATGCGTCCTGAAATGTCTGAGAAAATCAAAGCCGAAGTTATGAAACAGTTCAATGTCGGTTTTCTAGCTGTTACTTCTTATCCCCAATGGGTTGCTAATGTGGTACCAGTGCCGAAGAAGGATGGTAAGGTGCGAATGTGCGTCGATTACAGAGATCTGAATAAAGCAAATCCCAAAGATGACTTTCCACTCCCGCACATTGATGTTCTGGTAGACAACACCGCTCAACACAAAGTATTCTCCTTCATGGATGGATTCTCGGGTTATAACCAGATTAAAATGGCACCTGAGGACATGGAGAAAACTACGTTTGTGACGCAATGGGGCACTTTCTGTTACAAAGTAATGCCATTCGGTTTGGAGAATGCAGGAGCAACATACCAGCGTGCTATGATAGTTTTGTTCCACGATATGATCCATCATGAGATAGAAGTATATATGGATGACATGATAGCCAGATCTCATACTGAAGAAGTACATCTCGATCATTTATAGAAACTGTTTGAGAGGTTGAAGAAATACAAGTTGAGATTGAACCCGAACAAATGCACCTTTGGAGTAAGATCCGGTAAACTCTTGGGCTTTATTGTCAGCGATAAAGGAATTGAGGTTGACCCGGCTAAGGTGAGAGCTACTCAAGAAATGCCAGTTCCTCGTACGGATAAAGAAGTCAGAGGTTTCTTGGGACGGTTGAATTACATTGCCCGATTTATCTCCCATTTGACCGCCACCTACAAACCCGTCTTCAAATTACTGAGGAAAAATCAAGAGATGATATGGAATGATGAATGCCAAGAAGCTTTTGACAAAATCAAGAAATATCTCTAGGAACCTCCGATCCTGATACCACCAGTTGAAGGAAGACCTCTAATCATGTATTTGACCGTGTTAGAAAATTCAATGGGGTGCGTGTTGGGGCAACATGACGAGTCTGGTCAAAAAGAGCATGCCATATACTACCTTAGCAAAAAGTTTACCGACTGTGAAACAAGATACTCACTGCTCGAGAGAACTTGTTGTGCTTTGGCCTGGGCTGCTCGCCGACTAAGACAGTATATGTTGAATCATACCACTTTGTTGATTTCTAAGATGGATCCCATCAAATACATATTTGAGAAGCCTGCCCTTTCCGGAAGAATAGCGAGATGGCAGATGATTTTAACAGAGTATGATATCCAGTACACTACCCAGAAAGCAATCAAAGGAAGCGTGCTAGCCGATCATTTGGCTCATCAAGCAGTGGATGATTACCAATCTATGAATTTTGAGTTCCCAGATGAGGATGTCATGCTTGTTACTGATTATGAAGAACCTGGACCGGATGAAGGACCCGAACGGGGATCCCGATGGACTATGGTTTTTGATGGATCTTCTAATGCATTGGGCAATGGTGTTGGTGTTGTAATCATTTCTCCCAAGGGTTGCCATACGCCTTTCACTGCTAGGCTATGCTTCGATTGTACCAACAATATGGCCGAGTATGAAGCGTGTATTTTGGGACTCAGAGCTGCTATAGACCTGAGAATCAGGTTTTTGAGTGTGTACGGAGACTCGGCACTAGTAATCAGTCAGATCAAAGGAGAATGGGACACTAAACATCCGAACCTCATCCCGTATCGAGAACGGGTGTTGACGTTAATCCCATATTTTGAAGAGATTACATTCGAACATATTCCACGAGAGGAGAATCAGTTGGCAGACGCATTGGCTACCATGTCATCTATGTTCAGAGTCAGATGGGACAATGAAGCTCCCATGATCACCATTGAACGATTAGATGAACCAGCATATTGTTATGAACTTAATACTGAGGGAGTAGAGGAGAAACCTTGGTTCCACGAAGTAAAAAGATATTTAGAAACTCAGGAATACCCGGAAGGGGCATCCATCAATGACAGAAAATTCCTGAGGAAGTTCTCCGCTAAATTCTTTTTGAGTAATGGAATATTATACAAACGTAATCATGATTCGAATTTGCTTCGTTGTGTGAATAAGAAGGAAGCAGGAAAGATTATGGAAGACATGCATGACGGTATTTTTGGGACTCACTCTAGTGGACATACGATGGCCAAGAAGATTCTGAGATCAGGGTATTATTGGTCTACCATGGAAGCTGATTGCCACCATCACTCCAGAACTTGTCACAAGTGCCAGATCTATGCGGATAAAGTACATGTGCCTCCTGCTCCATTAAACGTGTTGACAGCCCCTTGGCCTTTTGCAATGTGGGGCATTGATGTGATTGGAGAGATTAAACCTACTGCTTCCAACGGACATCGCTTCATCCTCGTGGCTATTGATTATTTTACAAAGTGGGTAGAGGCAACCTCATTTGCTTCTGTCACCAAGAATGTAATGGCACTAATGTGAACAACAAGATGGTTACTGAACTCTGCACGCAGTTCAAAATAAAACACCATAACTCTTCTCCGTACCGGCCAAAGATGAACGGCACCGTGGAGGCTGCTAATAAGAATATCAAGAAGATCATACAAAAGATGACAGTAATGTACAAAGACTGGCATGAGATGTTACCATTTGCTCTTCACGGTTATCGCACTTCAGTACGCACTTCGACAGGGGCAACTCCTTTCTCTTTAGTCTACGGAATGGAAGCCGTTGTACCAGTGGAAATTCAGATTCCCTCTCTAAGAATCGTGAAAGAGGCGGGCTTAGATGAAGATGAATGGATTCAAACTCGACTCGATCAAATAAATTTGATTGATGAGAAGAGACTTGCGGCTGTTTGTCATGGGCAGATATATCAGAAGCGCATGACCCAGGCATTTAACAAAAGAGTCAAGAGACAGGTGTATCAAATTGGCGACTTGGTGATCAAGCGTATCATTCTACCACAAGGTGATCCCAGAGGCAAATGGACCCCCACACACGAAGGGCCATTTGTAGTTAAGAAGGTATTCTCTGGTGGAGCCATGATACTCGCTACGATGGATGGCGAAGACTTCCCGCATCCCGTGAACACAGACATAGTCAAAAAATACTACGCATAAAAGAGACCCGCTAGATCGACGTATCTAGGCAAAAGTAAGGGCATCCCGGCGAACCAAAAGGGTTCGGGCAAAAATTAGGGATAAACATACAAAAATATACACCCGGCAAGTCGAAAACCTGAAAAGGCGGCTTGAGCAAAAAAGGGTATCCTGGTGGACTGAAAACCTGAAAAGGCGGTCCAGGCAAAAATTAGGGATTCAAGCGTATGACTATGTCCCGTTCTCTGTCAGCTTCACCCAAGTTCAAGGGACTGAACAGGCCAATCACTTCTATCCGACAGTAGGTGATGAGATGCTTGAAGACATAATGACAGTAGTGGAATTAAAATCAATAGGACTTTTTCTGCCTAGCTTTCTCTTTGTTTTCCTGACAATTTCCTCTTACTAGGATTTCTGTCTCCTTGTACTCAAATTGCCTGTTTATAGGCCCTCTTTCGAAATCAATACAATTTTATTTCCAAAAAGATGCTTTTGTTTTACTTTCTCTGTTTTGTCTGCATAAACGTCCTTTGGTTTAATTTGAATTAATATATGAATTTGAACACGATTGATGTTTACCAAAAATACATGCATAAAATAGCAATAGCAATTACTAAAAGACTTCAGGATTGAGGAGAAGGTCTAATCATGCGTTCCAAGGGATCCGGTTGCTAATTCTACTCCCCAACAAAAAACCAGCTACTTCCCAGAAGAAGTCGGCATTACTAGACAAATCGGTCATCTCTTCCACCCCCAGCCAGGCTTCTGTTGAACATTTCTACCATCAGACAGAAATCAAATACCCCCAGTTGAGAAAGGGTCATCAATACAAATATCTCCAACCGGGATATGAGGATTTATTTTCCCCTGGCAAAATTCTCAGACACATGATTCATTCCATGCATCATTCCACATCACATACATGCATACAATGTTAATTATCCTCCTGATATCGTCAAAATAAAAGACGGACATCCTTATCAATTACATTCAAGATTCAAATACAGCTCTCAGATATAATCCATATGAACATCCATTCTGACAAACACTCTGAAATCCACCCCAGATATTCATTGCAAATACAACAACAAATATTATCAGATACAGCCTAACGTACGGTTCATTCTGATTCAGCCCAACATATGACTCCTTCAACTCAGATACGATCTAACGTATGATCCATTCTGACTTTCAGCAACTCCAATACGGTCTAACGTACGGCCCATTTGGATCTTCAAACCCTCAGATACTGCCTAGCGTACGGTACATTCCGAGGTGTAGTCTAGCGTACGACTACTTTCTTCTTCAGATACAGCCTAACGTACGGCTCATTCTGCAACTCCAATACGGTCTAACGTACGACCCATTTGGATCTTCAACTCAGATGCGATCTAACGTACGATCCACTCTGACCCCTTTTCAGATACAGCCTAACGTACAGCTCATTCTGCAACTCCAATACGGTCTAACGTACGACCCATTTGGATCTTCAACCCAGATACGATCTAGCGTATGATCCATTCTGATTCTACCTTCGTCAGATACCGCCTAACGCACGGTTCATTCTGCAACTCAGAGACGATCTAGCGTACGATCCATTCTGATCTATCATCCCCGGCGAAGTCACCCGCCTAAGGGGTAACTCACTTTGCTATTCAAATACGATTTAGCATATGGTCCATTCTGATCCTTTATCCCCAGCAGTGTATGACCCGTTCTGGTCTTTCATCATCAAACTTCCTGGATGGCATCTTTAAGCCCATCTCCATCAGGAATAACTTCTGATTAACAAGTGCAAATTTTTGGGGCATTCTAATGTTCAATAATCTTCCACCTCCAGACCACGAATGGCTACATACCATTCTAACTCTCTCGGTTCAAGAATATTGAACAGGGGCAGCTGTCATACCCAAAAATTTGCCCGTTAACATTACAAGGCATTTTTAAGGCACCCCAACTTATTTTTCAAGGCATTAATCTCAAAAGAACAAAGGCCCAGCACACAGATGGCCAAATCCAGAAAATGGCCCAAACTGGCTTGCTCGCTAGGCGAGCAAATCCTTCGCCTAGCGAACCCCTCGCTATACCGCTCGCCTAGCGAAGCTTGCGGATATCAGAAAATTCTGGGCTTCATTCTGAGCCCATTAGGTCACAAAAAGAGTATTATAAATAGCAGAGCTTCATTCAGGAAAAGAGGAGGAAAAAAGGAAACGGAGACGGGAGATAGAGAGAAGGCACAACAAACCCTGGAGGCTAACCCAGAGAATTCAGAGCAACCCTAAAGGAAACCCTGAAGGAAACTCATCCGCATCAAGGTCACCTCCGCCCAACTCAATCCGACTTGCCAATTCAAGGTTGCAATTCGATTGCAAACAGGTTTGTATTACTATTACCGTTTTATGTTCTTAATTTGCATGTGATATTATAATTGAATTCATAAACATATTTGAGGTTTTGCATGTGAATTTAAGTGTGCCTGAATATTGTGAATGTTGAACCATGTAATTTGTGTATTGGACGCCGTAAGGCGTGCAGTAGGCTGAGGTCATACTGTTCTGAAATTCAAAACCCGCAGCCGCTCGCTAGCAAATCGCTAAGCGAGCATTTAGCGAGTATTCGCTAGGCCTTCGCTAGGCGAGGCAGAGGCGAACGTGACAGTCGCTAATATTTTGGGTGTTCTGTTCTGTGCTTATTTGATCTGTTCTATGTTAATCATGCGTTATTTTGCCTGACATTCCTACTGCTGTGTTTTCCTTTGCGGTGTAATCCTCGATTGCACCCCCATTTGGTATTCTGACCTGTGTGCTGAATGTTGTAAGGGTTCACATATTCCCAGGAACAAGTAGCTTGCTAGGTATTCCACTTTATTTGTGGGATACCCTTGTGGAGATTCCTCCTAATTATTTAGTTGATTTTAATGTGGAGATTCATCCTAATTGTTTAATCGATTTTAATGTGGAAATTCACTCTAATTACCTAATTGATTACGGCTATCTAATTAATTGTAAAACTTTGCCTTTAAATAAGTGATCCTGGACCTCTCTTTGTTACCCTACGACTCCGGTATTACGGTCATGTCCCGCGAATATAGGGATACACTTAGCAAAGACCCTTCGGTTAAACCATCATAGTCCCTCGAATGTTGCCTTTGTCCCTCGATGACCCTTCGGTGTAGCCTACGGTTAAATGATGGTGGTCTCTTCGAATGCTAAGGTATCCTTACAACTGTTGCCTTCAATGACCAATCAATGACCCTACGATGACCCTTTTACATCCAAAGGATAAGGTTACTTACTTCTCAATAGTAAGGACAGTTTTACCCTCATAAGGATAGGAAATGCCCATAAAGGCCTTGGGTAGGTATAACCCTTAATTGCTGACTCACAACCTAAAACATTTTTCACACCTCACACCTTTCAAAACATCTTTTAGAAAATCACCACTTGGTATACATTCATACTAGAATCATTACCGAGTTATATTTTTCTAAACAACTTTCAAAACTAAACGAGATAACCACTTTGTATACATTCATACAAGAATCATTACAAAGTTAAATTCTCCTTTCAAAACCTTTTCTAAGCAATTCACAAACACTTTTTCAGACAAACATAAGTGATCGAGCAATTAAGAGCCCATGGATAACCATGGATACAAAGGGTGCTAACACCTTCCCTTTGTATAATGTACCTCCCGAACCCAAAATCTAATTAAGGTCTTTCCTGTTCTTTTCCACCTTTCCTTATTGGATAAAAGAAAAGTCGGGGGCGACTCTTGCTAACCGCGACATTTGCTTTCCAAAGCAAAAACACATCAAAAGTCAGTTCACCGTATGACAGAGCTGCTATAGACCTGAGAATCAAGTTTTTGAGTGTGTACGGAGACTCAGCACTAGTAATCAGTCAGATCAGAGGAGAATGGGACACTAAACATCCGAATCTCATCCCTTATCGAGAACGGGTGTTGACATTAATCCCATACTTTGAAGAGATTACATTCGAACATATTCCACGAGAGGAGAATCAGTTGGCAGACGCCTTGGCCACCATGTCATCTATGTTCAGAGTCAGATGGGACAATGAAGCTCCCAGGATCACCATTGAACGACTAGATGAACCAGCATATTGTTATGAACTTAACACTGCTGAAGTAGAAGAGAAACCTTGGTTCCACGAAGTAAAAAAATATTTAGAAGCTCAAGAATACCCTGAAGGGGCGTCCATCAATGACAGAAAATTCCTGAGGAAGTTCTCCGCTAAATTCTTTTTGAGTAATGGAATATTATACAAACGTAATTATGATTCGACTTTGCTTCGTTGTGTGGATAAAAAGGAAGCAGAAAAGATTATGGGAGACATGCATGACGGTATTTTTGGGACTCACTCTAGTGGACATACAATGGCCAAGAAGATTCTGAGATCAGGGTATTATTGGTCTACCATGGAAGCTGATTGCCACCATCACTCCAGAACTTGTCACAAGTGCCAGATCTATGCGGATAAAGTACATGTGCCTCCTGCTCCATTGAACGTGTTGACAGCCCCTTGGCCCTTTGCAATGTGGGGCATTGATATGATTGGAGAGATTAAACCTATTGCTTCCAACGGACATCGTTTCATCCTCGTGGCTATTGATTACTTTACAAAGTGGGTAGAGGCAGCCTCATTTACTTTTGTCACCAAGAATGTGGTGGCACGGTTCATCAAGAATAGTCTTATTTGTCGATATGGTGTCCCTGAAAGAGTTATCACTGATAATGGCACTAATTTGAACAACAAGATGATTACTGAACTCTGCACGCAGTTCAAGATAAAACACCATAACTCTTCCCCATACCGGCCAAAGATGAACGGCGCCGTGGAGGCTGCTAATAAGAATATCAAGAAGATCATACAAAAGATGACAGTAACGTACAAAGACTGGCATGAGATGTTACCGTTTGCTCTTCATGGTTATCGCACTTCAGTACGCACTTCGACAGGGGCAACTCCCTTCTCTTTAGTCTACGGAATGGAAGCTGTTCTACCAGTGGAAGTTCAGATTCCCTCTCTAAGAATCATGAAAGAGGCAAGCTTAGATGAGGATGAATGGATTCAGACTCGACTCGATCAGATAAATTTGATTGATGAAAAGAGACTCGCGGCTGTTTGTCATGGGCAGATATATCAGAAGCGCATGACCCAGGCATTTAACAAAAGGGTCAAGAGACGGGTATACCAAATCGGCAAATTGGTGATAAAGCGTATCATTCTACCACAAAGTGACCCCAGAGGCAAATGGACTCCCACATACGAAGGGCCATTTGTAGTTAAGAAGGTATTCTCTGGTGGAGCCATGATACTTGCTACGATGGATGGCGAAGACTTCCCACATCCCGTGAACGCAGACATAGTCAAAAAATACTACGCATAAAAGAGACCCTCTAGGTCGACGTACCTAGGCAAAAGTAAGGGCATCCCGGCGAACCAAAAGGGTTCGGGCAAAAATTAGGGATAAACATATAAAAATGTACACCCGGCAAGTCGAAAACCTGAAAAGGAGGCTTGGGCAAAAAAGGGTATCCTGGTGGACTGAAAACCTGAAAAGGCGGTCCAGGCAAAAATTAGGGATTGAAAGCGTGTGACTATGTCCCGTTCTCAGACAGCTTCATCCAAGTTCAAGGGACTGAACAAGCCAATCACTTCTATCCGACAGCAGGAGATGAGATGCTTGAAGACATAATGACAGTATCGGAATTAAAATCGATAGGACTTTTCCTTCATAGCTTTTTCTTCATGTTCTCGACGATTTCCTTTTACTAGGATTTCTGTCTCTTTGTACACAAATTGCCTATAGGCCCTCTTTCAAACTCAATACAATTTTATTTCCAAAAAATTGCTTTCGTTTTACTTTCTCTGTTTTGTCTGCAAAACGTCCATTGATTTAATTTGAATTAATATATGCATTTGAATATGATCGATGTTTACCAAAAATGCACGCATAAAATAGAAGTAGCAATTACTACAAGACTTCGGGATCGAGGATAAGGTCTAACCATGCCTTCCAATGAATCCGGGTGCCGATTCTATTCCCCAGCAAAGCCAGTTATTCCCCAGAAGCAATTGGCATTACTAGACAAATTGGTCATCTCTTCAACCCCCAGCCAGGCTTCTGTTAAATATTTCTACCCTCAGACGGAAATCGAGTATCCCTAGCTGAGAAAGGGTCATCAATACAAGTATCTCCAACCAGAAGATGGGGATTTATTTTCCCCAGGGAGTCGCCAGAAAAAAAAAACTTTTCAGACGCATAATTCATTCATTACATCATTTCACAACATACGCATGCATACATTGTTCGCATTTATTTTCATAAGCATAAAACATCTCATGCATCATGACATAGCATGAAGCTAACTTTATTTTTCAGGTTAATTATCCTCCGGATACAGTCAAAATAAAGATCCGTTCAGACGGACATCTTTATCAATTTCAACTATATCTCTCAGATATAATCCATATGAACATTCATTCTGACAAGCACTCTGATATCCGCCCAATGGTGGCATCTTTAAGCCCACCCCAGATATTCATTGCAAATACAACATATACAAATACTATCAGATATATCCTGACGTACGGTTCGTTCTGACTCAGCTCAACATATGACTCCTTCAACTTAGATACGATCTAACATACGATCCATTCTGACCTTCAACTACTCCAATACAGTCTAACATACGACCCATTTGGATCTTCAACTCAGATACGATCTAGCGTACGATCCATTCTGATCTTTCATCCTCAGATACTGCCTAGCGTACGGTATATTCCGGGGTGTAGTCTAGCGTACGACTACTTTCTTCTTCAGATACAGCCTAACGTACGGCTCATTCTGCAACTCAGATACGATCTAACGTATGATCCATTCTGACCTTCAAATCCTCAGATACGGCCTAGCGTACGGTACATTTCGGGATGTAGTCTAGCGTACGACTACTTTTTTTCTTCAGATACAGCCTAACGTACGGTTCATTCTGCAACTCTAATACGGTCTAATGTACGACCCATTTGGATCTTCAACTCAGATACGATCTAGCGTACGATCCATTCTGATCTTTCCTCCCCAGCGAAGTCATCCGCCTAATGAACAACTCACTCTGCTATTCAGATATGGTCTAGCGTATGACCCATTCTGATCCCTTATCCCCAGCAGCGTATAACACACTCTGACTCCCCAGCGAAGTCGATAACATAATGGAGGACTCACTATACAGTCTAACGTATGACCCGGTATGACACCCATGCCTTCAGATATCGTCTAATGTACGACGCACTCTGAAGCTCTCATCATCAAACTTCCTGGATGACATCTTTAAGCCCATCTCCATCAGGAATAACTTCTGATTAACAAGTGCAAATTTTTGGGGCATTCTAATGTTCAATAATCTTCCACCTCCAGACCACGAATGGCGTACATACCATTCTAACTCTCTCGGTTCAAGAATATTGAACAGGGGCAGCTGTCATACCCCAAAATTTGCCCGTTAACATTACAAGGCATTTTTAAGGCACCCCAACTTATTTTTCAAGGCATTAATCTCAAAAGAACAAAAGGCCCAGCACACAGATGGCCAAATCCAGAAAATGGCCCAAACTGGCTTGCTCACTAGGCGAGCAAATCCTTCGCCTAGCGAACCCCTCGCTATACCGCTCGCCTAGCGAAGCTTGCGGATATCAGAAAATTCTGGGCTTCATTCTGAGCCCATTAGGTCACAAAAAGAGCATTATAAATAGCAGAGCTTCATTCAGGAAAAGAGGAGGAAAAAAGGAAACGAAGACGGGAGATAGAGAGAAGGCACAGCAAACCCTGGAGGCTAACCCAGAGAATTCAGAGCAACCCTAAAGGAAACCCTGAAGGAAACTCATCCGCATCAAGGTCACCTCCGCCCAACTCAATCCGACTTGCCAATTCAAGGTTGCAATTCGATTGCAAACAGGTTTGTATTACTATTACCGCTTTATGTTCTTAATTTGCATGTGATATTATAATTGAATTCGTAAACATATTTGAGGTTTTGCATAGGAATTTAAGTGTGCCTGAATATTGTAAATGTTGAACCATGTAATTTGTGTATTGGACGCCATAAGGCGTGCAGCAGGCTGAGGTCATACTGTTCTGAAATTCAAAACCCTCAGCCGCTCGCTAGCACATCGCTAAGCGAGCATGTAGCGAGTATTCGCTAGGCCTTCGCTAGGCGAGGCAGAGGCGAACGTGACAGTCGCTAATATTTTGGGTGTTCTATTATGTGCTTATTTGATCTGTTTTATGTTAATCATGCGTTATTTTGCCTGACATTCCTACTGCTGTGTTTTCCTTTGCAGTGTAATCCTCGATTGCACCCTCATTTGGTATTTTGACCTGTGTGCTGAATGTTGTAAGGGTTCACATATTCCCAGGAACAAGTAGCTTGCTAGGTATTCCACTTTATTTGTGGGATACCCTTGTGGAGATTCATCCTAATTATTTAGTTGATTTTAATGTGGAGATTCATCCTAATTGTTTAATCGATTTTAATGTGGAAATTCACTCTAATTACCTTATTGATTACGGCTATCTAATTAATTGTAAAACTTTGCCTTTAAATAAGTGATCTTGGACCTCTCTTTGTTACCCTACGACTCCGGTATTACGGTCATGTCCCGCGAATATAGGGATACACTTAGCAAAGACCTTTCGGTTAAACCATCATAGTCCCTCGAATGTTGCCTTTGTCCCTCGATGACCCTTCGGTGTAGCCTACGGTTAAATGATGGTGGTCCCTTCGAATGCTAAGGTATCCTCACAACTGTTGCCTTCAATGACCAATCAATGACCCTACGATGACCCTTTTACATCCAAAGGATAAGACTACTTACTTCTCAATAGTAAGGACAATTTTACCCTCATAAGGATAGGAAATGCCCATAAAGGCCTTGGGTAGGTATAACCCTTAATTGCTGACTCACAACCTAAAACATTTTTCACACCTCACACCTTTCAAAACATCTTTTAGAAAATCACCACTTGGTATACATTCATACTGGAATCATTACCGAGTTATATTTTTCTAAACAACTTTCAAAACTAAACGAGATAACCACTTTGTATACATTCATACAAGAATCATTACAAAGTTAAATTCTCCTTTCAAAACCTTTTCTAAGCAATTCACAAACACTTTTTCAGACAAACATAAGTGATCGAGCAATTAAGAGCCCATGGATAACCATGGATACAAAGGGTGCTAACACCTTCCCTTTGTATAATGTACCTCCCGAACCCAAAATCTAATTAAGGTCTTTCCGTTCTTTTCCACCTTTCCTTATTGGATAAAAGAAAAGTCGGTGGCGACTCTTGCTAACCGCGACATTTTCTTTCCAAAGCAAAAACACATCAAAAGTCAGTTCACCGTATGACACTTTCGTTAGAGAGTTGTAGTTTACTCTCATGTTTGATATTTTTATATTTTGAAGAGATTTCATTTATGAGTTTGATTATTCCATAAAATGCATTTGAAGTTTAAATGATTTAATTAATGCATGCTTTATTATGAGAATTTTCGCTAGAATGATACCCTAAGTGAAGGTGAGCATGCGATGACACCCTAAGTGAAGGTGTTGATTGTTGTTTTTCTTTGATAAAGTGTTACAAGGCATGTATGTTTTGAAAAGAGAATTTGTGACATCCTATTTGATTGTGTGAATACTATAATTTTGATGTATATTTATGTGCAAATAGGGTGTACAATCATCACATGGGTGACGCGCGAGGTGATGTGAACGGTGATGGGCATCACCTTGGTGATGAGTGATGACACTGAAATTCACCGTATTTTCGACTCCGATTTCGCATGCATTTTAGTAGTTTTATTGTTATTTTGTTGTGTTATTACTATGTTTCTCTTTGTTTTCAGGTTTTTACTTTAATCGGAGCCCCGATCGAGAAAAGGAGTGAAAATGAGTTAAAAACCCTAAAATTCAGCATTTTGTACTTGTGGCTCCCACTGTGGCTGGCGCCATAGACCCAGCCATGATGTGTCACAACTCAACTTCCCTCAACTGCCACGTTCCCCACTACTTCCACTAAGGCGCCACAATTTGGCCTTATGGCGGGCGCCATGGACTTGTGGCGGGCGCCACAAGAGGAAAAGTTTTCCCTCCCAAATTCAAACTGAAGGGCATCCTTGTCATTTCCATCATTTTACTTTCTTATAAATAGAAACTCGAATTCATTTGTTTAATCATCCAAACTTAGAGCAGAGGCAAACTTAGAGCAAACTTAGTTTCACTTAGGCATATATTCAGTATTTTAAAGTGGTAATCGCTTCGCATTGGAGTGTTACCACAATTGTGTAATCAAGTATGTGATCGAGTCTGTAATCGAGTTTGGAGCACTTTGGAAGGAAGTTAATCATGCCGCCATTTTCATTTCCGCTTTGCATTTTATTCAACCCTCCGATTGGAGCAGGTTTTTATTGCTTTTCCTTTATCTATTTTATTTCTCGCACTCACTTTACTTTATTTATTTTCCTGCACTGTCTTTACTTTATTTATTTCCCGCACTCGCTTTACTTTATTTATTTCTCGCACTGTCTTTACTTTATTTATTTCTCGCACTCGCTTTACTTTTATTTATTTCTCGCACTCGCTTTACTTTTATTTATTTTCCGCACTCGCTTTACTTTTATTTATTTCCCGCACTCACTTTACTTTATTTATTTTCCGCACTCGCACTACTTTTATTTACTTTCCGCATTCGCACTACTTTTATTTACTTTCCGCACTCGCACTACTTTTATTTAATTTCCGCACTCGCACTACTTTTATTTAAATTAAATGCACTTTTACTTTACCATGTCTGACTAAACCTATAAGGTTAGAATGTGAGGATCGTAATTGAACCGATAATCCGTACAATTGTTCGTAGAAACACTTAAGGGCTATTTTAACTTTCAACTTAAGTTTTCCCGCACTTAATTTCCGTTGGGTAAGATCGAAAGCCGTCCAACGTCTATTTAAACTTAATTGTTTTTAACTATTTCAAATACAGCGAAAGCGCTTTGTTTAGTTCATTAGGAGTTTTTAACTTAAGAAGAAAAGAGATTTTAAAACTATTTTCGGACGCGTTTATAAGTTTAGAGTCTAATTCGTAAGAACCTCTTTTGGTTAAGAAATCCAGGTTAAAATACTTTTCAACTTAGTCAAGATACTATATTTCTTAAAAATAGGTTTACTACTCTAACGCAATGTGCGCCTTTTTATAAGTGACAATAAGAGGGTTTGATTAGGGAGTACAACTCGGTTCTGAATACGCGAAAGCGACAGTTCCTGTTAAATTGGTTCTTTTCAAAGTAGGAAACACTGTCCATAAGTAGTTCCATTAACAAGTATTTGGATTATTAATTGATTATGTGAATTACATTCGAGCCTGTCTTTATTAATTGAACTTTATTCAACACTTTACTTTTCATTGCACACTCTAAAAACCCCTATTTTGACTACCTTTGATAAACACCATAACAATAGATAACGATAGATTGACACTTGGTCTCTGTGAATTCGACAATCTTTTATATTACTCTGACGCATTCCTATACTTGCGAAAAGCACGCATCAATGAGTAACCCGTCACACTGCTAGAATGAGTGTTATTCGTTCAGTTGTATGAAATTGCTTTGTCATTATGATTTTTGATGTGTTGTTATGAGTTGGATATTGTCTGGTCATTGTTTGGATGTTTTTGATGTTGTTTATTATGTTGATTGATTTAATTCATTTGTTTGATGTAAAGAATAATGTTGTTGTTTATTATGGTGATTACTTGGTGAAATTTATGTGGTGATCATTTTTGGTGATGTCACATGTTATAGTGAATCATGCATAATATTGTACGAGCTTCGGTCCAGTTTTTGTGCGCTCTGGTCCGGTGGTACAGATTCAGGAGTGAATAGCTAATTCCAATGAAGAATTAGTGAAGCATTGCTTATGGTGGCATCAACGAATTTTGGTGTGCTCTGGTCCAATGTTGTAGATTCAGGAGAGAGTAGTCGATTACATATGGGAATTGGTGAAGTGTTACCTATGGTGAGGGTAACGATTGGTGTGCTCTGGTCCTATGATGGGGATTTAGAAGCAACATGGACTTGTGTTATCCATAACGGTACCACATGCATTATTGAGTCGTGGTGTTGAGTCTATTTATATTCATTATTTGCATATGTATTGAATGATTGTGTTGATGTTGGTGATTAAGAGTACTTTGGTGATGTATGCGAATAACTTGTGTTGAATAATTGTTGATGTTTGTTTAGGCTACACTTGCATATTTTTGCACCATTATATAGTATGAGCGTACTCCCATCCCCTTTGTTGTTTATATGGTCATGTGCTCCTCCTTGAAGTACAAACAAACATGTAAATGAGTAGTTGCTTAGAACATGAAGGATGAAGTTAAGCATGTTCTTTTTTTTTCCCCGTTTATATGTGTTATTTCAGATTTTGTTGCTCGGATTTGCAAGACTAGGTAGGCAAACATTTGTTTTGCTAATTGTTATTTGTTTTGAAGTTGTTAATGTTGAAGGAATTTTTCCATAATCATGTCTCTGTTATGAGACTTATTTGGTTGTTGAGTTACTTTAAATGGTTTATTTCAACTGCTATGAGCCTATGTTAAAGAGAGCATGTGATGACATGTGTGTGAATTATCACATGTTTATGTAACCCGTGTTACAAAGCAAGTTTATGTTGTGTTTGAGTGACAACCTATGTGTGTATTTGTTTTATATTCGTATTATTTAGTGTTTCAAGGTTTAGAGTGTTACAAAGCACATAACTGATGGGTTGGATCGGGAAAACCCTATTTTATAGCCTCCCTCATAGCCCAATCTGCATATGTTACAACTGCTTTTGGTTATTTATCTTCCATGCACTTTAAAAAACACCTAAACAACCACTTATACATTTTTTTCATTTCATTTAATTTCAACGCAACTCCAAAAATAATTGTCTGAGAGTGGTGGTTACACCCTGAAAATATAACCAATGGGTTTGTATTTGTTCTTCTTGTAATTTTTGTCGAACACAACCACATCGCCAAAACAAAAATAGTATTGTTGCTCCCATCAGCCTAAAAAAGAGACTTCATTCATCCATCACTGTTGATAGCATATTCATCATATATCATGGGATGAATAGATGACTTTACATTTAGATAATCTAAAGAAGCGACAACATCACTGATCAGTCACCATTTTCACTATATTTTCGTTGCTTATCCGACAAGAAACCAAGGATTTCGAGACACTGTGTATGCATTATGGTACCTTTAAAGTTAATTTTCATTCCCGTAAGTTATTTAAGCAAATTTCTTAATTGTCAGTTTTATTTTATATTTTCGTGATTTTACGCGTAGGATGTCTGTGTTTTTGTCCAACAGGTCCAGGTGGAAGAATCGAGGAACTCAGAGCGAGACAGTGCAGAATTCCGGCAAACAAAGGAATGGAAAAACCCCGATACAGGAGGCCTGACACGGCCACCCGTGTCACTTGACACGGGCCGTGTCAGGCAGAAGGAGAATGAAGCAAAAAAAACAGTAGCCTGACACGGTTGGCCGTGTCAACTGGCACGACCCGTGTCAGGCCTTATCCCATACCGTGTCAAGCCCCCATGGGCGTGTCAAGTGAAGCAGTGAGCTGACGTGGCCACTCGTGTCAGTTGACACGGGCCGTGTCAGCCCAAGCCCAAAATTTTCCCTTTTCATCGGGCTTTTGATTATCGGGCTTGTAGAGAGATTTTTGGACATGTCCACCTATTGCTTGGAATTTTCACTATATAAGGGAACCTTCTACCAAAGAAAAGATCATCTTAGAACGAGGCAAAACACAGTATTATCAAGCAATCAAGTATTACAGAGAGCAAGGAGTTTGGAGAGCTGAAGGTTTTCATGAGCGGAAGCGATTGAAGATCGAAGTCATCCAAATACTTGTAATGTGTAATTTTTATCTTGCATTTGTTTTTAACAATATGAGTAGCTAAACCCCCCAAAGATAAGGGGTGTCCCTGATTTCGAATTGTAACGAATTTGAGTATACTTTTGCATTTATAATATTATTCTTACGATAACCTTTTGATGTGTTTAATGCTTTCTCTTTCGGACCAATCGAGATTGTTTTGTGGTTATCAATTAGGTTGGACCGCCATTGATAAGGTTTTCATAAGGTTACTCTGCAGTAGATATCACCTAGGACTAGGGATACCCTGTATGAACCAGAGTGTTCTTGATATAATAAAGCTTAACTTCACCTTAATTGCCTATGGACATAGAAACTAAGGTAGATTGATTAAAGGTTTTCTCACCAAGGACTTGGGAGAAAATACCCTTGAGAACTGGTAGTAATTGATATTTGTTGATACAATAGTGAGTCAGAGTTGTTACAGGGATAAATCATACACCTTCCCTGACATTGTTCCTCTTACCCTGCAAACCCTTATTTTCATCCTTATTTACCTTTGCCTTTATTTTTATAATTTTGAATCTAATAATCCAAATAATACTTTTTGTTTAATTGAATGATAATTTGAACTCGATATTAACGTGTAGTCCTTGAGATCGACATTCAGGGAATTTATCCGTTATTACTATATTAGGCAAAATAGTACACTTGCTATTTTTCTGATCAATTTTTTGGCGCCGTTGTCGGGGACTGCCAAAATATAGAGTTTAATTTTTAGTTCAATTAAAAAAAAACTGCAATAAAATTAATTTTCTATCATTTATATAATTTAATTCACTAATCTGTGTATGCGAGGAGAGCCCTCAACAGAATTTCGTTTTGACGCAGAAATCGAGAGAACCCTTCATCGGAGATGCAGAAACGCTAGATTGGATTCCAAAGAATAAGTTCCCTATGATCACCCAGATTCAAAAAAAGAAACTATGGCTGAAATTCCTCCAGTTCCACCTCTTCCACCTCCGGAAAGACTCCTAGGTGACTATGGAGGTGCAAATGCGTCGGGTGGTAGATTGACCATTGTCAACCAACCGGTGAATGTGACGAACTTTCAACTGCATCCTAGCACAATCAATCAACTTGAGAGAAAATCTTTCACCGGAAAGGTTAATGAAGATGCCAACAAGCACCTGCAGAGATTCTTGACCATGAGTACTACTTTGAAAATTGATGGTCATACTGATGAAGCAAAGAAGTTAAGAATGATCCCGTTCACTTTATCTGAAGAGGCTGAAGTGTGGTTCTGCTCTCTTCCAGCTAGAAGTATCACATCATGGGAAGAGATGGAAACAACTTTCTTAAATGAGTATTTTCCCGCATCAATATTTCTAAGAAAAAGGTATGAAATCTTGAACTTCAAACAGAAAGATGGTGAGTCTTTGGGAGATACCTATAAAAGATTCAAAAGAGTCCTGGTAGCATGCTCAACTCATAATATGGATCAGATTGAACAAATACAGATGTTTGTGAATGGGCTGAAAATAAAGACAAAACAGTTAATTAATACAGTAGCCGGTGGCTATACAAATTTCTCAACAGCCATCGGTATTAAAAGGATCATTGAAGCGATAACCGCAAATGAGCATCTGGAATTATATGATAGGTGTACAAGCAAACCCGAAGGAGTCATTGACCTGAAAGTAGAAGAAAATAAAATTCGTTTGGAAGATATAGTCGCTACTGAAGTGGAGAAGAAATTGAAAGCGATGAATATAGGTACTCAATAGGTAGCTCAAATTCAACCTGCTCAGACCATCACTTGTGAAATCTGTAATGGACCTCACCACATTGTGTACTGCTTTGCAACTCCCCAACAAATTGAAGAGATAAAATTCTTAAAGCAGAATAACCCCTACTTTAACACTTACAATCCAGGTTGGAAGAATCATCCAAACTTCTCCTGGAAAGATCAACAAGGGAATGTTCCACAACAGAGTCAAGGTCCATATCAGACTCAATATCAACAACAACAAGCTCCAAGGAAAGCAGACTGGGAGATTGCCATTAAAAACATGGCAGCTCAAAATAGGCAATTTGAAGAAGAGACGAGAAACAATCAGAAAACACCACTGCCTCTCTAAAGAACCTTGAAGTTCAACTGGGGCAGATAGCACAACAACTAGCAAGTTCTTGAACACCAGGTTCCTTACTAAGTGAAACAGTTCAAAATCCGAGAGGTCAAGAGAATATTAGTACTGTCACGACAAAAAATAAAAAAGGCTGCTAAAAAGAAAAAACTTATATCACCGGGCGAGCCGACTGAAGAGGAAATTACAAAGGAAACTAAACCAGTGATTAAGTTGCCCTACCCTCAGAGAGTGACAAAGAAGGAACCAAATGAGTCAGACTTGGAGAAATTCATGACAATGTTTAAAAAGGTTGAGGGTCATATGTCTTTGTTTGAAGCACTCGAAAGAATGCCCATGTACAAGAAATTCATGGAAGAGGTAATGGCTGGAAAGAAACCAACAGCAGAAGAACAGGTAGCCTGGAAGGAAAAATATAGTGCAAATCCATTGGAGCAGAAAATTCCAAACAAACAGAATGATCCTGGAACGGTAACAATACCATGCACAATTAAAGGAAGAACCTTCAAAAGGGCACTAATAGATTCTGGAGCTAGTGTGAGTTTGATGCCATTATCAATCTATCACAGGTTGGGTATTAAAAATGTCAGTGATATAAAGACAAATCTGAAGTTTATGGACCACTCGAGAAAGGATGCATATGGTATAGCAGAAGACGTACTGGTAACAATAGAGGACTTGAGTTTTCCGGTTGATTTTGTAATCCTAGATATACCTGAAGATGATGAGACACCCATCATTCTGGGTCGACCTTTCATGCAGACAAGTCAATGCAATCTCGACATGGACCAGGGCACGTTAACCTTGAAAGCTCAGAACAAAGAGATAACATTGAATCCTATTGAAGACCAGGAGCTAGAGAAAGATACAGAATCTCACTATCAAGTAGGCTTAATCAGGACAGAGGCGAGAAGGCAAAGTAACATGCCAACATCAGAGAAAGATGCAAGGACCTCTCGACTCTCATCACTACCATTAGCCACCCTGAATGGAAAGACTCTCATCTCCATTCCAAAAACCAAGAGAAAGAAAAGAAAACGAAAACAAGGTAAGGAGATGGAGGTTAAAGAAGACTTGTGGCATAAAGGAATCCATACTGATAAAAAAAATAGCTTCCTAGTTTTGGACAAGAGATGCAACAAGGTTTGGAGGCTTAAGTACCCCCCATAACAAGGGGAATGAACCGTCGAGCCATGCGACATTAAACGAAGCGCTTCGTGGGAGGCAACCCACGCGTTACTATTTCTAATTATTGTTTGTGTTTGTTTTTTTATTTTAGGTTTGCACAGTGCCTTGCATAAAAGGGCGAAGGTACTCACATGGAAAAGGTTGAAAATTTTGAATTTCGTGTGGGCATGTTGCACTTTCCGCCCCATCCCCCTCAGTGGGGCATTGTGAGTCACCCTCCTTCTATACTATTCTAAAACATTGCGGCCAATATTTAGTTCAAGTGTGGGGGAGGTTTTCTTATGCTTTTTACATTTATTTTTGTTATGTTTTATGTTTTATTTGATTAGTTCCCGATTTTACCGTTCACATTTGGTTTATTTTTACTGTCGGGTATCATCTGTTGCATGTATTTCAAGTTCTTGGTATTATAGTGGGATGATGTAATGATCAATAGCGGCAGTGGATGAAATGATCACTCCACTTACTCTTGCTTGTTGTGCAGGATCTTCCCAGAAAGTCGATACTGCTGAAGAAAAGATCAGACTCAATTTCTAAAGCTCAACTAACGTAGGTTCCCTGTGCATTCCGAGTTGAGTAATAAGTCGCACCATACTTGAAGTATTGTGGATGCTGTCAAGCTTTACCTAACATGGTGAGTGAATAAAAGGCCAAACACATTTGTCATCATGAGCGATATTCAGGTATGTCTTTATCACTCTAACTTTGCGTAGGTCCTCTGGGAGTTTCACTTCATGTATACACACATTGAGGCATGTTGTTTGATTATAACCCTGAGCCTTTCTAGCCATCCCGTTAATGTTATCCTTTGTTAACCCCATTTGAGCCTGTATCCATTGTTTGTTTAACCCCATAAATGTACCCCGCGGCCAAAACACTTCCTTACCCTGTTCAGAGTCAAGTTGATATTATTAAAGCTGTGTTGAAATTCTAAGTTTGGGGTAAAACCCCATAAGTTTCAAAAACCAAGGTGAGTGCGAAAAAAAAGAAGAGAGAATCATCGAGAAAATAAACTCGAGGATTCAAAAGAAGCACTGACCAAAGAAGGGCACTCGGTTGAAAAACAAGAATAGCAAAGAAAAATCCGAGCTATAAAAAAAATAATAGAGGAAAAGAAAGAAAATGAACAAACACAGTGAAAATAATAGTAACATTGACTCTGAACCAAAAACCACTTGTTTACCATTTTGTTTGGAATATCCACACCATGACCCAAACCCCGTTACAACCCGAAAGACCTCATAAACTGTGTGTTATGTGTAGTTGATATGAAGGAGAAACTATTCAAAATTATGAGTTGATATTGCATATTCTGAATTGGGAGTAAAAACACTTAAACCCCGAGAGACTTGGTGAGAGTATGATGTAAGCTGACAGGTGAAGCGGTACCTCGATATGGAAGTGTGACAGAAAACTCATTAGGAAAAGCAGGAACTATACAAGGGGGAATGAAGGTGTTGACGAAAGATCTCAGCAGTATCATGGTAAGAATACAAATTTTGGGAAGTGAAACTTTGTCATATAGAACATTACTTGAGGACAAGCAATGAGCTAAGTTTGAGGTTGTGATAAGTCACAATTTTCACTATATTTTCGTTGCTTATCCGACAAGAAACCAAGGATTTTGAGACACTGTGTACGCATTATGGTACCTTTAAAGTTAATTTTCATTCACGTAAGTTATTTTAGCAATTTTATTAATTGTCAATTTTATTTTATATTTTCGAGATTTTACGCATAGGATGTATGTGTTTCGTCCAACAGGTCCAGGTGGAAGAACCGAGGAACTCGGAGCGAGAAAGTGTGGAATTCCGGCAAGCAAAGGAATGGAAAAATCCTGATACAGGATGCCTGACACGGCCACCCGTGTCACTTGACACGGGCCGTGTCAGGCAGAAGGAGAATGAAGCAAAAAAACAGTAGCCTGACACGATCGGCCGTGTCAGCTGACATGACCCGTGTCAAGCCTTATCACATACCGTGTAAATCCCCCATGGGCGTGTCAAGTGAAGCAGTAAGCTGACACGACCACCTGTGTCAGCTGACACGGGCCGTGTCATCCCAAGCCCAAAATTTTCCCTTTTCATCGGGATTTTTATTATCGAGCTTGGAGAGAGATTTTTGGACATGTCCACCTATTGCTTGGAATTTTCACTATATAAGAGAACCTTCTACCAAAGAAAAGACCATCTTGGAACGAGGCAAAACACAGTATTGTCAAGCAATCAAGTATTACAAAAAGCAAGGAGTTCGGAGAGCTGAAGGTTTTCATGAGCGGAAGCGATTGAAGATCGAAGTCATCCAAATACTTGTAATGTGTAATTTTTATCTTGCATTTTTTTTGAACAATATGAGTAGCTAAACCCCCAAGTTCTAGGGGGTTGCCCTGATTTAGAATTGCAACGAATTTGAGTATACTTTTGCATCTATAATATTATTCTTACGGTAACCTTTTAATGTGTTTAATATTTTCTCTTTCGGACCAATCGAGATTGTTTTGTGGTTATCAATTAGGTTGTACCGTCATTGATAAGGTTTTCATAAGGTTACTCTGCAGTAGATATCACATAGAACTAGGGATACCCTGTATGAACCAAAGTGTTCTTGATATAATAAAGCTTAACTTCACCTTAATTGCCTATGGACATAGAAATTAGGGTAGATTGATTAAAGGTTTTCTCGCCAAGGACTTGGGAGAAAATACCCTTGAGAACTGGTAGTAATTGATATTTGCTGATGCAATAGTGCTCAGAGTTTTTACAGGGATAAATCATACACCTTCCCTGACATTGTTCCTCTTACTCTGCAAACCCGTATTTTCATCCTTATTTGCCTTTGTCTTTATTTTTATAATTTTGAATCTAATAACCCAAATCATACTTTTTGTTTAATTGAATGATAATGTGAACTCGAATATCGAGTAGTCCTTGAGATCGACATTCGGGGAATTTACCCGTTATTACTATAACAGGCAAAATAGTACACTTGCTATTTTTTCGATCAATCACCATCTTTAATAATAACTCATATTTTTTTATCAAAATAATTGTATAGATCCTTATTTGTAAACTCAACACCAACATATCCACCCTTCTGAGCAACCATGTACCCCATTATATGACAAGTTCTAATTTCATGTGACTGAATACCATCATCAATCTGAGCTCTATTTGCTTCAGAAATTTGACGATAAATGAAGTGTAAGTGCAAATACCTAGATCAAATTAATATTTGGTTATGACCCTCTTCAAAACCTGACACTACATATCTATAATTTTTGGCTTTGTAGTGTACACGAAGCCTAGCTGCACATTTAGTACGGGTCAAAGGTTCGTGATCTCTTTTCCTATCTACCCTACATACATGTTTATTCTCTCTTAAACCATGTTTATTGCATACAAACTACCTCATTATTGTTATTTTACTACCTTCGGGCCCTCTTGTCCTAACATCATTTTTCCTAATGGCAAAACCTTTACATTTACCATACCAATAATAAAATTCATAAGATTCATCAACAATACCAAATTCCATAACACAAATTTCATCAGAAGTAATAGAGTTCATACTCACCAATCTATCACCTATAACTACATCTACTTACACTAAATCATCATTGTGAATATTATCAGCATCATCGCCACCATCTAAACTTTGATACCTACTAGATATCGAATAACTGTCATCCTCAACATCATTCAATTCAACATCAGATATATCACCATCAATGGAATTAACATCATTGGAATCAAAATCGTTGTAGTTTTCCACATTAAACCTGAATTAACACATTTTTAACACAACAAAACTCAACATCAATCACAATACCTAATTTCCTAATTAAATCAAAGGTAACTAAAAAAATTGAAAATTTGAAATCATCAAATACGAAACCCATATATAAAAAAAATCCAAGCATAAAGCCTAATTCACATAGTGAAAACAATTTCAAGCATAAACCCTAATTCACATATTGAAATCAAATTTAACACCCCTAATACTTTATTTGAAATTTAGACTAACAAAATTGAAAATAAAAAATACGAAACCCATATACAGAAAACAAATTCAAGCATAAATCCTAATTCCCCAATTGAAATCAAATTTAACACCTCTATTTATACTTTATTCGAAATCAATAAATCTTAATAATTAATTTCAAATAAATATAACAAACATTTTCCTATTTATCTTGACAAGTGTGTTCTCAATACGAGCACAAGCAAACTCCTTTTTTTTCTTTCCAATTTTGCCATCGAATGCAAGTTTTTGTTGGTGTTATGTTTGATGAGTGATTGAATCGGAGAACATCAAAATAACAGAAAACGCCAGTTTGCTCAACAATGGCGGATAAACACAGTGAATATGATGTTGATGTTCGTCTGCAATGTTCGAAAATAATATGAAATGACAAATGAGCATGATGAATAACTTCAGTTTGTTCAACAATTGAAGACGAACACGAAATTAGGGTTTCAAGTGAAATGGGCAAGATAAATATTATGTTGATGTTCGTCTGTAGTGTTGGAATGAAATGACAATGAGCACGATGACTTTGAGCCACCAAGAGTTATGTTAATTGATTATCACAATAATAGTTAAAATTAAAAAACAATATAAAAATTGGATAATTTAATCACTTGTACAAACTTGAATGCAATATTAATAAATATTAGGATACATAATAAGTGGTATCTACCATATAATCTACGTGACACTGACTAATTCAAGAATGCTTCCTCGTTGGCCAAATTAGTGACTTCACCAAAGAATTCATTTGTGTGACTTCACCATAGAATTTTTTTAAACTTGTTCTCTTTCTCTTTATGTCTCATTCACTTGCTTTTTTATTTGCCAGATCATTCACTTTTTATTATTTTAGACAATTATATTCAAAATTCAAAATTTTAAATTTTATAATTTTTTTCACATTTTTAAAATTCAAATCTTCTCTAACTTTTTTCACACTTTCAAATTATTATTTAAGTATTTTTAATAAAATTTTATTGTAAAGACTATTTTTAATTATAGAATGCTATGTTTACGATTATATAAGTGTGAGTTTGAGTTTATTTTATTTTCAAATTTTATGACATATTTAATTCATTATATTTATTTATTATTACTAAAAATATTAATGAAACTATTTTTTAATTCTAATAAAATTAACAATTTATTTTATTAGACAATTAACTTTTCATCTCACATATCACTATCATCACAATACCTTATTTTTAAATGTGAATTTTTTTTTCTTCATCTCATATGTCCTTTTTTTTCTTCATCTATTTCGTCTGATTATTTAATACAATTGAATTTATATAACCATTATTCATTTTACAATTAAATAACTCATTTCAAATTATATATTTTTTATAAAGACATTTCAAAATTATACGAATCTAAATACATTTTAAATTTAATTATAATAAAAATAATCATTTATTTTATCACATTAAATATTACTCAATACGATGTCAAGACAATTAATAATGTTGACAATCTCACAATTACTTTTATTTGAGATAAAAATTTTATTTTTAAACAATAATTAAAAATAATTGGTCCTGTTTTAATTCACGGATCACTATCAATAAAATATCTATTTTATTTTAATCAATAATTATTTTGTAAGACAAAATTCTTAATTTCAAATACTAATTTTTTTTCTTTCTCTATCTTACGAATTGTTTTTAATAGTTATTTATTCATACATGATGCTTCTTGATGCAATAATTCGTATCGTATCTGATTGTGTGGAACTTCTTGACGTGCCACACAATAACTATTTTTTGTTGTTTTGAAAAACATAATTAATTTAATCAATCAATTATTAGCATAAATCAATTATCAAAAAAATAAAAATTAGCATAAACCATAGAAGAAGAAAAGGAGAAGGAAAAGGAGGAGGGTAAATGTGGTTCCCAGAAACCATTTCAATGTTCTTCACATTTCCCTTTCCTCCATTTTCCCTCTTTTTTTCATTACAAACAATTCTTTCTTCAAAAACCTAACCACATACATTCATGTATCATCATCACATTCTTCAATTCATACCAGTTTTTTTCTTTCTCAAAATGTTTTCTTGTTTTTAGCAATTCCCCAATTCCACACCTTCTTTATGCATAATATATTGGTACATTTTTTTGTGTGTGTTTATTATCTTTTATTGGATCAAATTCTAGTGCTGCATTTTTGAATTTCAGGCTAAGTTTAATTACGTTCAGATTTTGATATTTGCAGGGTGGTGATTCAATTTGCAGGCTACCTGTTTGATGTTTTGCCCTTTCTTTCCCTTCTTCACGTTTAAAATCGGATTTATCTGATTGGTGTAAGAAGGGAAAGAGAGCATAATTTCGAGCCTAACTTGGTTTAGATTTTTTGAAATATTTTGAAAATTAATCAATTGGTTGATATTTTTGATAATTCCTAATGGCTACCATTTCTGGTGTTGTTTCCCGCCAAGTTCTGCCTGCTTGTGGTACTCTTTGCTTCTTTTGCCCTTCTTTGAGGGCTAGGTCCAGACAACCTGTCAAGAGGTACAAGAAGCTCATTGCTGACATTTTCCCTCGTAATCAGGTCCGCGTTTTTCTGTTTTCCGTTTGATTTACTTTTCGGCCGGTTCAATATCTCTTTAGTCATTCATGTCACATTGCGTATGTATAATCAATTTTGCTTCTCTAATGCAAACAATTAACTTTAGATGTAAAGTAAGTAATGTCAACTTTTGACTAGAAAATCAATGTTTATATTTTAATAATTTGTTATGCATGTGGTCATCAACCATTGATTTTCTCATCAACTGTTGAGGGAGATTACTTAACTTAACTCTCTAAAGCAAGTTAAACTTTAGAAGAGGCAAATTCATGTAATGTAGCCAACTAGCCATGTTGAAGGAAGTAATTACATGCAATAAATTTTGACTTTGTGTGGATTGATGTTAATTGTGGTAAGTAAGTTAGTGAAGTTGAAGGCAGGTAGATATTCCTATTTATGTGATGCATATACTATTAATGCCTCCATGTAGCTAAACAATGAAAGCTTGGTATTTTTATATATTAACTGAAAGATCTAATTTTACATGATGGTGACCTATAGGTTTATGTGGCACATAAAATTAAACAAGCGATATGCATATGTTTCTTTAATTGACTTTCTTTTGGTTATTATTGTACATGTTTGTATGTCTGTCTCGTGATTTACTGGCTGTATTGATTTTCTTTTTATTTTGTTAATGAGGTGACACAGGAAGAAGAGCCAAATGATAGGGCAATAGGAAAACTTTGTGATTATGCTTCCAAAAATCCTTTACGCATCCCAAAGGTATGAAATATTTTAACAAGAAGAAGACGCTTGTTTGTCATTAAAACTATTACATATGATCTATATATATTCAACAATAGTAGAGAAATCACCTCTGAGCCCGATTAGAAAAGTGTAAAATTTGCATGATGGGTAGTTTTCTAATCTATATTGTTGTAAATATGTTTCTTATTTTGAACTGACAAGTGGTAATCATAATGTCTTTCTTTTATTCCCACTCAAAAATCGTCAGTTGTATAATTCTCTTTGAATCAATTTTCTTTAGGTTTGACATGGTACTATTATATTTCAAATATCAAATCATTGCCTCTTTTCTTTGAATCATCATTTTTAAAAAAAGACCTTCCTGCGAAATTATGAAAGGGAAATGCTTATTACTACGTAGTAACACAAACACTTTCATTGGCTTACTTTTACATCTATCCACCCACGATAGACAGAAGCAATGCTATTTTGTCTTTTTAAGTAATCCTTGTATATCTTCTTGTGGTTTGTTATAAAATGTGTTTGTAACATTTAGCATTACTCTCATGAATAATATTTTTATACCTTTTCATTTGGATATGTATCATTCTTTTATTTCTCTATTCTTTTTTACAGGAATTGGATGATAACAATTTCTTTTGATTACTTTATTATGAAACACTCCAGTTCCTAAATGCTTAAAGGTTGTTTGAATGCTCACTAAGTTGTGTAATTGGTGATCAGATTTTTAATGCCCTTGAGCAAAGGTGTTACAAGGAGCTACGGAATGAGAATATTCGCTCAACAAAAATTGTCATGTGTATCTACAAGAAATTTCTGTTTTCTTGTAAAGAACAAATGTGAGTTCATATCTATCTTATTTTATGCTTGTATTGGATGGCTTTATACATGACTGTTAAAATATCCTTGCAGTTAATAGCTGTTAATTATACATGATGTTCTTTTTTTTGCTCTTTGGTTAAAGTCGTGGAATTTAAAGACTTAAAACATGTGGTGCATTTATTGTTTCTATGTTTGTTGATAGGCCATTGTTTGCTAGTAGCTTACTAAGTATTATCCAAACCCTGCTGGATCAAACACGGCAGGATGAAATGAGAGTTATTGGATGTAACGTTCTTTTTGATTTTGTAAATAATCAGGTTTGTTTCACTTCTGCTGCTGATACAAGTTTTGATTTACGTGAACTAATAATATAAAATAACAGCTGAAATTTCTCGTAATCCTTCAAATTTTTTACCAGAAGAATACTTGAGTTGGATATATTTAAAATTTTGCAGGTTGATGGAAGTTACCTATTCAGCTTAGAAGGTGTTATTCCGAAGCTCTGTCAATTAGCTCAAGAAACTGGGGAAGATGAAAGGGCTAGAATTTGTCGTTCAGTTGGTTTGAAAGCTCTTTCATCAATGGTATTTATTTAATGATTCCACCATTGTCATTACTCATTAACATTTAGATAAGAACTTGAACAACAACGTGTTGCATATTTGTGAGGAATCAAATGAGCTTCATGATCATGCTTGTACAACAAGAGTTGGAGTGTTTTCTTTTTAATATTTTCTTTATGAAGTCCAAATACACTTAGAGTATATTTCCAATTTTATATTAAGTTGTCCAATAAGTTTGTGATCTTGTATGAATTGTCCAATAATTTTATCTTATATAAAATTTGACCATGTGATTAATTTAACTCCTTTGTTCTAGGGTAGTATAATCTGTATACATATTCTTCAGAATTAATTCAACTAACTTTGCTCTGTAGGTTCGGTTTATGGGGGAACACTCTCACATATCAGTTGAGTTTGATAATGTAAGTAGATTATTTGCTTCTTTAATGTTATGACTACTTAGTTTTCTGATTGTTCAAATATCTGCTTATAGTAAAGTTTATGCCTTTCTTTATAGAGAGAATATATATTTAGTTACAGAAAATTGTGGACATACTATATTGTGTGATCTGCCTATTTTTCTCCAAATACTTCTAACTACAATACAGGTGTGCCTCAGAATGATATGGTAATGGTACTGGATAACATGTGGGTGATAAATAATTTATAACTTGTCATCCACTACTTTGTTTAACCTGCATGTGAAATGCTACAACATCATGTTGGAACTTGTATCAATCAATATATATGTTCAGTGCATTTTCAAAACTATATATCACAAATCAATGTTAGGAATCTAGAGCTCCTATTGCATTCTATGGAATTTTACAGGCTACATTTTGTAATATCCCTTCTATAAGTCAATCTCTATCAAATCGACAAAATTTCATACTATTTTGTCATCATGTATTAGCTTTATAAAAGTGAGGGACTCTTACTTGCGAGTTTTATTGTATCCTCATATAATATATATTGGCTTTGATAAAAACCATCGATTTGGATCATGTCTGCGATCTCTCATATCAGCTTATTATACATTGTTTCATCTCCTGCTAGGTAAGTCTAGTGTGGCTGACTTTTACTTGCGAGTTTTATTGTATCCTCATATAATACATATCGGTTTTGATAAAAACCATCAAATATATTGTTTGATCTATTGTGATAATTTCTACTGCATTTTAGATTGTTGCAGCTGTCTTGGAAAACTATGAAGTTCCTAAGGAAAATTCAGCTAGTCTTGACCATGAGGAACAAGGTAGTGAGACTAAGTTGGATCACGACACTGCCAATGAGGGTCAAATCTCTCCTTTGTCAGATGTCAAAAAGAGAAACCCATCTTGGAGTGAAGTTGTTAACGACAAAGGCGAAGTAAATTTTGCAATGTAATTGCTTTCATCAGCAGAAAATCTTTGAAATGGATTGTCATCTATTTATTTCATTAACTTTCATTGTTTATGTTTCATAAACCAATGCAGGGAAGATGACGGGAAACCCTCTTTTTGGTCCGGGGTTTGCCTGCATAGTATGGCCAATTTAGCCACGGAAGGGACTACTATACGTCGCGTAATGGAATCGTTGTTCCGGTACTTCGATAACGGCAATTTGTGGTCTATTAACCACGGTCTTGCTTTTTCTGTGTTGAAGGACATACTATTTTTGATGGATGATTCTGGTATACTATTTTTCTTGCTTGAATAAACTTCTCTTATATCATATAGTCATTAGTTAATTACTCCAATTTTTCTCTATCATTTTTCTTTCATCTGGTTGTTGCAGAGAAAAACACACATGTATTGCTGTCAATGTTAATTAAGCATCTAGATCATAAAACTGTTCTTAAAGAACCCAACATGCAGCTGGACATTGTTGAGGTGGTCACTTCATTGGCTCAATATGCAAAGGTCCAACCTTCTGTATCAATAATTGGCGCAGTAAGTGACATGATGAGACATTTGCGGAAGACCATACATGGTTTCCTAGATAGCTCAAATCTGGAGACTGGTGTAATCAATTGGAATAAGGATTTCAGAAAAGTAGTGGATAAATGCCTTGTTCAGTTAGTAAATAAGGTACCTCACTCTTCCCATAGCTTCTAATCAACTTTATGCCTAAGCCTTCACAATACTTGAAGTATTTAATGGTTTGTTGGTGTTATGCTGTTTTCCAAACTTAGATGAATGCTGTTATATACATATATATAACTTATCAATATTAGATTTTCCATAAGGGTAAAAGGAAAAGTATAAGCTGCTACTCATAAACAGGTTGGAGAAGCAGACCCAATTATTGATGTTATGGCTGTGATGTTAGAGAATATCTCAACAATTACAATGACATCCCGAACCACGGTCTATGCTGTCTATCGGACGGCTCAAATTGTAGCCACCTTACAAAACCTGTCGTATCAGAAAAAGGCAAGGAGTGAATATCCATGCTTTAATTCTTTCCTCTTTGGTTTGTGGCTTTAAGTTTCATAGATAAATTTGATTCTAAAAGTAACTCTATTTTCCTCCATAGGCATTCCCTGAGGCATTGTTTCACCAACTGCTTTTGGCTATGGTCCATCCAGATCATGAGACACGAGTGGTAGCTCACCGTATTTTTTCTGTCGTTCTTGTGCCAACTGCTTCCAATCCCAAAGTAATGGGTGTTCCACGAACACTTTCTAGAGCAGTCTCTTTTTTCACTTCTTCAGCTTCTATATTTGAGAAACTAAGACTGGAGAAACGTTCTTCAAGTGTAAGATTAAGGCAGTATAACAAAGAAAATGTTACTGGAGAGATTGAACCAGCCAGTGGCAATGTTGGCATCATAGACAGATTGAAGTCAAGCCATAGTCGGGTTTCTAGTGTGAATAACCCTCCTCTAAAAAATAAAATGGACGAAATTACTGCAAACAGTGATAAACAGAACTTGGTGAGTCTTGCATTTGAGTATACACTACAGATATGATGTTATCATGACTAAACTCAACTCTAACCACAGGATTCTCTTCTTACGTTAGCTTGAATTGGATGTTATCATGATTAACATTACTGATGGTCTTCTTTTCACTTGAGAACAGGAAGTTGCTGCGCTGAAGCTGAGTAGGCATCAGATAACCCGATTGGTATCATCAATTTGGGCACAGTCTATATCTCCTGAAAATATGCCTGTAAACTATGAAGCAATTGCTCTTACATACAGCTTGGTGTTGCTTGTTTCTAGAGCTAAGGTAATAACTGAATTCATGATTATGCTATATCTTCTTATATGATCTGAAAATAAATTTTAAAAGGCTTCTTCTCTTTGTATGGTGCTACTTTTATGTTTCCTTTTTCATGATAATACGCGATACTTGCAATTTTTTTACTATATTTTATGCTTGACGTTTGAATATTCCAATTTTCAACTTTTCTCATAACACGGAAAATGTGGGGGAAACGGGGACAAGCCAATACTCAGGATTAGTTGTACTTGTACAATGTAGTCAGCATTTTACAGCTTCCAAAATGGTGGACAAGCCAATAGTCACTTGTGACTTAACGGAACTAGGTTAGTTGTAGCATGTTTTGTGGAGTTGTTACCGACTGGTTTGATGTAACGCTATTACTTGTATAATTTTACTACTCTATTTCCCTATAAACTATAATGGTACCATGGATTTCATATTGTGCTTGTGAATGTATTGTGGGACATTAATGTCCGTGATGTTACTTATAGTATTAATTTTAAATTATTCTTGCTAAGATCTAGTAAGTCTGTTTGCATTATTCAGGGATCATACTGCCGACATAAAGATAAGATTTAAGGCTGCATACAGCTGTACTTTTCTTTTAAATAATTTTTCAAATTTATTTTGTCGTTGCAGAGTTCTTCTCATGAGTTAATAGTTCGGACTTTTCAGCTTGCGTTTTCTCTATGGAATATTTCTCTTAAAGAAGGTGAGCTTTCAGTTATGATAAACTTAAATTAGATTTTC
The DNA here is from genome assembly GCF_024323335.1 of Lathyrus oleraceus. NCBI lineage: Eukaryota > Viridiplantae > Streptophyta > Magnoliopsida > Fabales > Fabaceae > Lathyrus > Lathyrus oleraceus. The sequence goes on from NC_066581.1 coordinate 205,139,184, forward strand.
CTTTGCACTGATCTAATTTGATAGGTAGGCACTATTGATACATGATGTGTATTGGTAGGAAATAAAATTTTCAGCTTAAAAATTAGGTTTAGACTAAAAGATTATTTGTTAGCGAAAGCTATTAAATGCCGATTTTGAGCCGCAATAATCTAGATTGTAGCCACCCCACCATGTTTGCCGCTGCAGCTCCTATTGCTCTTGACATGGACTGTGGAGGACAAGTGATTGGTTTGGATTATAGGAGGGGTTACTTTGTTTTGCAAGGAAGAAAGGATTTTTGAGGAAGACGGTTAGGGCTATTAGTAAAAAAGAGAAAAGATGCAAAAGCTCCTTAGGTTATCTTGAGTTTGTCCATTGTGATTGGAAGATTTCTTGGTAAATTTCTGAAGAAAAAGGGACTTTTGATGAATTACACATTGTTTACCAAGCAGGTCTTGCAAAAGAAGCTACCATTTCAAAAATATTCTATATATCCATTTTACTAGAAACCAGATACATTTCTATTAGGAATGGATGTGAAACAAATACCAAGATAGTACAAACTTACTGTAATGTTGGCATATCATTCCTTTCAGCTCTTATTTCTACTGTTTTTGTAGGGCCATTGCCACCATCTCGTCGGAGATCACTTTATACATTGGCAGTTTCAATGATTATGTTTTCTTCAAAAACATACAACATTGTCCCTCTTGTCCAAAGTACCAAGGAAGTGCTTACAGAGAGAAAGGTAAGACATTTATGAAATTTCCTGCAACGTTATGCCTCATAGTAAGCCAATTATGGAGGTCTTAAAACCATAATTCAATGTTGATGTATAGGGATAATATATACAGAAAATATATACATATATATGTGTTAACAACATTGTGATGTCTAAGATCAAGCAATCAAATGAATAGATAGGGCACTGATTAAGGAATAAAAACTAAAAATTGTTCATAAGAAAGCAACATGTTAAATAAGGCGCTGGTTAACATTTGCTGTTAACTTCAAAGATGTGATCTCGGATTCTTAATTTTTTTTAACCAAAAAAAGTGCAAAAAGACAACAAATGAAGGACTGCAATGATCCTGGATTCTCGTTTAGGGGATTATCGGAAATAAAGCAACTTATAACCCCTTAGTTTTTACATTCTGGAATCAGGTTGACCCCTTCCTTCATTTGGTTGAAGACAAATTGCAGGCTGTCAGCTTTACACCTGACAATCTGACCATCAGCTATGGATCAAAAGAAGATGATGAAAGGGCCACACACACACTTTTGGAATTATTTTCTTCTGTACACCAAATGCAGGAATGCTTTGCATCTGAAATCGTCAGAAGCTTGGACATTTTTTCAAAAGTAAAGCTCCTGCGTCTTGTACACTAAGCCTTCAATTGTCGCGGGGTAAAATATATTCACACTTCTCAACATTTGAACCTTTGGTGTTTTGTACAGGCGGAATTACTGTCAGTAAGGGAGAAGCTGCTAGAAGAATTTTCACCGGATGATACGTGTAAGATTGGATCTCAGTTGAACATGAAAATTCCCAGAAAGGTGTGTCATGTGGATTTCTGAAGGATGGATTTTGTTCCAAAATAATTAACTTTGTTCTGATCTTTTTCTTTTCTTTGTTTATAATTCCAACTTCTGACCGATGTTGTTACTTTAACATTTTTCAGGATACTTCAGTAGTTGATGATGATTTTATTTATGAACTATTTGAAACTCAATTAAAACAAACTCCAAGGTTGTCCACGGAGGTCCCTAATCTTTTGAGTGCCAATCAACTTTTAGAACTAGTATGTGACACAATTTTTCCCCTCATACATTTGTGTTCATTGGATAGCATTATAAGCTCTTCTCTTATCAATGACACGAAATTTGGCCCCACACTTTTGATCGCAGGTTTTCGACCCATCTCATCCTGCTGGGAGGATTTCTGTATCGACTGCATTTAATACGCCTTATGAGGATATGGCTGATAACTGCGAGGTACTTATGGTGGGAAAGAACAAAATGTCTAGATTGATGAGTACTGCCGATCAGGCACAAAAAAGTTCAGCAAACTCCACTTTACCAACTCCAGACATTGAAACGAAAAACACGGATTCATCTTCCCATGAGGATCCCTTGAAGGTACTTGCTTGCTTTTGTATCCACATTTAGTAAATATATATGTTTTCATTTAGATATATAACATGCCTTTCTATTATAGCCAACGTCTTCATAACACCATTATTATTATTATTATTTACATATATAACTAAAATGGAATATCTAATCAAATTTTATGTAACATGTAGGTGGACAATTCTCTCCTAGATGATAATACTTTTGTGGAATTATACCAACCAACTTCTACTCCTGCTCCATTGTTTTGTGGGGCAGATTATCAAGATCAGCCTCAGTTTTTCCAACTGCCAACAGCAAGTCCCTTTGATAACTTTCTGAAAGCCGCCGGTTGTTGATCCTCTAGATGAATCGAATTACAAATTCTATGAGGTGGTTAAGAAATCATAACGAGGAAAGCAGTAAAGGCTTCTAAGCACCATAACTTCACTGGTGCTAAGGTCAAGCTATAATATATATCTAAAACGCTTAAATAGTCATTTGATCCCTGCATCTAAAACGCTTAAATAGTCATTTGGTCCCTGCAAGTTGACGTGTTATTTAATTTGTTCCCTAAATCTTTTATTTTTTTATTTTTTTGGTTTTAGTCCTTAAAATAAAAATCTGTAGGAAAATCTGCGGGTTTCCTGCGGATTTTCCTTTGAAATTTCCAGCGACTTTAAAATTTGCAAGGTTTCGGCAGATTTTCCTTCAAATTTTTCTGTAGATTTTCACTTTAAGATTAAAACCAAAATGATTTTAATATTCAGGGACTAGTTCCAAATAAAGGGAACAAATTGAAAAACACGCTAACTTGAGGGGGACCATATGATTATTTAAGTCTATCTGAAAATATCGTGCTGCTGTTTTGATCGTAATGGATTATGTTTCTGAATTTTTCGATATTCGATTTTTTTATTATTTTTTCACATAACCTTGTATGTGATGTGGCCTAGAAAGGCTTCATCCTATGCTTTCATTGTAAATTATAATACTCTTTTGACATTCTATATCTGTGTACATATACAGAAACGGCAGGTTTAATACATATAGAAGAAATTTATATGGTGCTCCACAGTGAAATGCTCATCTTTCAATCAATATTAATTTAAAGTCACATTATTTAAATTGATATACACTTACTTTTCACCATTGGTAATATCTCATTGAAAATTCCATGTTGGCAGAGGATTCTAGAAAGCTAAAAATTATTTATAGAAGCGAACTTGCTAATAAATATTACAAAGTAATTTAGCGATGCAACAAATCTGTAATTAAGTCTTTGTTCGGGAGTTTGGACGAAGCGTACTTGCCAATAAACATGACAGTAATTTAGTGTTACACCAAATTTGTAATTAAGTCTTTGTTCGGGAGTTTGGATGGAAGCGTACTTGCCAATAAACATGACAAAGTAATTTAGCGTTACACCAAATCTGTAATTAAGTCTTTGTTCGGGAGTGTGGACGAAGCGTATTTGCCAATAAACATGACAAAGTAAGTTAGCGTTACACCAAATCTGTAATTAAGTCTTTGTTCGGGAGTTTGGACGGAAGCATACTTGCCAATAAACATGACAGTAATTTAGCATTACATCAAATCTGTACTTAAGTCTTATGTTCGGGAGTTTGGACGGAAGCGTACTTGCCAATAAACATAACAGTAATTTAGCGTTACATCAAATCTGTAATTAAGTCTTTGTTCGGGAGTTTGGACGAAGCGTACTTGCCAATAAACATGACAAAGTAATTTAGCGTTACACCAAATCTGTAATTAAGTCTTTGTTCGAGAGTTTGGACGAAGCGTACTTGCCAATAAACATGACAAAGTAATTTAGCGTTACACCAAATCTGTAATTAAGTCTTTGTTCGGGAGTTTGGACGAAGCCTACTTGCCAATAAACATGACAAAGTAATTTAGCGTTACACCAAATCTGTAATTAAGTCTTTGTTCGGGAGTTTGGATGAAGCGTACTTGCCTATAAACATGACAAAGTAATTTAGCGTTACACCAAATCTGTAATTAAGTCTTTGTTCGGGAGTTTGGATGAAGCGTACTTGCCAATAAACATGACAAAGTAATTTAGCGTTACACCAAATCTGTAATTAAGTCTTTGTTCGGGAGTTTGGACGAAGCGTACTTGTCAATAAACATGACAAAGTAATTTAGCGTTACACCAAATCTGTAATTAAGTCTTTGTTCGGGAGTTTGGACGGAAGCGTACTTGTCAATAAACATGACAAAGTAATTTAGCGTTACACCAAAACTGTAATTAAGTCTTTGTTCGGGAGTTTGGACGAAGCGTACTTGCCAATAAACATGACAAAGTAATTTAGCGTTACACCAAATCTGTAATTAAGTCTTTGTTCGGGAGTTTGGACGAAGCGTAGTTGCCAATAAACATGACAAAGTAATTTAGCGTTACACCAAATCTGTAATTAAGTCTTTGTTCGGGAGTTTGGACGGAAGCGTAGTTGCCAATAAACATGACAAAGTAATTTAGCGTTACACCAAATCTGTAATTAAGTCTTTGTTCGGGAGTTTGGACGGAAGCGTAGTTGCCAATAAACATGACAAAGTAATTTAGCGTTACACCAAATCTGTAATTAAGTCTTTGTTCGAGAGTTTGGACGAAGCGTACTTGCCAATAAACATGACAAAGTAATTTAGCATTACACCAAATCTGTAATTAAGTCTTTGTTCGGGAGTTTGGACGGAAGGGAAGCAAAGATTTTCGAAAATGAATTTTTAAAAAAATATAGAAAAATAATTAACATTTTTAAAAAAAATAATTTTTATATATAATGATAAAAGAGGGTTAATTATTACTATATTTTTAATTTTTAGAATACTATGACATAAAAGGTATTTGGAAAATTTATGTAAGTTCTCTAAAATTTTCAAATTTTTCCTTTAATACAAATTTTAACTTCTCTTAAATTATGAGATTTTTGGTGTTATGAATAAAAATAAACCCTCTAAAACCCTTTCAATCAAAATTCTTTGATTATTTTCACTTAGTCCTTCTCTTTTTTAAGGTACTATGTTGTAATTTCCTCATATTTTCACATATGATATGTTATATATTTTTTAAGAAATATTGTCGTTGATAAAAATTGTATGTTATTTATGATTTAATTTTTGTTGATATATGCTGTATGTTTTCAAGATATGTTGTTGATAAAAATTGTATGTCGTTGATAATTTAGTTTTTATTGATAAATGATGTATGTTGTTTAAGGTATATTGTTGGTAAAAGTTGTATGTTGTTGTTGATTTAGTTTTTATTGTTATATGTTTTTTTTAAGGTGTGTTTTTGTTGATAAAAGTTTTATGTTGTTTATAATTTAAGTTTCGTTGAAATATATTATATGTTTTTTAAGATATGATGTTGTTAATAAAAGTTGTATGTCATTGATAATTTAGTTTTTGTTGATATATGTTATATGTTATTTAATGTATGTTATTGTTGATTAAAGTTGTAGGTTGATGTTGATTTAATTTTTATTGTTATATGTTGTATTTTGTTTAAGGTGTGTTATTATTGATAAAAGTATAATGTTATTGTTGATAAAAGTTGTATCTCATTGATAATTTAGTTTTTGTTGATATATGTTGTATGTTGTTTAAGGATGCTGTTGTTGATAAATGTTGTATGTTGTTTAAGGATGCTATTGTTGATAAATGTTGTATGTTGTTGTTGATTAAGATTATATTGTTATATGTTGCATTTTATTTAAGGTGTGTTGTTGTTGTTGATAAAAAATGTATGTTGTTGATAATTTAGTTTTTGTTGATATATATTGTATGTTATTTAAGGTATGTTGTTGTGAATAAAAGTTTGTATGTTGTTGTTGATAAAAGTTGTATGTTGTTGTTGATTTAATTTTTATAGTTATATGTTGTATTGTTGTTGATAAAAGTTGTATTTTGTTGTTGATAAAAGTTGGATATTGTTGATGATTTAGTTTTTGTTGATATATGTTGTTGATGATGATATATATGTTGTTGTTGATACAAATTGATGTTGTTGTTGATGATTTATATGTTGTATGTTGTTGATTTTTAATGATATACCTTGTACATTGCAGCTTTTATTATGTTAAACTAACACTTCTACTAGATGAATTTATTATGTCATATGTGATTTAAGTGTTTTATCAACTCGTCACTAACTAAATAACCTTTCTAACTGAATTAAAAGTTTATAATATAAAAAAATGAAGTTATATTAAAAAACCACTTACATTGATCAATATTTTTTGAGCTTTCTTCTTTCCATTCTACGTATCTATCTCCCTCTTTGAGAATTAGAATTTGGTTTAATGCTTGTAGCTCTTCAATCAACAATTCATTCTTACTAATTGAATAAACTAGTAGAGAATGAAGTGTTGGTTGAAGAGTCATAAACATTGAACTTAATTCTAACACTAAAAAAACGAGTGAGATATGGAGAATAAAAGGAAAAAAGTTAGGAAAATATTGATCATTGTAACTTGTTATTCTACTATAACTTAATTTGTCAAATTATTAATTTATATAATACATTTAAATGTTATATGTTTAGTGAATAGTTGTTGAAATAAACATTACACATTTGTTATAATAAATTCAAAATATCATATCACCACGGTTAAAAGATAAAGGCATAGTAAAATATTTAGCATTGAGCATTTCATTACGGTTGAAAAGAAAAAATATGGTGAAAAGTTGTGAAAACAGTCAAATTGCAGTCTTGGAAATCAAACCTCTAACCTATAGTTTTTATTACGGTTATCATTAAAAAAACAGTGGTCATAAATAAAACACTACTGTGTTTTTATCACGGAATCCTATCCATGGTGGTAAATAGAGTATTTAACACGGTCTTCCACCCATAGTAATATCCTTATGTAGTTTCCATAGTAGTGAATAGTGCATTAATCTAAAAAAAACTTTCATTTACTATTTGCAATTTCCAATATTTGTTGCTACCATCTCTCTAAAAAAACAGAAAAGTGAATATAAAAAATTTAGTAAAAAAGATTTAGAAGAAAAGAGAGAGAATTGTATTATATACTCATTCTCCTTGATTCATTCTAGAGGTGTGCAAAAATATGGTTGGTTAATCAAACTATATTACTAAATCGAATTGCATTGCACCATAAAAAAAATTGAACCACTTAAATGGTTAATGAACTGAACCATTTAAGTCAAACAATTTTAATTCAGTTTAAAATTAGTTCATAACCAATTTTTTTTCATAAACTGTTTTAATTATATAAATAAGTTTTTTTATAAAAAGAAGAATAATTATTGAGAGTGAAAAAATTAAAAATTATAAAAGGATTTTATTGAAAATCAAAAATAAAATAATAAAAACTATTTGTAATTATGAAAAAATTAAAAGGATTTTATTGAAAATCAAAAATAAAATAATAAAAAAAATATAGTTTTTTTGTATTCTGAAAGTTTTTATATTGAAAAAAATCTGTAAAAAAAATATTTTGTATTCCATAAAATAAAAAATATCTAAAAAAAATATTTTTTTGAAAATAAGTTTTTTTTATTCGTTAAAAAAATATAATCTAATTTGAAATTAAAAAAAAATATTTTTTCAAAAAAGTAAAAAAATTATTGTATTTTGATATAAAAAAGTTCTGGAATTTTTTTATTTGAAAAATAAAAATTTTAGAATAAAAAAATTTGTGTAGTGAAATATTACCCCCAAATTTTAAAATTTATTATTCTGAAACTTTTTGTATTGAAAAGAAATATAATTATTTATTCTGAAGTTTTTTTATTCTGAAACTTTTTAGTTATTTTTTTCCAGAAATTTTAGAAAATGTTATTTCGATTTTTTTTTCCAGAAGAATAAAAAGTTTATTTTTTTCTATAAATAAAAGAATTTTTTTATAAAAATAAATATTTTTAAATATTATAATTTTTTTTAAAATTAATCCTATGAAATTAAAAAAAGTGATTTTAAAAGAGTTAAAATTATAAAATTGATTTATAATTGCAAACTGATAATAAACTAGTTTATAAACACAAACTAGTGATAAACTAGTTTTAAACTTAATTGAAATCATTTTTATTGAAATGATTATTATAAACTGAACTGAACTATAAATATGGTTTGATTAAGTGCAGTTCATGAATCATGAACATCCCTAAGCGTAATGCGCGATTAGCTAATTCAAAATTAATGAGATGGAAATTAATTGTTATGTTGGTATTAGGGATTGAACTGTTACAGGACTGTTAAACTGTAAGTGCAGTTAGAAAGTACGGTTAGAGATTTGTAATTAGTTATTATAGTTACTGAATGTTAGAGAGTAGCTTGACAATTTAAACTTGGGGAAATTCTACTAAACTTATGTGATGTTTAGGAATGGCCCTAATGTCGTTGAAGTATTGCAGGATTTTACAGCTGGAAGCGCCGCCGAGCAAGCTAGTGGAAGGGAGGAGGAAAAAGTACTTTAATTTGTAATAGAACACTATGCAATAAGGCTTTGATTGGTAATAGAATTTAAGAAAAGGACTTTAAATTGTAAAAGTATTTTAATTTGAAATAGAACTTGGTTGGTAATAAAAACTTAATTTAGCAGCACTTTGATTTGTGATAAAAAAAATTGTTTATAATGAGGTGTTATTTTGCAATGATATTTGGGACTACTTCAAACTTGGAAAACAGAATAATAAAGGGTTGTATAAGTGACTCAAAGTAGCGTATGATTTCAAGGAGTGTTTAAGTGTGTGGAGATAAACATGCACCCTTGGACTTGTTTGAAAGAGAAATTTAATGGAACCTTTAGAGTAATGAAATGAGAACAAGATAACTTTGGTTAATGGTTGCACCCTTGACTTGTAGTTTACCAAAACCTTGATTTAAATAATAAGTTCTCAATAAAAACCCTTGAAAACTCCATCTATCATCCACAAGCAAATGCACCTTAACCCTCGACCTATTGATCACATTGATCCAAACCTCACCAAGACTTCACATTAATTTATAAGCAAGGTTAAACTAAAATGTGTAAATTCAAATCCAATGCATATGAGTATGAGATTACAATGTGGCCAACTACTTCAAACATGAACAATGTCAATATAAATGTGAGTGTCATAAATGGAAATAATATGGCAAAAACAGGACCATGTACAGGTCAAAGAAATAAAGACATATTAAGCAGGATCGAACCTAAAGTCTTCACATGATGTACATGGCCAAGGTCCAAATGGATAGCCATGAATGAACATGAGCACGTGGATGAACCAGAGGCCAAAGATCAGATAAAAGCAACAAATGGGGGGGGGGGGATTTTTAGGTACGACAGTAGGGCGACAACATTTTCAAAGTATCTACTCTAAATGATGTTCTCATGTCGACCCTTATGATAACTACATCTCAGGGACCCGCACTACTCAACCTCGTCCTATCTCATGTTTTCACTCTAGACTCAGATAGATAGTCTTTTCCACAAGGTTTGCAATCAGAGTAACAATCCAATAACACAACATAATGGAACCAATACAACAGATAATATCAATATAACAATATAGATAACTAAAGCAATAAAGAAAAGTCACACAAGTAAACAATCAAAAGGCACACAAGCAACCTAACTAGGTTTGACTCACTTAAGGAACCAGGTTCCCAACAGAGTCGTCATCTGTCGCACCTCAAAAAACGAGAACACGACTTAGCAAAGCACAATCGCACGCTCGTGGGATGGACTAAACAGAGTCGTCACCGAACTTTAGTTATTCCTAAAAAGAAAAGGGAAAATATCGATAAAACCCAAAAAAGAAGAATAGTGATTATGGTCGTCACAACCAAATCAGGGTTTGGGAGTCGATTACGCAAGGGGAAGGTATTAGCATCCCTCACGTCCGTTGTACTCAACAGGAACCATTAGGTTAGTTGTGCATGCTAGTGTTAGCTTAGAAAGATTAGGCTTCTCGAGTTATTAAGAGGGAAAGAAAAATAGGATTGAAAGAAAAGATAAAATGTTTTTGGATTTTTTTATTAATGTACGAAGAAAGGAGCTAAACCTAAATTTTTATTAATGGGCCTGACAAGATTTACAAATCCTTATCCTATGTATCTCCGGGTGCAATAGAGAACTCAAGGCTTATATAGTTCTGGGTAGAAAATGTTTGTTTCTTGGTCGATTTTAGAAAAAGATGCTTTGTGTCAATCGATGAAAACATTGTTGGCTACCCAAAACAAGTGAAGAAGGAAATGTTTGCATCACGACCGAATAGATTTACAAATCAACATTCGTGGGTAACGTCGCAAGCTTACTCACATGTTCAAGTGGACGAAACATTGTTTTTGCATCATCTCAAGACAAAATACCTTTCTCTTGAGAAAAGGGTTTAAGGATCAATCGCATGGCGGCGAGAAAAGAGTTTGATTGGTTTTAAGTATTTTTGGATGATGAGAGAGTTCAGAGAGACGAGAACTACATCTCGGCTCCTAACTCTTGGGAATTCGTGGACTATACCCCACTCCTTTTTCATTTTATTTGCAAAAGAAATCTGATATATTTAGATGTTTTTGAAGTTTGGCTTGAGAAAGCACACTCGAAGCTAGTTGAGGTTTATTAAGTGTTGTGGAATTGATTTAAGGATGATGAGAGTTTAGATTGTAAGAAGGCCCAAGAGTAAGTCATGTGGATCGGATATAGCAACGCACAAGTCATATGTACAACACACGTTCATAATAATTAAATTGAAAGAAGTAAAAACAAAATGAAACATGTACGGATTAAGATCGTGATGCGAGGATGCAAATCAATGTCACATAAGACAGGGAAGTTCAAGGAAAAATCCTAAGTGTAGCGGTGTATTCGTCGCTATATGATTTATCGATTAAACCATAAGCAAAGCATACAATGATTTTCGAGTCGCCACCGCACTTTTATTTATCCAAAGGACTGGCTAAAAAGCGAACAAAAGCCTAAGAAGTTTTGCACGTAGAAAACTAATAAAAAGATCAGAGAGTCTGGGTAAGGGGTAAATTACGCAATGGGAAGGTGTTAGGCACCCACTACGTCCTAGGTACTCCTAGGGAGCCCTTTTCACACTTGTTGTACTAAATTGTTATTTGTTATGACATAAGCATTGTGCAAACATGATTGGGATGGTGAGAAAAGAATATACAATTTTATTATTGGGTTTGAACGGATGAACCCGCTGCCTACGTACCTTCCATCAAAGGTAAGGATCAAAACGCCGTAGTTCGGCTAAAAGATTTCCAAAAGGTTGGTGGATTCAATTTTAAACAATAGCACTGAGGCTTTTCATTATCAATGGGAGAAAACTCGACCAAGACCAACATCCACCATGTGAGGATAGCTTCGACGCACTAGAGGGGTTAACCCTGTTTTCAGTACGGAAGTCTTATAGTCGACTCACTAAAGATAAGGTGAGGTTTACATCAACCACAATGATAATTGAAACCTATGGCTAATGTGTGAAAAGATTAACAATGGACAAAGCCAAAACAAGTGAATGGGTGAAGTTAATTGATTGTGATTATGAAAATGGAGTCAAAGTATGATTAAGATTAATTCAAATGAGTATTATGAAATGAAGTTTGAAAAAAGTCAAGGACTTGGGTCCAGGTTTTTAGTTTGGAAAACATGAAGATGTTTGCACAATATCTATGTTAAGTTTGAAATCAAAGTATGAAAAAGGTTTAGGACATAATGGGGATGAATGGATGAAGATGGATCGTAAAACTTCTTAGAAGGTTCACCTCTTGAAATCATATAGAAGATGATTCAAGTGTGTCCTTTGGAATAGGCAATGAATAATAATAATGTAAGCAAACAAATGGTACCGGATGCCATTCAATGGTCTTACTCCAATCTCACAAACAAAAGCGGATACCGGATACCACTAGATGGATTTACACCAATCTCCTAAAACAAAACTGGATATCAGAGGCCACTCAATGGACTTATACTAATCTCCTAAAACAAAATGAAACTTGGATACCGGATGCCAATCTGTCTGGACTTATACCAATATCCAACATATGATCATAGGAAAGCAAATGCCAACTTGCAGGGACTTACAATTGCATCCTCACATAAACAAACGAAAGCAAAACATGGATGTTAGATGCCAATCTGTCTGGGCTTACTCTCACATACACAGTATGATCCTAGGAATACAAATGCCAACTTGCAGGGACTTACAGTTGTATCCTCACATACAAACAAACCAAACAACATGTGATCATAGGAGAGCAAATGCCAACTTGCAGGGACTTACAGTTGCTTCCTCACATACAATCAAATAAATGCATCAGGCAAAGATAAGATGAGTGGCCAAGGTGATGGTCTTATACTCACTTCCATATCATAGGAGCAATGGCCAATGGATGGTCTTACAATTGTCCTCAATGGGTAAACAGCAATGATAATGTCACAAAGACAAATGAGATGATTATGCATTGATGACAAATGATGATGATAAATGCATAACATACAAGCAAACAAATGCATATGGAGCAATTAATCAATCAATGAATATCACACAGCACACTCTATAGCCAAACAAGGGGGGGCTCACACAAGAGGGTTTGACTATGAAAGTCCACTGTAATAGGTAAATGTCGCTCTTAACCTTGTCATTGAGAGGCTAAGGTGAAGCAGATGAAGAGGAGAATGAGGGGTGTGCCTCATTGCTTCTATCCCTAATCAGGGAGAGCATCAAAGAAAGTGTGGGAGTTCAGAAAGTAGGAACTCTCTCCACATTATTGACTCGATTAGATCTTGGGTTTTTATCTCAATGCTTCAACCATGTAATGGGAGCAAAGAGAGGACACACTGAATAGTGGGGAATAGATTGCTTATCCCTACCTTCCACCAATTGCCTTACTTGAAGGACTTTTCCTGCTTGGGACAATTTTAAACACACACAGGCATTGCCTCTTAAGGAGGACTTCAGACAGTTTGCCCGGTCAAATAACAGACCGGGTCTCCAGACTACATGAAGAAGAAAGGTTTATACCTCAAAAGCAATTGCTAAATAGCAAAGCAAAGCAAGTTCAAGGAACTTAAGCAACTAAAGTACCTGAAAAAGTCAAACTTATTAGTAGACAAGTTAACAGTTCAAATCAAAGGAAAATGAAACAACAGTCAACCACAGAGGGACCAATGTGCATAGCACAAGACTCAAGTATATGAGTCACACCTACAAAACAAGGGTTAGCACATGATATATACAATCCAACTCAATCAAATTTGAATGATCTTTGAGGCATTGGTGCTTAACCTGAAACAATAGCTCAATTGTAAGCTCAAAAGACCACTAGGGCTAGCCTAGGGTCAAAGATGAAAGAAAAAAGTCAAACAGCAAAGGAAAGTCAACCCAATTCATGTTCAAACATTTAAGAAGCAATCTCAATTGGATTCATAATCAAATCATGCACCATTGTCATTTCATGAACATAGGAAGGCAATGCATGGCAAGGGAAGCATACAAATAGGTCAACAGCAAGACTTCATTCAAAAGTCAACCCAAACAATCTCAAAAATTATCAAATAAATCACATTCAATCCTAACATCTAGCATGGCAAGCATGTCAAATTTCATGGCATTTGGATGAGAGGAAGGCAGTCAATTAAAATCATGAAGTCAACATAATTTCAAGTAAGCACAATGAAGGTCAACAAGCATGGGTCAATTTCAAAAAATCATATCAAATTGAAAACAGATGAGAAATGAATGAGATTAACACCAATGCAAAGGTCAAGATGTCTAGTTATCACATATGAAATTTCATGGTCATACAATAAGATTTGAGAATTTCACAAAAGATTTGGCAACATGTACCACATAAAGTCAACAAATGACTAAGCATGGAAGGAAATTTTCAAATAAATGGAAAACAGCATCATTAATTCCAAGAAAATTCATACACAAACTAGACATGTGATAGATCATTCATGCAAAATTTCAAGTGATTTGGAGGCCAGGAAGTATATGAACAAAAATCAAGAAGATGCACATCATTGGTGTGACACAAATTGTCACACCCTAGTTCACAAAATCATAACTAGCAAACCATAAATGATAAATGCACAATCTTTATATGGAAATGAAGGTGAGCATGTCTAGTTTTACCACAAAAAATTTCAGGGGCAATGGATATGTCATGACAATTTCACAAAAGAAATGGCACAATGTATCAATTATGCATACATGTCAAGAAAATAATTATCAATTAAAATCCAGCCAATGGAAAATTAATTAAAAATCACAATCAAATACTAGACATTCTTGTGAACATGATGCAAAAAAAATCAAAATTTTTGGAGTTGAAATGGATGAGAAATTAATTGTTGAAGTTGATGCACAAATTGATGAAACATGAAGCACATAGCAAGGCAAGAGGGTCAAAGCGATGGTCAACCGTGGCATATTTGTAATTAACCCCTCATTAATCAAAACGGTGTGTTTTGGGCAAGGCAAAGGAAATGTTCCTATTGGCTCTCAGCCAATGGAACAGTGCACAGGCCAACTAACTCAAATTTTCTGAGTTTTCAACATAAACCCTAGGGTTTAAGCATGGCATTCAACAAATTTATCAACAGATCAAACAACACAATGCAATAGCATGGCCATGGAAATCAATCACATAATCACAAGCAACAACATCAGCCAAACTCGTGCATACATAGAGACATGATTTCTGGAAAAGACCAGGGTTTCAAACTGCAGCAGCATTCATCATCATCATTCAAACATCAATCATCAAAACAACACTCGACCAGCATGGCAAACAGCAGGATATCCATCATTTTTATGATAACAGCAATAGACCAAAACATTCATGAGGAAATTCTGTGCATACTCATCATAACAGCAAGCATCATCATCTTTAATAAACAAAATTCGAAACAAGCATCATTCAAAAGCATGGCATGGGAATGGTTCATGCAGCATCAGATGACAACAAAACAAGCAAGATCATGTGAATTTTTCTGGGCAGAACAAGAGGGATTTGGAACAGCAGGGCATCGTGCAGCCAACACCAACAGACCAACATTCAAACAAGCATCACACAATAGCATGGTATTGACTCTCATACAATTAAAGCAATAGTAAACCAACACATTCATGTAAACTTCTGGAAAACTATCTAGGGTTTAAACAGCAGCATCATGTGTTCATCATTGTAAAACAAGCTTCAAGCAAAATCACATAATAACATGGCATTGGTGTTCAGGTAACATCATACAGCAACAAACCAAGTACAATCCTGGGAAATTCTGGAAAATGCCCTAGGGTTTCAATATGAACAGCATAACTTCATTCACACATGAAAAATCAAAGTGTCCAGAAAGTGAAATCAAGCATCCTAAAAGCATCATCATACATCAAATAACAAGAATGTGGCATCACATTTCATTAAATCAATGCTAGCAAGGTAAATCGAGCAGAAATAGGTTTGGACACACAAAATGAAATCCAGATTTCTTGGCCATGACACAACCATTTCAAGCAATCTATAGTTTATTAGAATCAGCTCAAGAAGATCTTTCACAATATATCATGGCATGGCAAAGGATTGAGTTCGAATACTTACTTGGTTTTGAAGCAAAATGTGAAACAGGGCTGCTTTGATGGTTACAAGTGCAAACAGATGCAGGCAATGCTTGGTAGTGAAGGATGCTTGAAGTCCTGTTGCTCAGCTATGCATGAAGATGTCCAAACCACAATCTGCCATTGTTGTATGCTTAGTGAAAACAGAACATGGAAGCTGCACAGGTGATGAATAATGCTTGAATGAGCTTCCAAATGTTGTTTAGAGCATGGAGGAACCAAGGGTGCTTGTGGTCTTTGGAGCTTTTAGCAGAAAATCCAAATCGAGCCAAATGCCAAAATGAGAGAATGTGTGTTTTTGGTCTGTTATGTGTGTTGTGCTACTGCTCAGGCCAAATGGTTTGTGGCTGCCGGGGTTGGCTTGTGGCTGTTGCTTCAAAATGGTGAGCAGATTAGGAAGTGGCAATGGACAGGTTTGGCTCCTTTGTGTTTGGATAGAGAGACTTGGAGTGCCAAAGCAGCAAGGTGATTTGGGAGAGTGTATGAAGTTGGTTGGTTTGTTATGGTCAGGTTGGCAAGCAGGATTTGAAGAAGCAAAGCAGGGTTGGACTGGCTTGTGGCAAGGTTGTCACTTTGATGCTTTTTTGACAGAAAAAGGAAATGCAAAGCAAGGGTTTGGAGTTTGACAGGATTTTTTAGGAAAGGCAAGGCAAGGCAAGGTTGGTTCTGCTACTGCAGGGTTTGACAGATAGTGTTAAAATGCCAAAGCAAACAAGGTCATTGCAGTTCCCTATAACAGGAAATGTTCAAGAGTTCTATGTTGTTTGTGGCTACCATTTAGTGCTTGGCTTTGACAGGTTTTGATGGATGCTGTTGGTTTAACATGATGAAGAGATGTGAAAAGTGTAATGGCTAGGTTTTTTTTTATTGGAAGTTGGACAGGGAATTTAGAAAATGCACAAGCAAGGTGAGTTGGAGAGAATGCTGTCTGCAGTGTTCTGTTGGCAAGGCTTTTTTTTAGCATGGTGAAAGATTTTTGTTGGTCATGTGTTGCCAAGGGCTTTCTTGCTGCAGGATGTTGGCTGCCACTTGCTTCACAATGATGAATATGGATGTGTCATCAAAAATGCCATGCTTAAGTTCTTTTTGAAATCCTTTTGACAGCCTTTTTTTTCTATGCAACAGCAAAAGTGAGATCTTTTTAGTGAGTCAGCCATGCTTTTTTTCTGCTGCAGTATGTTGCTACTGTCCTATGTGTGTGTTCATGACAGAAAAATGATGGTGCAAAGTCTGCTGTCATAGTACAAAGTAATGGCATGGAAGCATGGAGAAAACATGTACTTTTCCCTCAATCCAAGCACACAAGGGATGGCTCTTGTTTTGCTGGTTAGTTTGCTGCAAGATGAGGCTCTAATGACAGCAAAAATGGCCTTCTAACTTTCTGTCTTGATGAAGTACAGGGCAAGGCATGGTGGAAGCATGGAGTAGTAGGGTGAAATTGTACTTTTCTTACAATTCAAGCAACCAAACAATGGCCTCATGTACTGCATAAAATGGGCTTGCAAACACATTCTAAATGACATTTATGAGCTGTTCCAATTGGCCAAATGTTAGAAAAATGTTTAAATCAAAAAGTCAACTCTTGGTCAAACTTGCATTTAAATGAGAAATGTCAAAATATGCCATTTTGATTGGTGAAGTTTTGGCACATGAAATCTATATTTTTGGAAATAGGGGATCAAATGTGACTTGTAGGAAAAAACCCCACCAAAATTGGCCAAACGGTTTGGGAGATATGGCTCTTTGAAGTTCAAGATTTTCTGAAATCGATTCGATCATAACTTGCCAACCACACATGGGAATTAAGAGTTCTAGGACTTTTTGGAAATGGGAGAACAAGATCTTCAACTTTCATGTTGGGCAAAAATTCATTTGAGGCTTGTATCATGATGTAAGTTTGAGGATCAAAACTTTCCATTTCTGGTAAGTTTCAGTTACAGGCCCAGTTTCCATTTCTGGAAATTTTCTGTTTGACTTCAAATTCTTCCATGATGAGGTTGGACATGACATATGAGGCTTGTATAGACATGAATGAACTCCTTCAAATCAATTCCATCCATCAAATCACTGATTAAATGGCCAGTTGACCAAGTTTGACTTTCTGTTGACTTTTCTAGGGTTTTGCATGATTGAACCACTTCTGATGAATTCCAAACCCTAATTCCTTGAGACCTTGATTTCCAATGATGTCCCAAGTTGTGTGAACTCTTGATTATTGGTCATGGTGCCCAAATTCTGCAAGAATGGCCATCATCCATTGCTTTGACTGACTGTTGACTGTCTTTGACCTAATTGCTGATAATTGCTTCAACTGCAAGCGACAAGGTTAGACTGACAATATTTTTGTACTTTTTGGATGATAAACATATGAAAAGCAATAATATACAAATGCAAAACATGCTTGGTGATCAAGAACCACACACACAAGGCAACCTACCCACTAGGAGGGAAGCAAAGGCATGCAATGATCCTTGAGGCTATGATATGAGATGATATGGGCCATGAGGGATCTTAGGGCCAAAATTGGGGTCTTACAGATGCCCCTATTTAAGGTCATGCTAGCCGGAGAAGTGAAGTTTAGAAATCTTCATCTCGACGCGGTAGAATGGGCTTAAATAACAGTAATGAGACAAATTTTGGTCCCTAAGAGACCTCATGATGCAAATGTATGTATGCAAAAGACACAAATTCTGTGGGGAATATGGTTAACACAGAAGAAAAGACGATCCTATCGGAGTAATACACTCACCAGGACCAGAGACTCTGACAAGACTTTAGTTGGGGATAAACAACACTGACACAGCGTGAACAAGACACGACTCTGATTAGAAGATAACAGAAAACAGAATGTAGGCCTCACTGGGGAGTGAAGGACTCACACTGGGAAAAGAAATCCAAAGGAAAATAAATCCATTGGAGAGACACAAGCTGACTCCTGGGGAGAAGCAACGGGAAAACTTCACTGAGGAAGCACCAAAGAATGAGGTGTTACCGGTATGAGGGTAACAAAAATCAGGAAGGAACACCAAGGATACCGGGTTGTAGGTATGTAACAGGTGACCGACCAAAGACGTGAATTGGTGTGTGTTCCAAAACACTCATCATCCTGAAGAGAGCGAAAGCAAACTTGTTTATAGGATGACTATTTGATTCTGTAAAGAATGCAAATCTTACTCAGTTGGGGGAAACAAACAAAGTGTTTGACAAAAGAGTGCATGAGATATTATCTATAGCCGTCAAAACGTAGATAATATACTCGCATGGAAAATTATCCTGAACCGGGTTGTAGGTTGTTTATAGGATAAAATCCGAAGACGTGAATTGGTTTGTGTTCCAAAACACTCATCACCCTGAAGAAAGCTAGGACAGCAGACTTGTTTATAGGATGGATATTCGATTCTACAAAGAATACGAATCTGACTCTGCGGAGAAAACAATCAAAAGATTGACTCGAGAGTGAACGAGATATATACCATTACCGTCAGAACGTGGATAGAATACTCACAAAGGAAGATTATCCTGAACCGGGTTGTAGGTTGTTTATAGGATAAAATCCGAAATCGTGAATTGGTTTTGTGTTCCAAGACACTCATCACCCTGAAGAAAGCTAGAACAACAGACTTGTTTATAGGATGGACATTCGATTCCACAACGGGAAAACGAATCTTACTCGACTGGGGAAGATCAACAAAGGATTCCGACCAAAGAGCGCATGAGACATATTATTCATAGCCGTCAAAACGTGAATAATAACCTCGCATGGAAGATTATCCTTAACCGGGTTGTAGGTTGTTTATAGGATAGAAATCCGAAAAGAAAGGCATCAGGATACCAGAATAGGTATATAATGGTGACCAATCAAAAGGAGCAACAGACATTACCGACAAAAGGGTAAATGAAAGGCGATCTGCTGAGGATTCACTGGTGAAAACCAATGATCCAGGGAACACAATCACTGACACAAGGTGAAAGGACCCACTGGGGATAAAATTGCTAGCATACGGCAATTATCCACAAAAGACTTGCGAGGGATATAAGTGCTGATCTGAGCAACTTATCCAAGCAAAGGAAAAATCAACATCAAGAACTAGATGAAGATAACCACAAAGGGAAATTGTCATCGGTTGAGATGAACAACAAAGTTAAATCTGCGAGTGGAGAAAACAGGGTTTATGACTACCGGTTTGTAAGTAGAAAAACCGCAAAGATAGGACTTACGACTGCTGGTTCGTAGGCAGAGGGCCAAAAAGGGTGGAGATGACCACAAAATTAGGGTTTACATCTACCGAATACGGGATAGAAGACCAACAACTCCACGTGGGGATAGAACGAATCACAAATCCGCACGGGAAACCAAAATAGGGTTTATAACAAACCACAAACTGCTGGAGAGCAGGAAATAGGATTTACAACTACCGACTGTTAGGTAGAAAACCAAAACTCTGGCTGGAGAATAAAAGGTGTATAACCACAAATTCTGTCAAGAAAGCCAGGAAAAGTAGGACTTATAACCACAGGTATGAGGGTAGCGGCCCAAAATTACTCCGCTGGGGAACAACCCACTGGGAAGCACAAGACATTTGACAAATAGCCAATTCGGGAATAATCCGAAAAGACAGACTGAATCAAGACACGTCCTAATGAGGATGTAACTCAAATAGGAACATCCATCCCAATATATGTGTTGGGAGGAAACAGAAGAAACCGTCATCCACGAGGATATATCTCAGTGGGGAACTGCAGAAGGAAAGGCAACATTTTCTGCTTATGGGGCTGACTCTATATGGAGAGATTTTAAACACCCGACATCTGCTTGGGGAGATCTATAAAGAGATCTATATCACCCGTGCAGGAGAACACGACAAGCAAAAGATACATGGCAAGAAATGCAACATGAATATCTGAATGTTTATGAATATGCATGAATATGCGTGATTTATGTTTGATGAATGCTGACAAAACAGACAATTCTAACACAAACAGGTTCAGGAATCAAAACGTCCGGTATTATACTTCCAGGGGAACAACCAGCTGGAGAGCCAATCTGCGGAGATCTTCATGCTGTAAAGCAAAGATCTGCGGGCACTGCTGAAGAAGCAGAGGATCAGAGATATCAGGAAACAACCCAATCAGGGTACAGAAAGTCACAATGGGCAAAGCAGCCACCAAGACAAATCTGTAGGGGAACAAGAGAAATCCCAAAGTATCAGCAGGGGATCTCAGTGTCAACTGAGAAACAAAAGGATGCATTGCACAAGCACGAACTGTTATAGAAGCAAATCCACATAACTCCGCTGGGGAACAACCCACTGAGGGAGAGTGATATCATCCAAATAGAATCTAACTGCATAAGCAACTCTACTGGGGAAAACTGTCGGCTACTCTCTTGGGGAACAACCCACTGAGGGAGGACAGATCAAACAAGTAGATTCTGCAACGAACCACTCTACTTGGGAAAGAATATGCATAGCAAACTGATCACAACAAGTAAATTCTGCAATATAAGCCACTCTACTGGGGATCACAAACAGTCAGGAAATTAATCCGTTCTCTGGATGGTAGAGCCATCATCCGACCATACCGGGGATTGAAGGAGTACTCAACAGGCGAAATTGCCATAACAAATACTCTGCAGACTATGCTGAGGAAAAAGATGGTTGAAAACACTGGGATGTCGACCCAATCAACCGCTGAATAGGAAAATAAATCCTACTCTGCTGAAGAGAACAAACTCTGATGGAGAGATAGCAACAATTCCGCAGACGACTTCGCCGGGGAAAGGTAAAGTACCGGGTATCAAACCGCCGGCTTACCGAGTCTTCAAAAGAAAGCGATCGTGCTGAGGAAACAACTCCGCTGGCAACTGCATTGGGAAGAGTGATAACAACTCTGCTCGCGAATCCGATGGGGATATCCATAACAGCTCTACTCATGACTGCCGAGGAGACAAATAAAGTCTGGGGCATACGACCCACTGGAGAAAGTGACGGGGCACCAAGATGACAAACCATCAACCGCCGAAACTCACAAGGAAACACCCATGCTGGGAAAACTGCTGCTGGAGAAAACGAAGTCTTCAACAACACTCTGCTTGCGACTATACTGGGGGAACAACCCCAACAACAACTCTATTTGAGGAACAACCCCAACAAAGATCTGAAGAAAGAAGATACCACCAAACCAGGAATATGAACCAATGTCCTACCTGTTGGAAATCATGCCACCCTCGGGAGAGCACTGAGATATTCTTGAGTATCCTTTCAATCTTGTGAATGTTCACTTTGTTTAAAACAATTTTTTTGAAAAATTTTGATTTGTTTAAAACAATGATATTTTATCAATTTAAAACATGCAAAACATTTGTTGAATTGAAACAAATAGGAGTGCAAATAATTGGATAAAAAGCTCAAATTGATTTGATAGAATGGTAGTCTGCAAATGGCAAGACTCCATAGATCTGTACAAATTTGAAATCAGTGATATATATTGGAAGAGGGCTACATTGAACATAATGATCCTTTCTCTACCAATTTGAATCTCGATGTATTCGAAGCTTCGGTTGACGGCGAATCGAGAATCTTCTGACGAAATGACGACTGATGAACCAGAAAGTCTTGTCAGGATGCAGTTACTTGCCAAATCCCTAATTTTTGCCTAGATTGCCCCAGGGTGAGGTACTCAATCTAGCGGGATGCAAATATTCTCTCTTTTTTCATGTCTCTAATTTTTGCCTGGATTACCCTTGCGGGTTCTCCACCGAGACGCTTATTTTTGCCTAAGCCGCCCTTTCGGGTTTTCAACTTAGCGAGCTATTCTGTTTTGCATTTTTTTTTTTTTTTTTTTTTTTTTTTTTTTTTTTAGGCAAAGTATCTCTTGACTGCATCTGAATTCACAGGACGAGTGAAATCCTCCCCATCCATTGTTGTAAGCATTAAAGCACCGCCTGAAAAGGCTCTCTTAACAACATATGGACCCTCGTAGTTTGGAGTCCACTTGCCCCTGGAATCGGGCGCGAAAGACAAAACTTTCTTGAGCACGAGGTCACCTTCTCGGAACACACGAGGCTTGACCTTCTTATCGAATGCTTTCTTCATTCTCTGCTGATATAACTGACCATGACACATGGCAGTTAATCGCTTCTCTTCGATCAAATTCAACTGGTCATAACGACTCTGAATCCATTCAGCATCAGTCAACTTGGCTTCCATCAAGACTCGCATTGATGGGATCTCCACCTCTACTGGGAGAACGGCTTCCATGCCATAAACAAGAGAAAAAGGGGTTGCCCCTGTTGAAGTGCGTACAGACGTACGGTATCCATGCAAAGCAAATGGCAGCATCTCATGCCAATCTTTGTACGTGACAGTCATCTTCTGGATGATCCTCTTGATATTCTTGTTAGCAGCTTCAACAGCCCCATTCATCTTAGGTCTGTAAGGAGAGGAGTTATGGTGTGCAATCTTGAATTCAGCGCACAACTCATCCATCATCTTATTGTTCAGATTGGATCCATTATCAGTAATGATCCTCTCTGGCACACCATAACGGCAAATCAGCTGGTTCTTGATAAACTTCACAACCACCTGTCTGGTTACATTCGCGTATGAAGCGGCTTCAACCCATTTGGTGAAGTAATCAATCGCTACGAGAATAAACCGATGCCCGTTGGATGCTTTCGGCTCAATCATGCCGATCATGTCGATTCCCCACATAGAGAAAGGCCATGGTGATGAAATCACATTCAGGAGTGTCGGAGGAATATGAATCTTATCCGCATAAATTTGACACTTGTGACATTTCTTCACATACTTGCAACAGTCAGACTCCATTGTCAGCCAATAATAGCCCGCTCTCAACATTTTCTTAGCCATGGCATGTCCATTGGAATGAGTACCAAATGAACCCTCATGGACCTCAGTCATCAATAGGTTTGCTTCGTGTCTATCCACGCATCTGAGCAAAACCATATCGAAATTCCTCTTATACAGCACTTCACCACTGAGGTAGAAACTGCCTGACAACCTTCTCAAAGTTTTCCTATCTTTCACAGATGCCCCAGGCGGGTAGACCTGGTTCTGGAGGAAATTTTTGATATCAAAATACCAAGGCTTGTCATCTTTCACTTCTTCGATTGCAAATATGTGAGCTGGTCTGTCCAAGCGCATCACAGTAATATTGGGGACATCATTCCACCGTCTGACCACTATCATGGAAGCAAGCGTTGCAAGAGCATCCGCCATCCGATTATCCTCTCGAGGAATGTGATAAAATTCAACTTCTGTAAAGAATGTTGAAATTCTCCTTGCGTAATCTCTGTACGGAATGAGACTTGGCTGGTTCGTCTCCCATTCACCCTTGATCTGATTGATAACTAGGGCCGAATCACCATAGACATCAAGATACTTGATTCTCAAATCAATGCATTCTTCAAGTCCCATTATACAGGCTTCATACTCCGCCATGTTGTTCGTGCATTTGAAAGTTAGCCTTGCTGTAAACGGAATGTGTGAACCTTGAGGAGTGATAATCACTGCCCCAATTCCATTTCCATATTGATTAACAGCGCCATCAAACACCATCGTCCATCTGGAACCAGGTTCTGGACCTTCATCAAGTGTAGGCTCATCGCAATCTTTCATCTTCAAATACAGAATTTCCTCGTCAGGGAAGTCATACTGAACAGACTGATGATCTTCAATCGGCTGGTGCGCTAGATGGTCAGCCAAGATACTACCTTTGATAGCTTTCTGAGCTCGATACTCAATATCATACTCAGACAACAACATCTGCCAACGGGCAATCCTCCCAGTTAAAGCAGGCTTCTCGAAGATATACTTAATTGGGTCCATTCTGGATATCAACCAAGTTGTATGATTTATCATGTACTGGCGCAAACGCTTAGCAGCCCAAGCTAAAGCACAGCACGTCTTCTCAAGTGTAGAGTATCGAGACTCACAATCAGTAAACTTCTTACTGAGGTAGTATATAGCAAACTCCTTCTTCCCTGATTCGTCTTGTTGACCGAGTACACAACCCATCGAGTCTTCAAGAACTGTTAAATACATGATCAGAGGTCTTCCTTCCACAGGCGGAGACAAAATCGGAGGTTCAGACAGATAATCTTTGATACTGTCGAAAGCTTTCTGGCAATCCTCGGTCCAATCATGCGACTGATCTTTCCGGAGGAGCTTGAATATCGGCGCACATGTGGCAGTCATGTGGGATATAAATCTGGAAATGTAGTTCAAGCGGCCAAGAAAACCTCGGACTTGCTTCTCAGTTTTGGGTGCAGGCATCTCTTGTATTGCTTTGACCTTTGCAGGATCAACCTCAATACCTCTTTCGCTTACCATAAAACCCAACAATTTGCCGGAACGGACTCCAAATGTACATTTGTTCGGATTCAGGCGAAGTTTGAACTTTCTCAAACGCTGAAAAAGCTTCAACAAATGCTCAACATGCTCAACTTCCGTTCGGGACTTAGCGATCATATCATCAACATAGACTTCGATCTCCTTGTGCATCATGTCATGAAACAAGGTAGTCATAGCTCGTTGATACGTGGCTCCGGCGTTCTTCAAACCGAAGGGCATCACTCGATAACAGAATGTTCCCCAAGGTGTGATGAATGTTGTCTTCTCCATATCCTCTGGTGCCATCTTAATTTGATTATAACCGGAAAATCCGTCCATAAAGGAAAAGACTTTGAATTTGGCTGTGTTGTCTACCAACATGTCGATGTGTGGTAGAGGAAAATCATCTTTTGGACTAGCTTTATTCAAATCTCTGTAGTCGACGCACATACGGACTTTTCCATCCTTCTTAGGAACAGGCACAATATTGGCCACCCATTGAGGATATGTCGAAGTCACCAGAAACCCCGCATCAATTTGCTTCTGAACTTCCTCTTTGATCTTCACTGCCATATCTGGATGAGTTCTTCTGAGCTTCTGCTTCACAGGCACGCACTCAGGCTTCAAAGGCAGGAAATGTTGCACAATATCTGTATCTAAACCCGGCATGTCTTCATAGGACCAAGCAAAGATATCTGAATATTCTCGTAGCAAACTGATCAAATCTTCCTTGACAGACTCTTCAAGAAGTGCCCCGATCTTCACCAGACGAACACAATCCTCAGACCCCAAGTTGACTGTTTCCAAGTCTTCGAGATGCGGCTGAATGATCTTCTCTTCGTGCTCAAGGAGACGGGTAATCTCATCAGGAATCCCCTCAACGTCATCTTCTTCTGTCTCAAATACAGGGAATTCAAAATTGGGAGATGGCGTTGGATCATTATGTTCAATGGGTTTTAGGATCAATCTGCATAATGATTTTGGTTAAGGAAAAACTTCAGCATTTAAACAAGCAAACCATTATGCAGATGAAAAAATGTTTGCTCTCTTTTTTGTTTTTATGGTTTTTTGTGATCACTGATTTCATGCAGAAAAGCAAAAAGTAAAAACAAAGGAAAAACAAATGTTAAACAATGCATTAATTGAATGAAAACATCATTGTATTAAATGCCGCCAACAATGTCATCACTTCTCCTTTTGGCATGGGAGAAGGTTTTAAACAAAATGAACAATTTACTCTGATCTATGGATGACTGTAGGAACATCTACAGCGACCCAATTGTGGCAGACACCACCAGGAATAACAAAATTGTTCATGTCCTCTGCTTCCTCTTCAATGATGGCAGCAGCTTCCTCTTCTTCAGGTTGATTGGCGTGAATGAACCCTCCACTCTTGAACAGACCTTGCTCATTGCATGCCCCAGAACCATAGCCAATGCCAGCCCGGGATTTGTTGTCTTCAAGTTCAATCACCTTCCCCAAACCAGCAACTGCACCACATTCAATGGCCAGCTTAGCATCACGGTAGGAAGTGAATGAAGGAGACTTCTTCTCGATTGGTTCATCAATAGATAAAGCTTGGAACTGAGTTCCAACTTCATCCTCTGCGTCAATGTACGAGAAAGAAGACAGATGGCTAACCAGGAGAGCCTTTTCTCCCCCTACTACAACCAATTTCTTGTTCTTCACAAATTTCAGCTTCTGGTGTAGGGTGGATGTCACGGCGCCAGCCTCGTGAATCCATGGTCTGCCTAAGAGACAGCTGTAAGATGGGTGGATATCCATTACTTGGAAAGTGACTTGGAAATCACTTGGTCCTATCTTGATAGGGAGATCAACTTCCCCAATCACGGTCTTGCGCGACCCATCAAACGCCTTCACAACAACCCCACTCTGCCTCATAGGAGGACCTTGATATGATAGTCGAGAGAGTGTGGATTTTGGCAACACATTAAGAGAAGATCCAGTGTCCACCAACACATTGGACATTGCATCAGATTTGCAATTCATAGAGATGTGCAAAGCCATGTTGTGGTCTCTTCCCTCCTCGGGGAGATCAGCGTCACAAAAGCTCAAAGTGTTGCAAGCGGTAATGTTTGCAACAATGCTATCAAATTGTTCCAGGGTGACGTCGTGATCAAACATGCCAGGTCCAAGACTTTCTGCAGAGACTCCCTATGAGGTTCTGAATTCAGCAATAGAGAAAGAATAGAGATCTTGGAGGGCGTGTGTAGAAGCTGGTCTACAATATTGTACTCACTCTTTCTGATGAGCTTCAGCATCTCATCAGACTCTTCATCAACAATGCCACTCGGGCCAACTGAAGAAACAGGAGTCTTTTGTACGGAGGAGGAAGGTTGGGCAACATCAAGTGCCGGATTCTGAACA
This sequence comes from Lathyrus oleraceus, assembly GCF_024323335.1. NCBI lineage: Eukaryota > Viridiplantae > Streptophyta > Magnoliopsida > Fabales > Fabaceae > Lathyrus > Lathyrus oleraceus. Next base: position 205,166,621 of record NC_066581.1, read on the forward strand.
TTCACAGCATTCCCTACAGGGGCTCAACAACAGTGTCAGAAGTGGTAGCCTTTGCTGGCGCAGAAAATACACGACCACTGCGGGTCAACCCACTGACATCAGCAATAGTGGTTACGGAAGTGGAAGGTAAAGGCACCTCGACCCCATCCTGGACAGCAACAGGATTGTATCTGAAGGTACAGCTTTGTCAGATGAATAGGGCACAGGGCCAGCTGGTTTAATGACCAAGGAAGGGGAAACCTTTGGCTTGTTGCTATTATAGCAAATAACAACTGGTTCAGGCAGCTTGAACACTGGTGAAATGACGTTCACTTCAGGTTCGACTTCATCAACATTGCGATTCTGCAGAATCTCAATGGTACCTTCATTCAACAACTTCTGAAGTTCTCTGCGTACTTGATCGCAACCCAGACGATTAACCGAACAAACGCGGCACTTGTCGTGGTTATGCTCCAAATAACTGTACTGACACAGCATTTTATGTAAATCAACCAACGACTGCCTGATGTGGCTGACATACTTGACCTTGTACCTCCCAAGGCATTCTTGAATCATGTTGACAGATTTCCCATGCGCAGGCAATGGGTTCTTGGTGACGTTCGGGCTTGAGTCCTCAAAACTCAGGATTCCACTTCTCATAAGGTCTTGCACCTTAGTCTTCAGCTGGAAGCAATTCTCAATATCATGGCCCGGAGCACCAGAATGATAGACACAGTGTAGGTCAGGCTTATACCACCACTGAGGGTTGACCGGTATAGCCGGAGGATCTCTCGGAGAAACCAACTTCCGCTCTATTAGAGAGGGATATAACTCCGCATACGACATAGGAATCGGATCAAAACTGATCTTCTTCCTTTCGTAACCCATGTTTGCCTGATTACTCGTACTCCCACGAGGCTGATAAGCCTGTTGCTGTGGACGAGATTGTTGTTGTTGGTACTGCGGTTGTTGGTATTGTTGCTGATGCTGATACTGTTGATGTTGAGGAGTATTGTCCTTGAAAACAGGTGCTACGTGAGCCACCTGGTGCTGATGACTGACATGTCGTGCAGGATTCCTCTGAGCAGAGGGTCTTCTGTGTTTGGGCTGAGATTGAACGGCATGTGCTTCACCTTCTTTCCTCTTAAATGCCCCATATCGTTTAGAGGAAGAGCTATCATCCTTAGCCAACCGTCCTTCACGGACACCTTCTTCGAGACGCATCCCCATGTTCACCATCTCGGTGAAATCAGAGGGAGCGCTTGCTACCATCCGCTCATAATAAAATGAGCCAAGAGTCTTCAGAAAGATCTTGGTCATTTCCTTCTCTTCCAGCGGTGGAGTGATTTGAGCTGCCAGCTCTCGCCATCTCTGGGCGTACTCCTTGAACGATTCCTTGTCCTTCTGGGACATGGACCTGAGTTGATCTCGGTCAGGCGCCATATCGACGTTGTACTTATATTGCTTGACGAAAGCTTCGCCAAGGTCATTGAAAGATCTGATGTTGGCGCTGTCCAAGCTCATGTACCATCTGAGCGCGGCACCAGATAGACTGTCTTGGAAATAATGAATCAGGAGTTGATCATTATCAGTCTGTGTTGACATCTTCCTGGCGTACATGACCAGGTGAGCAAGCGGACAGGTGTTCCCTTTGTATTTTTCAAAGTCCGGGACCTTGAATTTGATCGGTATCTTGACACCGGGAACTAGGCAGAGTTCGGCTGCAGACTTGCCGAATAGGTCTTTGCCTCGAAGAGTCCTCAATTCCTTTCTCAGCTCAAGGAATTGATCGTTCATGGCATCCATCTTTTCATGAACGTCTGCGCCCTCAGATGGCTCGGAGTGATAGATGATGTCGTCTACCCTTGGCATGGTATGCACGACAGGAGGAGCGGCGATAGGGACCGAGCTAGACGCCGGCATTTGAGCGAAGGTTGGCGCAGGAATATCTGGCATAAAACCTGGGGGCATGCCCCAAGGAAACCCGGGCGGCATGGCATTGGGCGCGTGGGTGCTGACTGGCACTGTAGAAGTAGCTACCTCTGAAATGACTGTCCTCTGAGCAGGAGTTGCAGGCGTCGGAGCAGGTTGATTCTGAGCGGCAAGGAGTTGCTCCATCAAAGCGCCAAGTCTGGCGACCTCTTCCTTCAATTCTCTGTTCTCTTGTTCCAACTGCTCCATGATTCTTGCAGAGTTGACTCGCGTATAATACCGGTGAATCAGCTTGTCTCAAAATAAATGAAGAGCAAAAGTTAGGACAGAAGACCAGAAACAAAGGGGTACCTGTTTATGCAAGAATGATGCATGAAATGCTTGTGCAAATGCTTTGTTTTCAAGGAACCCTTAGGGTATTTTTGCAATATTTTGATTAATTTAAGCATTTTTGATTCCTCATGGAAAATATTTCATTCAATACATCAAGACAAAAAGTACAGCATTTTAAATTACAAAGAGAAAAGGTAAATGACATCCTATGGATCCCTAAAAGCTCGGGATGCTGGAAGACGAGAAGTGCACAACTTCTTGATCTCTCTCTCATAGGCCGCTTCCATGTCAGCTTTCTCCTTTGCAAGTCGATCATACCTCCTCTTCCAGAATTTGGAAGACTGAGGAAGCAGAGAAGTCCAAGCGTCGTTCGGATCATCGATCACTCGGTGCTCGAGGAATTCAATCATAGCGTCCTTCTCCTTGAGCTGCTGCAGCAATTCCTCCCTCTCACGGATCCAAGCACGCGAAAGGTCTTCTTCTCTCAACTCCTCTACACGTTGGGTAGGGAGGGTTGAAGGCCCAGCCACATCCAACGGTGTAGGTCTTGGATAATCATACGGCATCAAGTAGGTAGCAGCCCTCTGTCTGACCCAAGAGGTGTATGGCTCCAAAGCAATGCAGTTCTTTGGGCCCAACTCATTCCTACTCTTCTTGTGAACACTGCGCCATGCACGGACAAATCTGGCTTTCAGGCCTTGGGGATCTTTACCCTCCTGAAAGAACACACCTTCTAACAGAATGCTATTAGGTTTATCCTTTAGGGGGAACCCAAGCTGGCGACGTGCAAGTATAGGATTGTAGCTGATCCCACCACATGTACCAAGAAGGGGCACATTAGGGAATTCACCACAATAGTCGATGATCTGGACGGTATCGTACACGCGATCATACCAAGTGATATCATCATTGGTGAGAGACATGAGTCTCTGAGACCACCGTAGACATCCCTTGTTCTCCTTGAAAGCAACCGTCTGCGGCAAGTGCGAAATAAACCACTTGTACAGCAGGGGTAAACAGCAGACAATGACTCCTCCATTCTTCATATTCCTCAGGTGCAAGGAGACATATGTATCACCCAACAAAGTCGGAACTGGATTAAGAACCGAGAAGATCCTAATGGCGTTCATGTCCACGAACTTGTCGAAGTTGGGAAATAGCACCAATCCATAGATGAGTAATACAAAGAGAGCCTCAAAGGCATCCTCACTCATGGCCTTCCCATAAAAGGTAGCTTGGGCAATGAGGAACTCGGAAGGAAAACCCTGAATTCCGCCTTTGGTAGTCAGGTTAGCTCTAATCAGATCTTCATCTATATGCAACAAGCTAGCAATCTCTCGAGCAGATGGAATATCCTCTAAGCCACTGAACGGCACTTGATCCAGAATTGGAATCCCAATGAGACGAGAATACTCCTCCAAGGTTGGCAATAGCTGGAAGTCCGGAAATAAGAAGCAGTGATGCAACGGATCGTAGAACTGAGCCAGAGTACTCATCAACCCTTCGTCAACCTGAGTGGTGAGCAGAGGTAGAAGCTTCCCATAGCGAGCTTTGAAACCCAAGGGATCTAGTACATACGATGTCAGATTCCTTAACTCTTTTACATCGGGCTGTCTAAAGCTGTACTTCTTTGTATGCCTCTTTGGTCTTTCCATGTCTGAAAATTTTGCAAATAAACCCTTTTAAGTTCCTTGAAAATTTTCTTTTTGTGATGACATGAATGCGGATGAATGCGTGAATGCATGAATGCAACAAACACACTCAAGGATCAAGCAAAGCACACCAAACAAAGGTCGTGGGAAAGCTCTATGTATCCCTAATATCAATCATCCATTTTGGTGGATTTAGGTTTTCACCTTATCGACACCCAAGTTCCATTGATATTAACGGTACATGAACCGGTTCAGACATTCTTAATATCAACCAGCCGCTTTGGTGGATTTTAGGTTTTACACCTGATCCGGGATCCATTGATATTAACAATGTTTGAACGACTCAACCACGAATCACGGGTTTGTTGAGAGTCACGAGCATGGAGTCTCGGTTAAGAACCACCCAAAGGGAGTGTACTAGGGTTTAAACCTGCCAGACATGTTCTATCAGAGGTTCCCATAATCATCGTTCCATCTTTCGAATATTATCGGAGGAACGAATACTCGTATTCCAAGAATATTCTCAAGAGAAACTCTCATGAGTGTAGTATCGCGTGACAATCGTATCAGAACTGACATCTGAACGACCTCCGCACTACGGTCCTAGAAAATAGGCCAAGATGGGCTTGGTAAGCTAAGGTCCTTGGCTTCTGCGGAACATGATTGAAAGAATAATGCCTAACCACAAATAACTTGTGTGACATTATTAATCCAACATGACCTCCACCAAGTGAATGGACTCGCAAGTCAACTGGCTAAGGAATACTCCACACCAGTCAACAAGACTATGCCATTCTCCTATCCTAGAGTGCACTCGAGTTCGGGTATAGAACTCATCTCACAGATCACCAAAGCAAACAACAATTGTATATCAAGCAATTCAAACATTACAATCAATACAGTTATCCCAAATTGTACAAAAATATGTCAAATAACAGATAATAATATAGCACAACAAGGGTGAAAAGTAGGCAATACCACCAAGGATCGATAGTCCCCAGCAGAGTCGCCACTTTTCTGTAGCGGTGTATTCGTCGCTATATGATTTATCGATTAAACCATAAGCAAAGCATACAATGATTTTCGAGTCGCCACCGCACTTTTATTTATCCAAAGGACTGGCTAAAAAGCGAACAAAAGCCTAAGAAGTTTTACACGTAGAAAACTAATAAAAAGATCAGAGAGTCTGGGTAAGGGGTAAATTACGCAATGGGAAGGTGTTAGGCACCCACTACGTCCTAGGTACTCCTAGGGAGCCCTTTTCACACTTGTTGTACTAAATTGTTATTTGTTATGACATAAGCATTGTGCAAACATGATTGGGATGGTGAGAAAAGAATATACAATTTTATTATTGGGTTTGAACGGATGAACCCGCTGCCTACGTACCTTCCATCAAAGGTAAGGATCAAAACGCCGTAGTTCGGCTAAAAGATTTCCAAAAGGTTGGTGGATTCAATTTTAAACAATAGCACTGAGGCTTTTCATTATCAATGGGAGAAAACTCGACCAAGACCAACATCCACCATGTGAGGATAGCTTCGACGCACTAGAGGGGTTAACCCTGTTTTCAGTACGGAAGTCTTATAGTCGACTCACTAAAGATAAGGTGAGGTTTACATCAACCACAATGATAATTGAAACCTATGGCTAATGTGTGAAAAGATTAACAATGGACAAAGCCAAAACAAGTGAATGGGTGAAGTTAATTGATTGTGATTATGAAAATGGAGTCAAAGTATGATTAAGATTAATTCAAATGAGTATTATGAAATGAAGTTTGAAAAAAGTCAAGGACTTGGGTCCAGGTTTTTAGTTTGGAAAACATGAAGATGTTTGCACAATATCTATGTTAAGTTTGAAATCAAAGTATGAAAAGGTTTAGGACATAATGGGGATGAATGGATGAAGATGGATCGTAAAACTTCTTAGAAGGTTCACCTCTTGAAATCATATAGAAGATGATTCAAGTGTGTCCTTTGGAATAGGCAATGAATAATAATAATGTAAGCAAACAAATGGTACCGGATGCCATTCAATGGTCTTACTCCAATCTCACAAACAAAAGCGGATACCGGATACCACTAGATGGATTTACACCAATCTCCTAAAACAAAACTGGATATCAGAGGCCACTCAATGGACTTATACTAATCTCCTAAAACAAAATGAAACTTGGATACCGGATGCCAATCTGTCTGGACTTATACCAATATCCAACATATGATCATAGGAAAGCAAATGCCAACTTGCAGGGACTTACAATTGCATCCTCACATAAACAAACGAAAGCAAAACATGGATGTTAGATGCCAATCTGTCTGGGCTTACTCTCACATACACAGTATGATCCTAGGAATACAAATGCCAACTTGCAGGGACTTACAGTTGTATCCTCACATACAAACAAACCAAACAACATGTGATCATAGGAGAGCAAATGCCAACTTGCAGGGACTTACAGTTGCTTCCTCACATACAATCAAAAAATGCATCAGGCAAAGATAAGATGAGTGGCCAAGGTGATGGTCTTATACTCACTTCCATATCATAGGAGCAATGGCCAATGGATGGTCTTACAATTGTCCTCAATGGGTAAACAACAATGATAATGTCACAAAGACAAATGAGATGATTATGCATTGATGACAAATGATGATGATAAATGCATAACATACAAGCAAACAAATGCATATGGAGCAATTAATCAATCAATGAATATCACACAGCACACTCTATAGCCAAAAAGGGGGGCTCACACAAGAGGGTTTGACTATGAAAGTCCACTGTAATAGGTAAATGTCGCTCTTAACCTTGTCATTGAGAGGCTAAGGTGAAGCAGATGAAGAGGAGAATGAGGGGTGTGCCTCATTGCTTCTATCCCTAATCAGGGAGAGCATCAAAGAAAGTGTGGGAGTTCAGAAAGTAGGAACTCTCTCCACATTATTGACTCGATTAGATCTTGGGTTTTTATCTCAATGCTTCAACCATGTAATGGGAGCAAAGAGAGGACACACTGAATAGTGGGGAATAGATTGCTTATCCCTACCTTCCACCAATTGCCTTACTTGAAGGACTTTTCCTGCTTGGGACAATTTTAAACACACACAGGCATTGCCTCTTAAGGAGGACTTCAGACAGTTTGCCCGGTCAAATAACAGACCGGGTCTCCAGACTACATGAAGAAGAAAGGTTTATACCTCAAAAGCAATTGCTAAATAGCAAAGCAAAGCAAGTTCAAGGAACTTAAGCAACTAAAGTACCTGAAAAAGTCAAACTTATTAGTAGACAAGTTAACAGTTCAAATCAAAGGAAAATGAAACAACAGTCAACCACAGAGGGACCAATGTGCATAGCACAAGACTCAAGTATATGAGTCACACCTACAAAACAAGGGTTAGCACATGATATATACAATCCAACTCAATCAAATTTGAATGATCTTTGAGGCATTGGTGCTTAACCTGAAACAATAGCTCAATTGTAAGCTCAAAAGACCACTAGGGCTAGCCTAGGGTCAAAGATGAAAGAAAAAAGTCAAACAGCAAAGGAAAGTCAACCCAATTCATGTTCAAACATTTAAGAAGCAATCTCAATTGGATTCATAATCAAATCATGCACCATTGTCATTTCATGAACATAGGAAGGCAATGCATGGCAAGGGAAGCATACAAATAGGTCAACAACAAGACTTCATTCAAAAGTCAACCCAAACAATCTCAAAAAATTATCAAATAAATCACATTCAATCCTAACATCTAGCATGGCAAGCATGTCAAATTTCATGGCATTTGGATGAGAGGAAGGCAGTCAATTAAAATCATGAAGTCAACATAATTTCAAGTAAGCACAATGAAGGTCAACAAGCATGGGTCAATTTCAAAAAATCATATCAAATTGAAAACAGATGAGAAATGAATGAGATTAACACCAATGCAAAGGTCAAGATGTCTAGTTATCACATATGAAATTTCATGGTCATACAATAAGATTTGAGAATTTCACAAAAGATTTGGCAACATGTACCACATAAAGTCAACAAATGACTAAGCATGGAAGGAAATTTTCAAATAAATGGAAAACAGCATCATTAATTCCAAGAAAATTCATACACAAACTAGACATGTGATAGATCATTCATGCAAAATTTCAAGTGATTTGGAGGCCAGGAAGTATATGAACAAAAATCAAGAAGATGCACATCATTGGTGTGACACAAATTGTCACACCCTAGTTCACAAAATCATAACTAGCAAACCATAAATGATAAATGCACAATCTTTATATGGAAATGAAGGTGAGCATGTCTAGTTTTACCACAAAAAATTTCAGGGGCAATGGATATGTCATGACAATTTCACAAAAGAAATGGCACAATGTATCAATTATGCATACATGTCAAGAAAATAATTATCAATTAAAATCCAGCCAATGGAAAATTAATTAAAAATCACAATCAAATACTAGACATTCTTGTGAACATGATGCAAAAAAAAATCAAAATTTTTGGAGTTGAAATGGATGAGAAATTAATTGTTGAAGTTGATGCACAAATTGATGAAACATGAAGCACATAGCAAGGCAAGAGGGTCAAAGCGATGGTCAACCGTGGCATATTTGTAATTAACCCCTCATTAATCAAAACGGTGTGTTTTGGGCAAGGCAAAGGAAATGTTCCTATTGGCTCTCAGCCAATGGAACAGTGCACAGGCCAACTAACTCAAATTTTCTGAGTTTTCAACATAAACCCTAGGGTTTAAGCATGGCATTCAACAAATTTATCAACAGATCAAACAACACAATGCAATAGCATGGCCATGGAAATCAATCACATAATCACAAGCAACAACATCAGCCAAACTCGTGCATACATAGAGACATGATTTCTGGAAAAGACCAGGGTTTCAAACTGCAGCAGCATTCATCATCATCATTCAAACATCAATCATCAAAACAACACTCGACCAGCATGGCAAACAGCAGGATATCCATCATTTTTATGATAACAGCAATAGACCAAAACATTCATGAGGAAATTCTGTGCATACTCATCATAACAGCAAGCATCATCATCTTTAATAAACAAAATTCGAAACAAGCATCATTCAAAAGCATGGCATGGGAATGGTTCATGCAGCATCAGATGACAACAAAACAAGCAAGATCATGTGAATTTTTCTGGGCAGAACAAGAGGGATTTTGGAACAGCAGGGCATCGTGCAGCCAACACCAACAGACCAACATTCAAACAAGCATCACACAATAGCATGGTATTGACTCTTATACAATTAAAGCAATAGTAAACCAACACATTCATGTAAACTTCTGGAAAACTATCTAGGGTTTAAACAGCAGCATCATGTGTTCATCATTGTAAAACAAGCTTCAAGCAAAATCACATAATAACATGGCATTGGTGTTCAGGTAACATCATACAGCAACAAACCAAGTACAATCCTGGGAAATTCTGGAAAATGCCCTAGGGTTTCAATATGAACAGCATAACTTCATTCACACATGAAAAATCAAAGTGTCCAGAAAGTGAAATCAAGCATCCTAAAAGCATCATCATACATCAAATAACAAGAATGTGGCATCACATTTCATTAAATCAATGCTAGCAAGGTAAATCGAGCAGAAATAGGTTTGGACACACAAAATGAAATCCAGATTTCTTGGCCATGACACAACCATTTCAAGCAATCTATAGTTTATTAGAATCAGCTCAAGAAGATCTTTCACAAATATATCATGGCATGGCAAAGGATTGAGTTCGAATACTTACTTGGTTTTGAAGCAAAATGTGAAACAGGGCTGCTTTGATGGTTACAAGTGCAAACAGATGCAGGCAATGCTTGGTAGTGAAGGATGCTTGAAGTCCTGTTGCTCAGCTATGCATGAAGATGTCCAAACCACAATCTGCCATTGTTGTATGCTTAGTGAAAACAGAACATGGAAGCTGCACAGGTGATGAATAATGCTTGAATGAGCTTCCAAATGTTGTTTAGAGCATGGAGGAACCAAGGGTGCTTGTGGTCTTTGGAGCTTTTAGCAGAAAATCCAAATCGAGCCAAATGCCAAAATGAGAGAATGTGTGTTTTTTGGTCTGTTATGTGTGTTGTGCTACTGCTCAGGCCAAATGGTTTGTGGCTGCCGGGTGTTGGCTTGTGGCTGTTGCTTCAAAATGGTGAGCAGATTAGGAAGTGGCAATGGACAGGTTTGGCTCCTTTGTGTTTGGATAGAGAGACTTGGAGTGCCAAAGCAGCAAGGTGATTTGGGAGAGTGTATGAAGTTGGTTGGTTTGTTATGGTCAGGTTGGCAAGCAGGATTTGAAGAAGCAAAGCAGGGTTGGACTGGCTTGTGGCAAGGTTGTCACTTTGATGCTTTTTTGACAGAAAAAGGAAATGCAAAGCAAGGGTTTGGAGTTTGACAGGATTTTTTAGGAAAGGCAAGGCAAGGCAAGGTTGGTTCTGCTACTGCAGGGTTTGACAGATAGTGTTAAAATGCCAAAGCAAACAAGGTCATTGCAGTTCCCTATAACAGGAAATGTTCAAGAGTTCTATGTTGTTTGTGGCTACCATTTAGTGCTTGGCTTTGACAGGTTTTGATGGATGCTGTTGGTTTAACATGATGAAGAGATGTGAAAAGTGTAATGGCTAGGTTTTTTTTATTGGAAGTTGGACAGGGAATTTAGAAAATGCACAAGCAAGGTGAGTTGGAGAGAATGCTGTCTGCAGTGTTCTGTTGGCAAGGCTTTTTTTTTAGCATGGTGAAAGATTTTTGTTGGTCATGTGTTGCCAAGGGCTTTCTTGCTGCAGGATGTTGGCTGCCACTTGCTTCACAATGATGAATATGGATGTGTCATCAAAAATGCCATGCTTAAGTTCTTTTTGAAATCCTTTTGACAGCCTTTTTTTTCTATGCAACAGCAAAAGTGAGATCTTTTTAGTGAGTCAGCCATGCTTTTTTTCTGCTGCAGTATGTTGCTACTGTCCTATGTGTGTGTTCATGACAGAAAAATGATGGTGCAAAGTCTGCTGTCATAGTACAAAGTAATGGCATGGAAGCATGGAGAAAACATGTACTTTTCCCTCAATCCAAGCACACAAGGGATGGCTCTTGTTTTGCTGGTTAGTTTGCTGCAAGATGAGGCTCTAATGACAGCAAAAATGGCCTTCTAACTTTCTGTCTTGATGAAGTACAGGGCAAGGCATGGTGGAAGCATGGAGTAGTAGGGTGAAATTGTACTTTTCTTACAATTCAAGCAACCAAACAATGGCCTCATGTACTGCATAAAATGGGCTTGCAAACACATTCTAAATGACATTTATGAGCTGTTCCAATTGGCCAAATGTTAGAAAAATGTTTAAATCAAAAAGTCAACTCTTGGTCAAACTTGCATTTAAATGAGAAATGTCAAAATATGCCATTTTGATTGGTGAAGTTTTGGCACATGAAATCTATATTTTTGGAAAGAGGGGATCAAATGTGACTTGTAGGAAAAAACCCCACCAAAATTGGCCAAACGGTTTGGGAGATATGGCCCTTTGAAGTTCAAGATTTTCTGAAATCGATTCGATCATAACTTGCGAACCACACATGGGAATTAAGAGTTCTAGGACTTTTTGGAAATGGGAGAACAAGATCTTCAACTTTCATGTTGGGCAAAAATTCATTTGAGGCTTGTATCATGATGTAAGTTTGAGGATCAAAACTTTCCATTTCTGGTAAGTTTCAGTTACAGGCCCAGTTTCCATTTCTGGAAATTTTCTGTTTGACTTCAAATTCTTCCATGATGAGGTTGGACATGACATATGAGGCTTGTATAGACATGCATGAACTCCTTCAAATCAATTCCATCCATCAAATCACTGATTAAATGGCCAGTTGACCAAGTTTGACTTTCTGTTGACTTTTCTAGGGTTTTGCATGATTGAACCACTTCTGATGAATTCCAAACCCTAATTCCTTGAGACCTTGATTTCCAATGATGTCCCAAGTTGTGTGAACTCTTGATTATTGGTCATGGTGCCCAAATTCTGCAAGAATGGCCATCATCCATTGCTTTGACTGACTGTTGACTGTCTTTGACCTAATTGCTGATAATTGCTTCAACTGCAAGCGACAAGGTTAGACTGACAATATTTTTTGTACTTTTTGGATGATAAACATATGAAAAGCAATAATATACAAATGCAAAACATGCTTGGTGATCAAGAACCACACACACAAGGCAACCTACCCACTAGGAGGGAAGCAAAGGCATGCAATGATCCTTGAGGCTATGATATGAGATGATATGGGCCATGAGGGATCTTAGGGCCAAAATTGGGGTCTTACACTAAGTAATATGCTTAAAGTTGGTTTGTGTGTATCGACAACAAATGGGACGTAGTATGCAAAGGGTCATAACGCGAAGAAATACAATCAATATATCGATAAAAAATCGGCGACATAATGACATAAAAATGTCTAATCCATGGATTAAAATCCTATTTTTAGCAATGAAATGACTCAAAGAAAATGGAACAAAATCCTCAAGTATATCACACTTTATTAATCATTAATATCCTGAAATTACAATGATCGTAATCGAAACAAAAGTGGAAAAATAAACATGAAAATAAAATTACAAATGAAGTGTAAACAGTAAGAACTAAATGCTACAAAATTAAATTTAAAAAATGACAATTTATTTGATTAAAAAATACCAAAATAAAATAAAACAAAAGTAGAAAAAGATGGGAAAATGCACAAAATAGAAGAAAGTGTGACAGACAGGGGTTGAACCCGACCATGACCCTTAATATGTTACAGTATGGCCCCTAATGATATAAGAGGAAAATAAGACGGTAAAAATGGAAAAAACTCAAAAACCCAAAAACAAGAAAATGTGGCACACTAGACTCAAACCCATGTCATGGAGGTTGGGAGGCGTGAGTCTCAACCATTCCACTTATGACCACATCTTGTCCATAATGGTATTAAATAATATATGAATGGAAAAATGCATTGAATGGAAAAACAAAAATGAACATGCTAATGCTAAAATCCAAATCTACTCCTCTTTCATTCAATCAAAGCATTAAAGCATCCTTAAAACCACAACAAAAATGAAATAAAAGAAGGGAAAAACTATCTTCTAGTATGAGATCAACATGACATATATTCTCGATAGAGTGTAGCAAGCCCATGCGAGTATTTCAAACAGAAGAAAGAAGAAACTCAGAATAAAATTTCCAAACATACACATCCCTCATCAAACATTAAAACAAAATAAATCCAGTTTTTATGGATTTCTAACTGTATCATCTTAGCCATAATATCTAGCAAACATTCAGAAGAGCATATTAGACTGAAAAACAACAATAATAAAAAATATTTCCAAAGAGAAACAAGACAAAACATGTTTAAACCATGTATGCAAAAAATGGAAAAGAAAAACTACCGAGTAGAAAACGGTGGTTCCCGCGGCGTAGTTGTAATTTGAAGGTTGCAGAGAAAAAACTTGTAGAACCTTCTTCTGCATTTTTTCTATGTTTTCTTTTTTAGAGAGGAATCTCCCTGGAGATTTATGGTGGTGCTCGAAGTTGGTTGTGGCGCAAAAGGGAGTAGCAGTGGAAGGTTGTGGATTTTCTGTGGTGAGTGGGGAGTGGCAGCGGCTTGTTAGTGGAAGATGAGGTGAATAGAAGGTTGTGATGAGTTGAAGGAAGAAGATAAGGGTTGCTTGAAGGGTTGTTGGAGGTGGTGAAGTGGTTAGAAGGTTGCTCGCGATGGAGGGGTATATTGAAGAGTGGTGAAGAGTGATGGTTTGAAGGATGAGGGTGGCGTAAAAGGGAGAAAAGGAGGAGGAAGTCTGCTTGAAGAGAGAGAGAGAGAGAGAGAGAGAGAGAGAGAGAGAGAGAGAGAGAGAGAAAATTTTGAAGAAGAAATGACTAAAACCCTTTCGCATTCAGTAAAAGAGAAAAAAACAAATCTGATTGGTGGTAGTACTTCCTTCATGCACCACATGAGAGAAAATCTTATTGGGACAACAAAGTGAGTGGAGAGCAATTCATTCTGCAACAACATTAGTGGGGACGCGTGGCCCCTCTTCATTTGTGGGAAGAAGATATTCGTTGTCAAACAAAGGTGTTGTCTGCGTTAGATTGAGAGAGGAGCATCCAACCAAATTCCTTTCTTCCAATAGGCACGTGTCCAATGTTGAGTGGGTGAGGAGAAATATTTTTGCTTTTTTTTTCTTTAACAAAATTAATTAAGAAGTAAGATTTTCAAAAATTAATTAAAAAAATGATATAAACAAAATTCAAACAAAAAATATGATTAATTATATATAATCGTCCCGATTATATTGAATGGAAAACAGAAATAAACAGATAAAAAATGAATAAAAATCGGGCATAAAAATATTCATAAAATTTAAATGATTGCACCATAATGATCAACGCGAAATAAACTTCTTGGAAACATACAGGTTTTTGTCAAAATTTGAAATAAAAAATATTCGGTTAAAACGCTCAGGAGGATTAAAATGTGATCGAAAAAGTAGCCGAAAAATAAATCAAGCACACTAGGTTAAACTACTAGAAATGTAGATTAAAAAACCTGATGTCTGCAAGCTTGATTACGAAATTTTTCTCCCGTTGATTTGTCACACATTTGTAAATTGATTCAATCGATTTGCCTATAGATTCGAGAATTTATTTTGAATGACATTCTAGGTATTATGAGGCATGGAATGTGTGCTATGATATGCAAATATGCAAAAACTATGATGTATATATCGATTCGACGATTCAAGACCAAAATTAGAGTGTGACAGATGCATACTCGATTAGGTCTTATTTATAGCGGTAATGTGTTGAAACACGTTCTGGAGAAGTTAATGGAATTCCTCTATCATTGTCACACTCCCGCAAATTAAGGAGTGTATGGCCCCATTCTCCCCACAAATATATCAAATGTAGTAAATATATGAGACCAAAGAATCAATCTCTCTTAAGTGAACCAACTATAAATACACAATCTCATAATTGGAAAAAACATCACATCTTCTATGTATGAATAAACAAAGGAACCTCGTATGGTTAATCGTGGAAGACGTCCATATTATTGTACTTAGCACATGCTAAATGTCCAAAAACTATTAAAAACTCAATTAAATAATAATTAAAATTAAAATATAGATTATAGATTAACTTAAATATTTAACTGATTTATTAAAATATAATTATCCTCAATTCCCTATCACCACGTCCGCGTAATTTAAATCCATTATGATGCTTTAATTTTCATTAAATCATATCAAAAGGTTATATTTATTTTCTTGTTTCTCTCGGATTCAAAGAATATTTTTTTTTCTTTTAAAAATACTAGTGAGTGTAAGAATATTTTCAAAATTTTAAAATTATTCTTGATTAGAGATTTGTTTAATATTATCAAATACCATTATTTGAAATATTATCTACGGGAATAATTCAAAAATTGGGTACAAAATCTTTTGTTTGATTTTATTTCAGGTTTTTTTAAAATAAAACTAAAAAAATAAATAAAAGAATTGATAAAATATGGATGATGATGGTAGATTATGATTTCATGTACAATATTTTAAAAAAAAATGAATTACAAGCAATGGGATATTGAGAGGGAAATGATTTATATATATTTTTGAATATCTTCGGTTTGTTATTCTAACATTTGGTGTTTTAGTTTTAATAAAGAGTGACCAAAAGCCTTATTTAGAGTTATGTGATACAAATTAGAACCTTTCTTGTGTTCCCTTACTTATATGGTTAGCCATACTTAGTTACATAACAGTCTAGAGAACATTTAAATAAGTTGGTGGAGACTGGTGGGAGAAAATTTAAATTAAGAAATACAAAAGAGTCTAGAGAACATTCAGGACACATATTGTAATCATATTGATATAACTACATTTAATTTAATACAAGGTTGTTTTGATATTCATGTTTTGTATCATGGTTAGATAGAAGGTTACTTAGATCTAAGGTACAATAACAAAATGTGAGTCCGCTACGATTATTTCAAATAAATATAAAAAATTAAACAATTTACCAAAAATTAAACAAAATAAAATATATTGATCACTCAATCTAAAAATAAAATAAAAATCCATTTTTTTAAATAAATAAAAAATTTCATTTTTATAATAAAATAAAAAATTCATTTTTTAAAATAAAATAAAAATTCATTTTTAAAATAAACAAAAAACAAATAAAAAATAATTACAATTACGTTCTCATTTTTTTAATAAGAAATAAAAGAGTTGTGACAGATTAAAGATGTAATTATGCATACCATTAAGTAAGATAAAAATAAAACATGAAATATCATAAAAATATTTGGTGTTGGATATAATATATATAAATTTAAATATAAAAAATTATTATGAGACTCATATTTTTAGTTAAAATATGGATACCATGGCCCAAGCATCTCCACCTCACTTATAAGGACATAAAAAAGTGTAGCAATATATATATATATATATATATATATATATATATATATATATATATATATATATATATATATATATATATATATATATATATATATATATATATATATATATATATATATATATATATATATATATATATATATATATATATATATATATAAAGGTGCACAACTTTTTTTATAATATATATTTTAATAATTAAAATATAATAGAGCTTCATACACATGCCATCTAAAAAATATCTTTATTTTCTATGTAATAATATGTGCAAAAAGAATTTTAAAAACACAAAGAATATATTTAAAAAAAATAATAAATCAATTGATATATTCTAGTTGAATTAAACGGAGTAAGTGTCAGATCTAGGATTTAATTTCTATGCATATCATTTATTTGTATTAATGTAAATATGTTGATATTTATAAATCAATTATATTAAAAAAAGATTGTGTTGGTGATGTTGTTGTCAAAGTTGAAAATGTCAATGGTTGTATTTATAATTTATTTATACTATTATTTTTTAAAATAAATTGTTAAAGAAATAATAAATACATAAATATAATATGGGTTTAAAATTTACAATCAATTTGTATTTTTAACTAATATGTTATCCATTTTCATATGACTTTATGTTTAGTATATGAAGAATGTAAAAGATATGTATCTTTTGAATGGTATATTGTTGGGGTCGAGTATGTAGTTGATAGTGTTCTTGACGATTGAAATGCATGATTTTAAGAGTCATGTTTAATTCATGAAAATGAGAAAAAGTCAATTATGAGTGACTTATCTAATATTCAAAATTAATATTTTTTTATTTAAAATTAATAATATATTAATCATATTTTTATTATTTTTCTTTAAATCCATAACACTTAACTTTCTAAATTAAATTTAGTTTTTTTTTAACAGGTTGGTCCTTAAGTTATTTTGTAACAATTTGGCTCTTTAAGTTATCAAACATGTACACCGTTATCCTTTTTTAACATAGTAAAATACTAATTATGGATGCAATTATTTTGAGTGGTATGAAAATGATGAAGTACAACTAGAAACGCAAGAGTCACACATTTCTTAATGTTCAAAATATGAGAAAAAATATGTAGAAATCACCCTAAATGACTAAGTTGTTACAAAAAAACTTAAATGACTAACTTATTAAAAAAAATAACTTAAAGGACATCTGGTGTAATTTTGCCTTAAATTTAATAATAAATTCAAAATTAAATTATTAATTATAAGTATTTAATTTTGATCTATAATTTGAACAACACATAATATATTTTCTTGTTGAGGAAAAATGTAATTCAAGTAGGGTGTAACCAATTAGAGATTTGGTGTAATCGATTACCACCCTGGTCTATAGCAAAAGAATCAAATAGGGGCAACATGTAATCAGTTATAGGTTTGGTGCAACCAATTACTACCCTCAAGTTTTTGATATTTTGCATGTCAGTAACTTCGTGACTTCTAGAGGATATTTCAACTCATATACGCTAATTATCTAAAGGACATTTCATGGTTAGATAGAGTGTGGATATGACTGCCTCTAGAAGTTGAAATTAGGGCGGCCAATTATTATGTTATACTATGAAGGAGTGTATACATTAAAGCATCTCACTTGTATGGACTTATCATTCTCGCCCAAACCAAAGGTGGTCCTAATGGAGATATAGCCTCAAACTTGTACTTGTTCGTCTAAGAAACCACCAAGGAGCCCTTAAACAGTTGCAAATGTTTGGATCTAGCTAGAAACTTTCAAAGGTGTCCTAGTAGAGGATGTTGATGGAGCTATCGGGGTCTATGAGTACTCACTTGACATCTTAGTCAAATATTTGTACATTGATAACTATGGGTATGTCTTCATGGGACAAATCTATAACAATGTCCTAGTGTGAGAAACTAATTTTGGGCATAGAATTCAACTGAGGCTTTGGGGTGAATATATGATGTGCATAACTTGGTGAGCAACCCTTTTTTGCAAGAACTTGACTCGCCTTCTCTGGCGAAATCCCCAACAATAGTGTTGAGTGTATGGCTATTTGGTTCGCCCTTTTTCCTCTCTTCCGATTCTTTTTCTCTTATATGATGAGGTATTCTAGCTTATTGCGCATATACGACCTTGATATCACTTGGAGCTATATGACACATCATGGAAATATCTTCTTAGATGCTCGCCATAGATGAGGCATTCTATTTTTTTCTTCTAAGTGATGGAAATCATTCGTGTGATGACACTTGACCTTGTGATATTTGCAACACTTGTTAGAATCATTTCCCATCACCTCCCACTTAGGGATTAAGTATTTTGGGATGGGCTTGGTGTGAAACAGTTATCGCCATATTTATTCTCACGTAGTGTTCAATAATGTATAGTTCTTTGCAGGCCTTATATGAGGTTTGAAGGCTCCCATATCTCTAATCAGTTGAAGGAAGTTGTTTTAGAATTTCAAAGAGGGTTTAGACCTCATTGGTGTGTTCGTTTGTATCTCTGGTTCTCTTCTCTATGTTGCTTTCATTAACTTTAAGGTATAACTTCACCCTCACCATTATATCCTCCATTGAGTACGTATGTTTCTAGGCAAGAGATTAATTGAAATATTCGACTATGATTCTATTTTGAATGGCTCCCACAAACATCTCCTGGTTGGAGTTTATCACCTTAATGTTCGTTTCGTTAAAACGTGTCAAGTATTCTCGTAAGGACTTAGAATGTCCATGACACATATTGAATAGGTTTTATTGGAAACCTCGCGGTGTTTGCTTGCAGAAAATTGATGGATCAGTTTTAGGAAATGTCTTTATAACTAGTCACATAGAACTTGGGGAAGTTTAAGTTCCGCATGACTAGCTCCTTCAGGGTTTTGGAAATAATTTTTATTTGAGATAATTCATTGCACCTAATAAGTCCATTTGTGTATTTATGGAGGTATTGTGCTTCATGAATCGCTTTTTTTTTGCCAAACATCACCAATGAGTGAATCTTGAAGTTTTCTAAAACCAGGTCTTCCTTAGTCACGACAGAAAGGGATTATGGATCTAACACCTCTATGCACTTATTTTGTTCGTCGTCTTTTATACCACCCCAAATTTAAAAATAAATGACTATATATACTAAACTTTACATATACTCACACCATTAGATATAATTGAAGTCAGGGGAGCCTAATGCCTCATAGGGTGTGCCCATTTATGTTTTTTTGCTTGCCAATTTAGTTTTTTGGTCTATGTTAAATTGAGTCTCTAATGATAATTTACTAGCAAGTGTACTAGCATTGTAATCAAAGTAATAAAATAAATTCGTCTCCACAAGGATTTGTAAATTTAGTACAATGTATGTTGTGCGATGCAAGTAAAAAAAAATAAGTGAGGGGTTTTTCAGGTTGGTTGGTCGAGAGCATAAGAGATAATTTTTTAATAACAATGATGATAAAGTCGGTCAGGTCTTATTATCAGAATCTCCTATTTCTACTTAATTGATGAAACTTGTGTTATCAGGCATGCAATGACTATAAAGTTACACAAATGACTAACTCTATCACTACACCCAATCCATTGGCATGCAACTCACTAGTATAGGCGTCAATTCCCCAATCCCTTAGGCCAATTAACTAGACAACGGAATGTGTTAATCCCTAAGTCACAGTTCCTAAATATCCTATCCCTAGTCAATTAGTGAATTCAATAGTTATAATAGTTCAGATAAATATCCCTAGGGTAAGTAGTCACTACTTATCAAAATCAAATCAAGTTTCGTAACAAACAATAGGCAATGAGAAAAATCTAGAACTGGATAATAACAAGGAGTCTAGTCAATTACATTAACGTCATTCGATCATATGTCCCAATCAAATAAAAATAGGTTCATCATTAAATAAGACCTAACCTAAGATAAATCTAGCTACTCATGTTGAAATTAATTAATACCATAAGTATATATTCGAAGATTATGAAGAATCACCAAAGAATAAGCTCTCCAATAGCTCCAATGGCCTCCACAAGCTCCAAAATCACCCAAATTCGTCGCTTTTCTCTATAGGAAATCAAACCCTTTTTTGTTTTCAAAATTTTCCTTTTAAAGCCCCAAAAATCGTGTCAGGATAGTGTCCTAGCGTGACTGCACTAAGGAGCAATGCATGCACATTGCATAATGATGACAAAAATGTGGGCGCGCTGAGGAGCAACATGGACGTGTTGCATAATTATGGCGAAAATGCGCCTCCATTCTAAAGTGGCACATGCGAGTTGATTCCAATGGCTAGATATCGTTTTTCTTTTTCAAAAAACTCCGCCTCAATCCGAGTTATGAAACTCTAGATATGACCAAATTACTAGAAAGATGTCATGATTTAAATTATGCTAAAATATGCGTGTTTCTTCGCAATTTCTTCACAATTTCTTCAATAATTCACTAAGTCCCTATTTCTTCCTCTTGATAGATTTTTTTCTCACTTATTCACACTTTGGTATGAATTTTTCTCATTATTCCTTCTATTTCATCCGAAATTGCTTGTAAAAATCACGTAATGACGACTATCATCACAACCCGAAACTTGAATTGTTGCTTGTCCTCAAGTAACATGTTTGCACACTAAAACTTTGTCAAAAATAGATCACAAACCTTACCAATTGAATGTCACTTACTTTTGCTGATCGAGACATCTATTCTCTGCTTTGATCCAATCAACTCAGATCAGCTCTTCTAGCATCAATACTCAACTTATTTCTTTACTCAACATTATACACTCAAGTTATCTACAAAATTATTCAGATCATATTTAAACACATACGTTTTAGGACTTTTAAGGTTGTAGCGTAACTTATGTCAGGATAGGATAATTTTGATATAGTAGGCTTAAATCTTGGAGTTAGGTACCTCTTTGTCATTCTATTATCCTCTTTCTTTCATATCACTATTTCTTTAATATTGAGTATTAAATAGTTTTCTTATTTTTGGTCCTATTATTTTCTTTCTTCTTTCTCTTTTTTTTTAATGTCATATTTTTGACATCTTATTTTTCTCTTTCTCTTTCTCTTTCTTTTTCTTTTTATTTGACCAATTTCTCTAATACCCCCAACCCCAAACTTAAATGTTGCTAACTTCCAAGAGTAACCCAACCTCTGTGATTAACATATACTGAAAATGAAATTTATCTACCTAACTCCAAAGAGGGTGGGAATATTTTATCTTTCAAGTCAAAGGCTCACAATTGGCTAAGTCACCGAAAGAAAGGTTAAGACTCAAATTGGTTGACAAATGAAATCAATTATCATGCAAGGGTGGTTTACAAGGCCGCAGAGTTTCACAAACAATTGCCTCTATGTATGTTTATAAGATCAACTAATTAAAACAGATACAATGCAAATTCTAGCTATTACAAATGCATGAATACGCTCAGAAAAAGAAATAAGTAAACAATGGAAATATTTGGGCTCAAACCTTATTGGCTTAGATTTCTACAGATCGAGTACAATATGCTTATTTCCCTTTTCTTCCTCAGTCTTCAATCAACAAGGGAACCTTTGTATCAATCACTTTTATTCATTTTTTTCTTGTGAATTTTCTTTTCATTCACTAGTATGGTAGAAAACTGAAAAAGAATAAACAGTAGCAAACAGGTTCATTAATTCAAAATAACAAAGTAGTACAAAAAAGTAGAAGAATGATTTTCGAGCTAGTTCTCCATTTCTATGACACTAATACAAAAGGGAAATTATTGAGAAAAAAACTAAAAGCTGCAAACCAATATATGGGTTGTCTCCAAGGCATCGCTTATGTGAGGTCCTTAGCTTGATCGGTTGCTCCTCTGTTAGGGAGGCATATATGATACAAATAACACATTATCCTTATTCTTCCTCTTATTTGGTAGGATTCTCATGAACTTGATGAATCGATGATGTGGTTCCCAAATCTTCTCCAGCTTAGTAATATCGAACAAAGTATAGATGGAGTCCAATACTTTATCAATTTCTTCGCTTACATCTACTTTGTTTCCAAAATAGCTCTTGGGTACATGTTATTGTTGAATATGTTCATGTTGGATATATATGTCTAAGCAAATTCTTGGCTTTGAAACTTCATCCACAACCAGACCATCCTCTCTTAGTCTTCTCACTCTTTTCCCAAGGCTATTCTTCACCTCATATTTTTCTATTTCTGATTCAGTGATTTCATCCAGTGGTGTGCATGTGTTCTCTTTTCTCTCCCCACTATTCTTTTGGGTAGAACTTAACACTCTACTTCTCAACTCAATGGATGTATGATTTTCATTCTTTGGGTTATCCACTTTATTACTAATAAACCCCTACTCGAACTAACATGAGCTGCCATTTGTCAAGACAAATGACTGATTTGCAACTTTAAACTTTTAATAGAGGCCATGGTGTTCTTTATCATTGTCATATGTTTATTTATCATCTCATAGTGATTATTCTTTACTCTATCAAAACTTTCTTGAGTGGCTTGCATAAAACTTGCCAAAGATTTTCCTAATTTGGATGATATCCTTAGTGGTGGATCTTGAGCCGCTTCTTGGTTGAAACTTTGAATGTGATTATTATCACAGTTACAACTTGAATGCTTATCCCACCTTAGATAGGTATTGAAGGAAGGGTTTGGCTCATGATAGTTTTGCTCATATTGAACCTCTACAAAGTAACTATCTAGTGTACAATAAACATTTTGGTGACCTTCACCAGAGAAGTCACATCCTAATACTCCAACGACATTAACATTTATCAAACTCAAAGTCGAGGCCTTAATTTTATTTCTTAAGGTTTCAATCCGTACTAAAAGAACATGTTAAAAATCCTCTCCATTGTATATTCCTTCTTTACCTAACACACATTAACAAAAGACAAATTCCTTAGTAGCATTGCACTAACTGATAAAACTAAATAAGAATAGTAAGTCATAAACTAAATTAAAATGAAAATAAGGAAAACTATTTACAAAAATACAAAACTAAAAATAACTAATACAAAATTTACGAACGTCGCACATTATTGCATTGTCGAAAATATTAACGATCCCCGACAACGACCCCAAAAACTTGATGACAATTTACTAGCAAGTGTACTAGCATTGTAATCAAAGTAATAAAATAAATTCATCTCTATAGGGATTGCGGATTTAGAACAAGGTATGTTGTGAGATGTAAGTAAAAATATTAAACGGGGAGTTTTCAGGTTGGTTGGTCGAAAACATAATAGATAAGCTTTTAATAACAATGATGTTAAATGTGGTCAGGTCTTATTATCATAATCCCCTATTTCTAATTAATTATTGAAACATGCGTTAACAAACATACAATGACTACAGAGTTATACGATGGACTAACTCCACGACTGTAAGACCCCAATTTTGTCCCTAAGATCCCTCATGGCATCATAGCATTGCATTGCATAGCCTCAAGGATCATTGAGCATCTTGGCTTCCTTTCCCTTTGGGTGAGACCTCCTTGTGAGTGATTTGAGATCACCAGGCATGCTTGTATTGTGTATCATTGCTTTTCTCATTTTGTTTACTAACCAATAGCACAAAAATATGTCATTAACATTTTGTTTTGTAGCTCAAGCAATCACAGGTCAAGCACTTCAAGAGCATCCTTTGTGCAAGAGCTGAGATATTTTCATTGGTATAAGGACCACGTGATTATCACAAAGAGCTTACATAAGCTAGAGTTTCATTTTGAAGCCCTTTCATCCAGAGATAAAGGCCCAAATTCAGTCATACATTTCATGGTCATCTAAGGACCAAATAGTCAACTATGCAGTCAACTGATGGCTTTGAGGTGGGGAGATGATTTGAAATACCTCATTCATGTTAAAATGAAGTCTATTTGCCATTTCAAACATTTATCTTGAAGATTTTGAAGTCATGGCAAAAGTTTCCAAAAATGGAAAGTGATCTGTAATTTCAAGTTTCCAAAAATGGCAAGTTTTTAGTCCACATTCAACTTGACTTATCAACATCAAATAAGCTTCAAATAGATTTTTGGTGAACATGAAATTTGTAGATCTTTGTCTCCCATTTCCAAAAAGTCCTATTTCATGTTCATATGATGATTGGTTGAGAAGTTATGGCCAAATGGTCACAAGGTGTGCATGGAAGTTCAAAGTGACATAACTTTTGATTCAAAACTCCAAATTGGTCCATTCTTTTTGCAAAATACTCCTCATGACCAATACTTCTCAAAACAAGCCTTGCCATGCATGGAAAAAGTGTGTATGATCATCATTCCACATGTGTTCATTTTGGAGGGAAATTCTATAATTCAAAATTGGCTTATGATGCAAGCAAATTAACCATTCCATGTTGATTATTGGTTGATTTTAAGTGAATTTCAGCCCTTGCATGGTACTGTACACGTGGAACATGGCATAATGAGCTCCATTTGCAATTTTGCAAGACACTTGAATTCTCTCTAATCATGATTAACCAAGGCCTAATTTGATTAGCAGCATCATTAGTGCATCATATAAATACCAAACCCTAATCTCATTTGGAAGGATAACAGAATTTCAGATCAAAATTTTCATTTTCCCTCCATTTTTCTCTCACTTCGATTTTCATTTTTCTTCACAGAACTCTTCAAGATTCTTGTAGATTATTGAACCTAGTGCAATCCTGAGCAAGAATCAACCATTGGTTTGGACAATTGAGCTGGAATTTGAGCAGATCAAGAGCTTGAACATGGCGATGGAAGCTTGAAATTGAAGCAGATCCAAGTGTTATCATCCAATTATTTTTGCACAAAGCTTCAACGCAAGAGCATAGGATTGGATCTGGAGCTCTAGAGCACTTGAGATCGTGAATTCAGAGACCTTCATCTCAAGTAAGTTGAAAATCGATCCTCTCATTTTGCTGTTTTAAGGCCATGGATTTGTAGATCTCACTTAGCTGAGCATGTTGATATGATTAGATTTGGAAATGGATGAATATTGAACATGTATGATGAACTTTCAGTTTAGATCTTGAAAATGTTTTTGCTCGATCTGGAGAATTCATGATGATTTAGATGAAACTAGTATGATATTTGGAATGTGCTTGGCAAGAGCTTTCGATTGATGTATAGTTTTCTCAATTCTGGAAAATTTTCTGTTAGCTCCGCCGTGGATGAGGTCGGAGAAGATGATCGGAGATTAGCTCCGCCGTCTGGTTCATGTCCTAGGGTTTCTGCCATGTGTGATCCACGTTTCGCCTTGCGTGTCCAATCCATTGGCTGAACTTGTTTTGACCAGGCCACGCGAGCTTTGACTCGCTGATGTGTGTTGCCAACACATAAATGAAACGCATTGTTTCATTTAGATGATGTGGCTGCTGAATGTGCGTTTACGTGTGTGTTTAATTGGACCGTGTTTGCTTGACCATGCTTGCGTGTGCATTGACTACTGAGTGTGTTGCTGATGTAATTTAATGAAACTGTGCGTTTTGCCTGGTTGAATTTGAGCCGTTGATGTGGATTTCGCGCCTGATCGTGTGGACATGATATTTTCTGAGTTTAATTCAAATATTTGCTTCCCTCCATTTTTATTTTATTATTTCATATTATTTCATTCAACTTTAAAAAATCATAAAAAATTGAAAAATGCTCCAAATTAAGTCCAATTTTTTTTCATAGCTTTGTTTTAATGTCTAGTTTTTTATGGTATTATTTTCATGATTTTTTGATGTCTGACTTTTTTAATTGTGAATTTTTGATTGGACATTGTGCTATTTTGACATGTTATGATCAATGCTTTGTGAAATGCTATGTGTTGATCCAATTGATATGAATTTTTGCATGCTTGATCTTCATTCATGATATGAATTTTTGAGCACTAGTTTGAATTTTTTCTCATATGCTATCACTGTTTTTGACACATGAAGATGTATGTGACAATTTGTGTCACATTTTTGGCATTGCATTTGTGCATTTTTGTTCACCTATCATTTGAACTCTTCTGGATTTGATTTTTTGCACATTGTTTGTTCATAATATGAGTAACTTGCATGAAAAATTTCATAGCCTTTGGATGCTTTTCTATTTTGATTTGAATTTTCTAATTTGGATGTCCATTTTGTGCTCATTTGCTTGCCTTTGCTTTACATTGACCATTTGAGCTACTTGCCTTGTGAATTGATGCTAGTCCTTTTGAGGACATCTTGTTGATTGTTTGAATGTGCAATATATGGAAGATTGAGTTCTGTTTTGATCATTTGGTTTGGTTTTGGACCTAGTCTTTGTACTAGTGTTTTGTACATGAACTAACCTTGACTTGTGTTTCAGGTTTGGACATTTAGCATTAATGGTTGAGTTGCTCACCTTTTGAGATGCAAATTGGATTGTGTTCTGACTTCTTTGTGTTTTGTAGGGACTTAAGTTGATGTGTTGAGCTCATTGCTTCATTTGGTTGCTTGAACATTGTACATTGAGTTGTGTAACAGTTGGATAGTTTCACTGTTTGTTTTCTGACTGAGATATTAACTATTTAGCTTTTGTACAGGTACATTAGTTACTTGCTTTTAGCTCTTGCTTGAGCTTTGGATTGTGGTTGATACACCACTTAGGTAGTTATCTCTCTTACTCCATGTAGTCTGGAAGTCCTGTCACCTTTTTGGCAGGCATTTTGCTGGCAAGTCCTCCTTAAGAGGCTCTGTTTGTGTTTGTTTACATTTGTGCCAAAGACCTCCAAGATGAGGCATGTGCTACTTGATAAGTCCTCCTAAGTGAAGAGGCAATTGACGGATAGAAGGGATTAGTAGTCAATCCCCCATTATTCAGTGAGTCGTTCATTATGCTTGCACTACGTGCTGATGCTTTTGAACATGTACCCAAGATCTTTGTCCAGTGTCTGTCAAAAGTGGAATAGGATCCCACTTTCTGGATCCCCGCGCTTTCTTTATCATGAGCTCACCCAGGCCAGGGTTAAGAGCATGAGGTCTCATCCTCATTACCATCTTTGATCAGCTTCACCCTAACTCTCAATGTTAGTGGTTAAGAGCTACAAACTACCCTTGTACAGTTTGGTTTGTTTGTCGAGGTTGATATGACCCCTCTTGACTAAAGCCTACCCCTTGGTTTGAAGCCTCTTGTATGTATATAGAGTGTGATGATTGTTTGCTTGTGATGTTTTTGCATGTTTGCTTTTGACATTTGTTTGTTATGTTTGGGAGTCGGATCTAAGTCCATATATTGGCATTCTGTTTCCGTTTTGTTGTTTGGAGTCGGATATAAGTCCATATATTGGCATTCTGTTTCCGTTTTATTGTTTAGAGTCGGATCTAAGTCCATATATTGGCATTCTGTTTCCGTTTTGTTGATAGGAGTCAGGTGTAAGTCCATATATTGGCATCTTGTTTCCTTTCATTTGAGGATCTCTTTTGAGATTTGTGTGTTTTGCTTTTGCTTTGTGCTTGCTTATTCCAAAGGAACTTACTTGGATCATCTCTATGATCTCAAGAGAGGAACTCCTAGTGTGGTTTTATTTCTTAACCATCACCCTTTTGTTTTCATCACCTCTCCATCCTAACCCAAACCAAAAAAACTTTTGTGCAAACATTTGACTTTGTTTTCAACATTAGAAACCTAAGCCTTATGCTTTTGATTTTCAAACTTTCTTTTCATAATACTCATTGTGAATTGAATCTTTAAGTAAACTTTGACCATTTTTTGTATATACTTCTAATTGGTAAATATAACCCATTCAAATGTCTCTTTTGTGGCTCCATGTCCATTTCCTTAATCAAATTTTTCATAACCTTTAGCTATTAGGTTTGAGTTATCTTTGTGGTAGATGTAATACTCACCTTTATCCTTAGTGAGTGGACAATAAGTCTTCCATGCTTATTATAGGGTTAACCCCTCACTAGCATGTCGAAGCTATCCTCACATGGTGGACTTGTGGTTTTTTCAGGTTGAGTTTTCTCCCTTTGATAACAAAAGACCTTAAGGCTTTTGGACCAATCAATCCACTCATTTGTTTTGAAATTTTTTACCCGAACTATGAGGTTTTGATCTAATCTTTTCATAAGAGGGTACGTAGGCAATGGGTTCATCCATCCAAACACAAAATGTAAATACTTGTATATTCTTTTCTCATCTCTTCAATCATGTTTGCACAAATAAAAATTTTCATAAATAATAACCTTTGCAACAAGCGTGAAAAGGGCTCCCTAGGAGTACCTAGGATGCTTTGGGTGCCTAACACCTTCCCATTGCATAACCAACCCCCTTACCCAGATCTCTGTCTCTTTTACTAGTTTTGTTTGTAAAACTTTTAGGTTTTTGTTTGCTTTCTAACCTTTCCTTTGGATAAATAGAAGTGCGGTGGCGACTCGACTTTGTATGATTTACCTTGGATTTAGTCAATATCTCTAATGGTAACGAATACACCGTTACAATGACTACCCTCAATCCCTTGGTATGCAACTCACTAGTCTAGGTGTCAATTCTCGATCCCTCATGTTGATTGTATCGTCAGACTAGGCAACAAAGCACATTAATCCCTAAGACACAGTTCCTAATTATCCTATCCTTAGTCAATTAGTGAATTTAACAACTATAGTAGTTCAGATAAATAGCCCTTAGGTCAGTAGTCACTACTTATCAAAATTAAGTCGAATGTTGTAACAAACAATAGGCAAAGAGAAAAATCTATAACTGAATAATAATAGAGAGTCAATACAATTTCATTAACGTCATCCGACCATATGTCCCAATCAAATACAAATAGGTTCATCATAAAATAAGACCTAAACTAACAGAAATCTAGCCACTCATGTTGAAATTAATCAATACCATAAATTTAGATTCGAAGATCATGAAGAATCACCGAAGAATAATCTCTCCAACGGCTTTAATGGTCCCTACAAGATCCAAAATCGCCCAAATCCGTCACTTTTCTCTCTAGGAAATCGAACCCACTTTTTGTTCTCCATTATTTTTAAATCCCCAAAAAGAGTGTCAAAAAAGCATCCTAAAGTGGCCACACCGAGGAGAAATGTGGGAGAATTATACAATGATGACAAAAACATGGGCGCGTTGAGGATCAACGCAGGCGCGTTGCATAATGATGGCGAATATGCAGGCGCATTCTGAAGTGGCCCCGGGGTCGTTGATTTCAGTGGTTATATATCCTTTTTATATTTCTTTTTTAAAAAAAACATCTTAATCTGAGTTACGAAACTCCATATATTATTATATTACTGGAAAGACGTCATGATTTAAATTGTGCTGAAAAATGTTGGTTACTTCGCGATTTCTTCACAATTCCTTCAATAAATCACTAAGTCCCTATTTCTTCCTCTTGATAGATTTTTTCCCACTTGTTCATACTTTGGTATGAATTTTTCTCACTATTCCATCTATTTCATCCAAAAATGCTCATAAAAATCTTATAATGATGATTGTCATCAGTCTCCTCACACGATTAGGCATATTATGTGTTTAAGCTAATCGGTTTTACGCATGCATAAATCAAACCTTTTGTTTTTGAGTTGTTACATCCTGATTATATTTAATTAATTAGAGGTTTGAATTAATAACCAAATGGAAGTATGATTCAATTTTAACAGTTGATGATTCAGAAAAACACTTCATTTTCATCAAATTTTCATTTTCTTCTAGTGTGATTCGAATAAAGTCTTTTCATGACTTTAATAAAAATTAATTATGAAACCAAATAAAATGTTCTATAAGTTTAATTAAAATCAAGTGTTAGTATGATTAGAATCAAACTCAAAGCCAGCTATACAGAAAAGTTTTTGTGTGATTGATTCAAATCAAAGGAATCACAAATTCTTGAGTGTTCTCTTCTGTATATTTTATTTGAATAAAAGGAAATACTGAGTTGAATCATAGAGGTTTTTAACTCGAGTCAGATAAAGCCTTGGTTCAAATCAAATGACAAAAGACAATTCTTGGATTTGGGTTTTAGTTCCCTGATTCAAATCATAATTGCTTTTGATTCAAACCACATGATAGATTTTATGGGCTCTTAAATTCTTGATTCAAATCATTTTTTCATTCAACTCTAATCATTCAATACCTCTCTTTTTTTAATAATATAAATTCTATATTATAAAATAAAAAAATATGTACAAAATAGGAGGCTCATTTTGACCCGTGCAAAATGAAAAAAAGACAAACAAAACAAAACATGATAAAACACAAGAAAAATAAAATGAACCCATCCAAGGTGTAGATGATTGTTAACCTCCTGACAAATTTTTATTTGAAGAAATTAATTATGTAGTTAGATGGTTCCAAATCCTTGTCAAACATGAATGCTCTTCAACAATCCATGACTCTTTTAGACCATGTGTTATATAATTGACCTCCATTTTAGCCTATTTATCATATTTCTTCTTCTTTTTTAGACAAGTAGATGTTTTCCTTCTCTCTTTATACCAAATCTTGTATAATGAGTATGATGTCATTTTTTACCATCTTCTTTTGAGTTTTGGATCTTGAGAGTGCATCTGAAAATTCTTTCCATCTAAAAATCTGTAGATTTTTCCAATTTTGTTTGGATTAGCTTCTCAACTGAGTGTGTGAGATCTTTGTGAGGATATTCAATAATTAATGCATTATGAAGATTGTGATTTTTCATATTGGCTTTTGTATGGTTATGGTTGGAATTTGAAGATCCAAAAGTAAAAAGAAGAAGTATTTTTCTCCAAGTTGCTTTGGTATAGCATAGGTGAAGGTGTTATAGGCAAAGCCAGAGTTTTGTGTTATTTAGATAGATCAAGGTTCGAGGGACTTGTAGATCTGAATAAAAGTTGTTACAGAATGCAAGCTTGACAAATTCTTAATTCTAGAAGAGTTAAGTCAAGATCAGTGGATCTTGCAAAGATTGGCGAAGTAGACATTATATATAGCAAAGAAGATTAATATAGAAGATTAGTTAGTCTTATAATTGTCTTGTAACAAGTGGTTGAATAACTTATGTAAAACAATTGTCATAATAGTGAAAGACAACAATATTTAATGGGAAACCATTAGAGATTGGATTAGGCATGAATCGAGGATGAAAGTGTTGAACCAGTATAAATCCAGCATACACTTCTTCTTTTTGCTTCTCTGTTTAATTTTTCAAAGGATTTCATTATTGCATATTTAATAGATTTTGTAGAAATTTCATGTGGTTAGGTTTATTTGCAGTCATTTATATTTCTTGCATTAGTGTAGGTTCTTGTTAGAATTGATTTCTAAACAATTTTATTGTTAACTAAATCTTCACTACTATGGAAAACACAAATAATGATTGTTGCGAAACACATATAATAATTGTTTCACGTCCGTTGTTAGGGAGTGTGTGATTATATGTATGTTGGTTTCCACAGTGGGCGAATGAACGTGGTGGTAAGTTAGGTAGTGTGCTACTTATAACAACAGTTAAAGAAACCAAACATTGTGAAATAATTTAAAGGTTTTGGGTTCGAATCCTAGCAACTCATTCTTTAGTTAACTTTTCACAATGATTGTTTATTCAAACTGGGATGGTGTGTGTAAGAGTTTATTATAAAATATGAGATTGCTTGTTTTTCCCTGCCCCTCATTAACCATATACAACCAATCAAATACATTTTTGAGATACCAATCAGAAAATTTTAATTATTCTTGAAAAGCAACTCAAACGGTCCAATGTTTTTCGAATTTCATGCATCTTCTAATTCATGATTTCCTCATTAACCCATATAATTTGATTCAATCCCAAATTCTTCAAAGTAATGATAATGAATCAATATCATCTATGTCTTTCACACAAAATTTAATTTCCTCTTTTTTTCTAGTTTATTTTGCAAACATCAAATTTTGTGTGAAAGACTCAGAGTGACATCCATTTATCATCATTGTTTTGAAAATTTTATAGCATTGAATCAAATTATATGGACTAAAGAGGAAATCATGAATTACAAGATGCATGCAATTCAAAAAATATTAGATCATCTAAGTTATTTTTCAAGAATAATTTAATATTTCTGATTATTAGCTCAAAAATCCATTTAAATACATGCAAGTCAAATGAGGGGTTCGTGAAACAAGCAATCACATTTGATATAAAAAACTCGCTAACAATATTTATCAATAAAAATATCAACTAATTAATATATATTAGGAGAATTTGATAACTAACTATTCCTGAAAAATTAAGACAAACTTGTAAAATGCAAGGAAAATGAAACTGGGGAGAAAGCTGCAAACTTGTGTGATAAATTTGAATGGATGTAATTGTAGGTCTATCACATAAGTTTTCATCTTTCACTTCAGTTTCATCCTCTATTGTATTTTTTTTCAAAGCAACACAAATCAATTGTAATCCTACAAAAACCATGAAAAAAACAGCATGTTAAAATAAACTAGCATTACATTGTAATCCAACAAAAGTTTATCAACATACATAACAACAACATTAACATAACAACAACAACAAAAAACAAATCATGCAAAACATAAAAAAGTCTTCAATCTTCATGCTTAGTTGAATTCGTACAGTTCTCAGGGTCTTCATCTGATTTGAAATCAGTTGCATCCAAACTCATTAGATACTTCACAATATCCTTTACATTCTTTATCTTTTCATGATTACGATTCTTGAACTAAATCTTCTTATACCATGTTCCACTAGAAGGTTCAACAACACCAATGTGATCCCTAACATCTTCATCTTCCTTGGCTATGTTCAACCATAACTCCACCATATCAATAACCCATTTTGAAGCCTCAATCTATTGGATAAATTTGTTCCCACTATTCATATTGAGAGAAGGATCTGAAATTGGAGAGAAGGACCTGAAATCTGAACAAGAAGAGAAACTCTATTTCGAAATAACATACAACAACAACAACATACAAAAAAAAACTTAAACACAAGAACAAGAATAAAACCATGTGAAAATCATGTTAAACATTACAACAACATATACAAAAATGAGAGAATAAGAACGAAAAAGAATACTTTTATGTATCAAGAACAATATTGAGGATAGAAAATCTAATGACGAAGAAGAAGAGAAAAATCCGGGCTAGGAATTTGATGTGAGTGTTACGGCGATACTATCAAGAAGCGAGAGTTAATTCACTTATATATGGGTAAACAATTTCACCACATGTTCAAAAACTGTGATGAAATGTAATTCCTTTCAAAACGGTTGACATAAATAACCATGGTGATGACTATTTTAATTTTAATTTTAATTTTAATATATATATATATATATATATATATATATATATATATATATATATATATATATATATATATATATTATATATATATATATATATATATATATATATATATATCATAGTAACGAAAAAATAGAAAATTGTCGGAGCTGAGATTCGAACCTTATCAGTAGTGTATAATCACGGTTAAATAATTTAACCGTATGCAATGTTTTTTCATAAATATAAAAAAAAATAAAGCGCGTACAAAACCGAGGTGTTACCCTAGTTAAGAGTCAAACCGTGTAATATAGTGTTACGAAAGGTTTATTTTATAGTAGTGCTTAAAACCGTGTTTTTAGAATCATATCCTAAAATTGATTATTGTATAATATAAACTTCTCGTGTCAATTAAACATTATTCAATTTGTGACTTTGATTGTTTTTGGAATTATCCATATATCCTCTATTTTATCTTGAATATTAGTGTGTAATCCATAATATATCTGATCACATATCGTTTTATGTTTACTACGTTATGCCGAGCGAATTCGAAACTCTGATCTTAAAAAGGAATTTTTTTGTTTTGTTTGTTCAAATATATTTTTATGTAAGGTCTATTCAACCCCCTTTCTAGACAATACAAACTCATATTCTCTCCCAAAAATTGGAACTAGAGCTGGTATTTTGATCAAGTCATGCGACTTAAGAAGTTGAGAATGTGGATGTCGATTGAAGCTAGCGGAAATATACCCGAATGTATCACACGTCCGAACATACAACAGAGTTGCCATCGAACTTTATTTATTCCCGAAGGAAAGGGAAAACATCGATAAAACCCAGGGAAAGAGATTACTGAGTAAGGAAGTCGGTTATACAAGGGGAAGGTATTAGCACCTCTTACATCTGTTGTACTCAATGGGAACCACTTGGATTGTTCTTGCTCGAATGAGTGTTATATCTAAGGATTACTCGCGAAAGAATAAGGGAAAAAGAAGGAGTAAATAAAGTGTCTGATGAGGATTATGACCCTCATGCCTATGTATCCTGATAGTGCAATAAGGAATTCAGAGCTCTGTAGTTCATAGAACTAATGATGGGAGGTGAAAAGAAGAGTGATAATAAATATGGTTTAAACCAAACGATTATGTTGTTTGAACTCCAACAAGGGGTGAAAATATGAACCCAAGAGTAAAACCGGTATGAACCAACAAGTGAGGGGCTACAATATGGTATCACTATATTGGAATAACCGAAAAGAAAGAGAATTAGGTGTTTGGTTTCACATCACAAACAACTCTTAGTTCACATGGAGATACAAGATGGAGCTTAAAGAGGTAGTGTATTTGGGTCAAATATAGGGTACATCACATGAAGTGAATGAAAGTAGTAGAATGCATCATGGAGATGGATGGAGGAGAAATAAATAAGTATACTCGCGGAGGCTTCGAACCCTTGTACCTATGTGTTCTCATTGTTGTCGCTACGCGGAAAATACATAGTCGCCATCGGTTTTTATTTTTTCCAATAGAAAGGGAAAATATCGAGAAAACCCCGAAGAATGGTCATCGCAACCACAAACAGGTTCGGAAGTCGGTTATGCAAGGCGAATGTATTAGCATCTCTCACATCCATGGTACTCTATGAGAACCATCTAGTCTACGCTTGAATGGATGTCGTTATCTTAATGCTTACTTGCTAAAAAATTATGGAGTGGAAATGGATTTTTAATTAGCGTGCTTGCCAAGGATTTGAGTCCTCGTGCCTACGTATGCTCACTTGTCGAAGTGAGAAATCAGAGCCCTGTAGCTCGTGGGTACAAAATGTTTGTTTGTTTTGTTGATTTTATACCTTGAAAAAGGTTTTTTAAGGGGTGCCCTAAGGCTCAAACAAAAGGTTTGATGAGTTGGTATTGATTTTATGTTTTGAAAAAAGATTATTCTTGACTTCGAATTGTACTAAAGACTATGGGTAAAGGTGAGTATCTCGAACTACCAAGTTAAACGTCTTGTATTCAAAATACTTAGAACGAGTGTAGGAAAGCTCCATTCTAATCCCTTCTTTACCACTTAAGGTGTAACACCCCGATAAAAATAAGATAATTATTTAATTTAAGTTAATATTATATTTATTAATTTAATTAAATAATTGGAATTATTGGATTATTATTATTATTATTATTATTATTGGAATAATAATTATTGGAAAATATATATAAGTTGGAAATAAGAAAAAGAGTCCCATTTGGTAAAGAAAGGGTTTCACGTGAAAAGCAGGGAAGCGACTGAAAAGAGGAAAAGGGCAAAGAGACAGAGCAAGAGGAAGAAGGTTGGAGAAGAGAAAAGCTTGAAGCTTAAAGATTCGCCGGATTAACTCAGGTAAGGGGGGTTTATCATCGTTTAATGGGTATTATGGGTTAACATGTAATGGGTAGTGATGAACCATTGATTTGACCCTAATTGGGATGTTGAATGCTGAAAAATTGTGATGGATAAGTTGTGTTAAAACTGAAATTGACTATGTAATTGGATGAGTCTTGATTTCCCGAAAGTGTAGCTTTTTACGGAATTGAAATCGGAGGTCCGGAAGTCCTCCAACGGCGGAAAATGCGGAGAATTCTGCATTCTGCTTCGTGTTAGCGCAGGAACAGCTTTCTGTCTTGCGTTAACCGGTTAACCCAGGGTGTTAACCGGTTAACACTGTTAGGAATTGTGAAGTATTGTTGTTTTGCTTGCGTTAACCGGTTAACCCAGGGCGTTAACCGGTTAACACTGTTGTGATTTGTGAAAATTGTTGTTCTGTTTGCGTTAACCGGTTAACCCAGGGCGTTAACCGGTTAACACTGTTGAGTTTTGCCAGAAAGCGTGTTCTGTGTTGCGTTAACCGGTTAACCCAGGGCGTTAACCGGTTAACACTGTTGGAAATTGGAAAAATTGATATTTTAATATTGTGAACATAATTGGTGATTGGCCTATATCGGTGTGTGATATAGTAGGGATTATTTCCCGTTGTTTTGAGTAGGATAGGTGTTAGTAGAGTGTGCTAATACTGTGAACTGAATTATTTGGCATGACATAATATGATTATGTGATAAATATGCTGATGATGTGTGAAAATATGCATAATGTTGTGAATGTATATATTATGTATGTAATTGTGGATGGACTGTTTTATGGCTTAGAGTGTGAGCATATGTCCATTGTGGATTGTTGTTGATGTTGCATGCTAGGTGATTTGGCATAGCATAATGTGGCCTTTATGGTGGTAGCTAATTCCCATGGTGAGGAATTAGTGATGTTAGTCATTTTGGACTGTTGTTGATGTTTGCATGCTAGGTGATTTAGCGTGCATAGCATGGCCCTTGGGGTGGTAGCTAATTCCCATGGTGAGGAATTAGTGATGTGAGTCACTAGGTCTCAAATGAGTGGGACTAGTGAGCTTGGTAGCCGTACCTGGATTTGGTCGGTGAAGTTGAACTATATGTTCACGAATAATCGGTACCGCATGCATGGAGTCTCATTGCATAATGTATGTATGGCGTATAATATGAATGGATGTATTCCAATATTATACGTGTGTTTGTGGTTGTGTTGGGTATGTGTATGATCATGAGTTGATGTTGTCGTTGCTGAAGTTGTGATATAATTAGGGTGATGAAATGTATTATTTACTTAACATTACATGATATTTTATAATGCTTATTATATCGATTGAGGAACTCACCCTTACAACTATTTTTCAGGTAACGAGCAGTGATTGAGTAGGAGCTAGTACTTGGAGTCTAGTGTAGTTCCTTAGTGAGTCATGCTCTGGTAGATGTAACATCGGGAAGGGATGTTTTAATTGTTTTATTGTTGGTTGTTGAACCAGTTTACATGTAATGTGTTACATGTTTTGCATGTTGTTGTTAATTTCTATCCGCTGCGAATTATGCAAATGTTTATTTTGATGAATAAATGAGCATGACGAGTTAAATTGGAACATGGTGTGAAGTGTCAAGTGTGACACCCTTAATTGCATATCTACTATGATATATATATTTGTTGTTTTAATTAAATATTTGGGGTATTTTAGAAGGGTGTTACATTAGTGGTATCAGAGCATAGTCGGTCGAGTCGAGTCGTAATTATTCTGTTTCCCTGTACGGGATAGGTGTTGTGTAACCCTATCAGTACTTATTGTTTTAGCTTGTTGGGTTTTCAGAATAGAGATGGCTGGAAGAGGTAGAGACGATGCTGCGATTGCTGAGGCTCTGGGTATGCTAGCTGGAGTACTTGGAGGAAATCCGAATGTTGTGGGGCTGGGAGCTGCTCGTCAACTGAGTGAGTTCCAGAAGAACAATCCTCCAATGTTCAAGGGAGCATACGATTCAGATGGTGCTCAAAAGTGGTTGAAGGAGATCGAGAGGATCTTCCGAGTGACTGAGTGTGCCGATAACCAGAAGGTCAGGTTCGGTACGCATATGCTGTCAGAGGAAGCAGATGATTGGTGGGTTGCTACCCGCACTGAGTTGGAAGCTGCTGGGAGTGCTGAGATCACTTGGGCAGTGTTCAGAGAGAGATTCCTGAGGAAGTACTTTCCAGAGGATGTCAGAGGAAAGAAAGAGATAGAGTTCTTAGAACTGAAGCAGGGCAACCGATCTGTTACTGAGTATGCTGCTAAGTTCACAGAGCTGTCGAAGTATTACACTCCCTATGATGAGGCTACTGGGGAATTTTCAAAATGTGTGAAGTTTGAGAATGGGTTACGTCCCGAGATCAAGCAGGCTATTGGGTATCAGCGGATTAGAGTGTTTTCCGACTTGGTTGACTGTTGCAGGATTTTTGAACAGGATACCAAGGCCAGAGCGGAGAGCTATCAGCAGAGGGTTGATAGGAAAGGTAAGAATCAGAATGATCGTGGGAAACCGTATGCAGCTGGCAAAGGTTTCCAGAGACAGAGTGGGATGAGGAGACCTAGTGGGGGAGACTCCAGTGCCCCTGCTAAGTGTTACAGATGTGGTCAGGCTGGACATCGTTTCCATGAGTGTACCAGTGCTGAGAAGAAGTGTTTCAAGTGTGGAAAAGGTGGTCACTTGGCTGTAGAGTGCCGGTTGAAGACTGTGACTTGTTTCAACTGTGGAGAGGTGGGTCATATCAGTCCGCAGTGCCCTAAGCCGAAGAAAGAGAACTAGTCGGGAGGCAAGGTCTTTGCTTTATCGGGTTCTGAGACTTCTGCAGATGATCGTTTGATCCGAGGTACGTGTTATATTAATGGCTTTCCTCTTGTGGCTATTATTGACACAGGTGCGACTCATTCCTTTATATCTTTGGATTGTGCTGTGAAACTTAGATTAGAGATATCTGAGATGCATGGGAGTATGGTGATTGATACTCCTGCGAAGGGTTCAGTGACTACTACTTCAGTTTGTTTAAATTGCCCTTTGAGTATTTTTGGTAGAGACTTTGGAATGGA
The DNA here is from genome assembly GCF_024323335.1 of Lathyrus oleraceus. Classification (NCBI taxonomy): domain Eukaryota; kingdom Viridiplantae; phylum Streptophyta; class Magnoliopsida; order Fabales; family Fabaceae; genus Lathyrus; species Lathyrus oleraceus. Next base: position 205,205,611 of record NC_066581.1, read on the forward strand.
CCTTGTGTGTCTTTCACTAGTGCAGATTGATGTTATCCTGGGTATGAACTGGTTGGTGTTTAACCGAGTTCATATCAACTGTTTTGATAAGACTGTGATCTTTCCTGAGATTGAGGAAGGAAAGAGTTTGTTTCTATCAGCAAGGCAGGTGAATGAGGCAGTAGCAGATAGGGCAGAGTTGTTTATGCTGTTAGCGACTTTGGAGGCTAAAGATAAACTGGAGATTTACGATCTAGCCGTGGTGTGTGATTTTCCTGATGTGTTTCCTGAAGAAGTGAATGAATTACCGCCAGAGCGTGAAGTTGAGTTCTCGATTGATTTGGTACCTGGTACTAGGCCGATATCGATGGCTCCGTACCGTATGTCTGCTGTTGAGTTAGCTGAATTGAAGAGTCAGCTGGAAGATCTGTTGGATAAGAAATTTATTCGTCCGAGTGTGTCACCGTGGGGTGCACCAGTGTTATTGGTTAAGAAGAAAGAAGGTACTATGAGGTTGTGTGTGGACTACAGGCAACTGAATAAAGTGACGATCAAGAATCGGTATCCTTTGCCGAGGATTGATGATTTGATGGATCAGTTGGTTGGTGCGAGTGTGTTCAGTAAAATAGATTTGAGATCGGGGTATCATCAGATACGTGTGAAAACTGAGGATATTCAGAAGACTGCTTTCAGAACAAGGTATGGACATTATGAGTATTCTGTAATGCCTTTTGGTGTGACTAATGCGCCTGGAGTATTTATGGAGTATATGAATAGGATTTTCCATTCGTACCTAGACAAGTTTGTTGTGGTGTTTATTGACGATATTTTGGTGTATTCGAAATCTGAAGAAGAGCATGCTGAACATTTGAGAGTGGTTTTAGAAGTTCTACGAGAAAAGAAGTTATTTGCTAAACTGTCCAAGTGTGAATTTTGGTTAGAAGAGGTTAGTTTTCTTGGTCATGTGATTTCAAGAGGTGGTGTTGCTGTTGATCCTTCTAAGATAGAAGCGGTATCTAAGTGGGAAGCTCCGAAGTCAGTTTCTGAGATAAGGAGTTTTCTTGGACTTGCAGGTTATTATAGGAAATTCATTGAGGGATTTTCTAAGTTGGCGTTACCGTTGACGATGTTGACTAGAAAGGGGCAAGCGTTTGTTTGGGACTCAAAATGTGAAGAAGGTTTCCAAGAGTTAAAGAGAAGGTTAACTACTGCTCCTATTCTGATATTACCAAGTCCGTCGGAACTATTTGAGGTTTACTGTGATGCTTCATTGTTGGGTTTAGGTGGTGTTTTGATGCAGAATAAGCAGGTTGTAGCTTATGCTTCGAGACAACTGAAGGTTCATGAGAGGAACTATCCGACACACGATTTAGAGTTGGCAGCCGTGGTATTTGTTCTGAAGTTATGGAGGCATTACTTATACGGGTCAAGATTTGAGGTTTTCAGTGACCATAAAAGTTTAAGGTATCTGTTTGATCAGAAAGAGCTGAATATGAGACAGAGGAGATGGTTAGAGTTTCTGAAGGATTATGACTTTGGTTTGAATTACCATCCGGGTAAAGCAAACGTAGTGGCTGATGCATTGAGTCGGAAATCATTGCATATGTCTATGTTAATGGTTAAGGAATTGGATTTAATTGAGCAGTTTAGAGACTTGAGTTTGGTGTGTGAGAGTACTCACAATAGTGTTAAATTGGGAATGTTGAAGTTAACGAGTGGTATTCTGGATGAGATTAGAGAAGGTCAGAAATCCGATGTGCTTTTGGTTGATAAGTTGACTCTAGTGAATCAAGGTCAAGGTGGTGAATTCAGAGTTGATGAGAATGGTGTTTTGAGATTTGGTAATCGGGTGTGTATTCCGGATATTACCGAACTTAAGAAGAGTATTCTTGAGGAAGGACATCGTAGTGGCCTGAGTATTCATCCTGGGGCTACGAAGATGTATCATGATTTGAAAAAGTTATTTTGGTGGCCGGGAATGAAAAGAGAAATTGTGAGTTTTGTTTATTCCTGTTTGACTTGTCAGAAGTCAAAGATTGAGCATCAGAAGCCGTCTGGGCTAATGCAACCGTTGGCTATTCCAGAGTGGAAGTGGGATAGTATCAGTATGGATTTTGTTTCTGGTTTACCGAGGACAATTAAGAATTTTGAAGCTATTTGGGTGATTGTTGACAGATTGACAAAATCGGCTCATTTCATTCCGATCAGAATGGATTATCCGTTAGAGAGATTAGCTGAGTTGTATATTGAGAAAATTGTAAGTTTGCATGGTATTCCGTCGAGTATTGTTTCGGACAGAGATCCTAGATTTACATCGAAGTTCTGGGAAGGTTTGCAGAGGGCTTTGGGAACTAAGCTGATATTGAGTTCTGCATATCATCCGCAGACTGATGGTCAGACTGAGAGGACGATTCAGTCGCTGGAGGATCTTTTGAGGGCTTGTGTTTTGGAAAAGGGAGGTGCTTGGGATTGTTATTTACCTTTGATTGAGTTTACCTACAACAATAGTTTTCATTCGAGCATTGGTATGGCACCGTTTGAAGCTTTGTATGGTAGGAGATGTCGGACACCTTTATGTTGGTATGAGTCCGGTGAGAGTGTTGTGGTTGGACCGGAGATTGTTCAACAAACTACGGAAAAGATTAAGATGATTCGGGAGAAGATGAGGATTGCTCAGAGTCGTCAGAAGAGTTATCACGACAAGAGGAGGAAGTCACTTGAGTTTCAAGAGGGAGATCATGTGTTTCTTCGTGTTACTCCGATAACTGGGGTTGGTCGAGCTTTGAAGTCGAAGAAGTTGACACCTCGATTTATTGGTCCTTATCAGATTTTGGAGAGGATAGGGGAGGTAGCCTATCGTATCGCTTTGCCGCCGTCACTTGCGAATTTGCATGAGGTTTTTCATGTGTCTCAGTTGAGGAGGTACATTCATGATCCGACGCATGTGGTCCAAGTAGATGATGTACAGGTGAGAGATAACCTGACTGTTGAGACATCACCTATGAGGATCGAGGATCGAGAGTTGAAGCGGTTGCGGGGTAAAGAGATTGCTTTAGTAAAGGTAGCTTGGGGAGGACCAGCAGGTGGCAATGTGACTTGGGAGCTTGAGAGTCAGATGAAGGAGTCTTATCCTGAGTTATTCGCTTGAGGTATGTTTTCGAGGACGAAAACTCTTTTAGTGGGGGAGAGTTGTAACACCCCGATAAAAATAAGATAATTATTTAATTTAAGTTAATATTATATTTATTAATTTAATTAAATAATTGGAATTATTGGATTATTATTATTATTATTATTATTATTATTATGGGAATAATAATTATTGGAAAATATATATAAGTTGGAAATAAGAAAAAGAGTCCCATTTGGTAAAGAAAGGGTTTCACGTGAAAAGCAGGGAAGCGGCTGAAAAGAGGAAAAGGGCAAAGAGACAGAGCAAGAGGAAGAAGGTTGGAGAAGAGAAAAGCTTGAAGCTTAAAGATTCGCCGGATTAACTCAGGTAAGGGGGGTTTATCGTCGTTTAATGGGTATTATGGGTTAACATGTAATGGGTAGTGATGAACCATTGATTTGACCCTAATTGGGATGTTGAATGCTGAAAAATTGTGATGGATAAGTTGTGTTAAAACTGAAATTGACTCTGCAATTGGATGAGTCTTGATTTCCCGAAAGTGTAGCTTTTTACGGAATTGAAATCGGAGGTCCGGAAGTCCTCCAACGGCGGAAAATGCGGAGAATTCTGCATTCTGCTTCGTGTTAGCGCAGGAACAGCTTTCTGTCTTGCGTTAACCGGTTAACCCAGGGTGTTAACCGGTTAACACTGTTAGGAATTGTGAAGTATTGCTGTTTTGCTTGCGTTAACCGGTTAACCCAGGGCGTTAACCGGTTAACACTGTTGTGATTTGTGAAAATTGTTGTTCTGTTTGCGTTAACCGGTTAACCCAGGGCGTTAACCGGTTAACACTGTTGAGTTTTGCCAGAAAGAGTGTTCTGTGTTGCGTTAACCGGTTAACCCAGGGCGTTAACCGGTTAACACTGTTGGAAATTGAAAAAATTGATATTTTAATGTTGTGAACATAATTGGTGATTGGCCTATATCGGTGTGTGATATAGTAGGGATTATTTCTCGTTGTTTTGAGTAGGATAGGTGTTAGTAGAGTGTGCTAATACTGTGAACTGAATTATTTGGCATGACATAATATGATTATGTGATAAATATGCTGATGATGTGTGAAAATATGCATAATGTTGTGAATGTATATATTATGTATGTAATTGTGGATGGACTGTTTTATGGCTTAGAGTGTGAGCATATGTCCATTGTGGATTGTTGTTGATGTTGCATGCTAGGTGATTTGGCATAGCATAATGTGGCCTTTATGGTGGTAGCTAATTCCTATGGTGAGGAATTAGTGATGTTAGTCATTTTGGACTGTTGTTGATGTTTGCATGCTAGGTGATTTAGCGTGCATAGCATGGCCCTTGGGGTGGTAGCTAATTCCCATGGTGAGGAATTAGTGATGTGAGTCACTAGGTCTCAAATGAGTGGGACTAGTGAGCTTGGTAGCCGTACCTGGATTTGGTCGGTGAAGTTGAACTATATGTTCACGAATAGTCGGTACCGCATGCATGGAGTCTCATTGCATAATGTATGTATGGCGTATAATATGAATGGATGTATTCCAATATTATACGTGTGTTTGTGGTTGTGTTGGGTATGTGTATGATCATGAGTTGATGTTGTCGTTGCTGAAGTTGTGATATAATTAGGGTGATGAAATGTATTATTTACTTAACATTACATGATATTTTATAATGCTTATTATATCGATTGAGGAACTCACCCTTACAACTATTTTTCAGGTAACGAGCAGTGATTGAGTAGGAGCTAGTACTTGGAGTCTAGTGTAGTTCCTTAGTGAGTCATGCTCTGGTAGATGTAACATCGGGAAGGGATGTTTTAATTGTTTTATTGTTGGTTGTTGAACCAGTTTACATGTAATGTGTTACATGTTTTGCATGTTGTTGTTAATTTCTATCCGCTGCGAATTATGCAAATGTTTATTTTGATGAATAAATGAGCATGACGAGTTAAATTGGAACATGGTGTGAAGTGTCAAGTGTGACACCCTTAATTGCATATCTACTCTGATATATATTTGTTGTTTTAATTAAATATTTGGGGTATTTTAGAAGGGTGTTACATAAGGCACGTGGCATACAATCCTGATCATATTTTATTATGTTTTGGATTTGATTTGAGAAAATACCGCTTGACGTTTGATCAAGGGTTTGTTTATTGTTTATGAAATGGTGACGATCATATGTCCTAAGATTGGCTAACAAGCAATAAAAAGACAAAGGAAAACGAGTAAAAAGTACACCAAAGTGGGGAGAGGCATACATGAAAAATACAAGGGACATGTGCAAGAAATAAAGGGTCTCGTTTTAAGGTAACACAAGAGAAAGCCTTGTGTGTGTGTTGTGTCCTAAGCTAAAGAGTGCATAATGATAATATAAAACATGACTCCCTTTTTCCTTTGAGGGCACTGCCATGAGTGCTCCCTTGTAATGAAAGATTACAAAGTCGAGTATGCTCCAAATAGTGCCTAGGTCAATCATACAAGTCCAAATCCGAACACAAGGGTCCTAAAAGAGTCCTCTAAGTCTCCAATCTTAGGTCATCACAAAGTTCATAGTCCTCCATGATATGCTAAGGTCATACACAAAGTCCGTAATCCATATGTCCATAACTCCATGTTTAGGTCTTAATGAAGATGAATCAAGTCTTTTTATGTCTTTTCCATTTTATCATGTTTTTGTTCATTGAATGAATATCAAGATGGGGTAAAGAATGACAATGATGAATGAGTATTATGATACAAAGTAAATAAAGTAAATTGCACGAATTTTAAATGTTAAGAGTTAGGTGCGTAAATGTAAATGTTAGGAATTAGAATGCGAAAACGTAAATGTTAGGAGTTAGATGTTAGAAATTAGAAGTTAGAATTAATCGAAATCAAAAGAATATAAGAGAATTGAAATGAAACAATAATATTCTAATAACTAGAATTAATATCTAAAAAATGAATCTCTAAAATTAATATTTCTGAACAAACAAATAATTCTCTAACAAAATAAAATTCTAAAATCAATATCTAAAATCAAGCAACCAAGATTAATTATAAAATCAACATTTAAAATCAATATAATCAATGTTCAAAATTAATATGCTAAAATCAATATTTCAAAATTAATTCAAAAATTATATTCTAAAAAGTCAATATTCAAAATCAATCTAAAATCTAATCCTAAAAATTAAACTAGACTAAACCTAATATTAATCCAATTATATTCTAAGATAGTCCTAAAATTAATCTAAACTTAATCCTAAAAATATTCTAAACTTAATCCTAATCAAACTAAGGACTTAATTAAACTAAGAGATAATAAAAAAAAACAAGGCAATGGACTCCCCAAAAAAGGATTGGGCCTGGAATAATGGAAAGGTCTGTTAAGCCCAGTCGCAGGGGTGTTAGTAGGCCAAGGGAGTATGTGAAACAGCAAAATACTTGGGCCTAATGTGAAAGCCCAAGGGTGAAAATAAGAAGGAACGGATGGTTCACTTCCTTCATCCCCTCCATCGCTCAGCCGCGACCAAGGGAGAAAGAAGCAGGTCGCGACGCTGTCTCCACCACCGACCGCGGCACTCACACGGCGGAGCACCCCACACGCCGTCTCTGTTTCCACCTCTATCAACCTAAACCGAAATACAACTACCTAAACAAATCGAAATCTAAAGCGATCCGGCAACGGAACAAAATTGAATGGCGAACGCAGACGGAATGAGATTTGATTCCGATTCACATTACAACAAATGAAGTAATCATTGCGAAGAGAAGAAGAGATCCTACCGACGATGGCGAAGGAGGCGGATTCGTCGGCAACGTCGAATTCAAACTCAGGTATCTAGAAACTCTAATTCTCTGATCTTCTTCCCTTGTTCGGTTGCGAGTTTCTTCTGTTGTATGACTCGGCTTTGTGTTGTGGTTCGAACTGCAGAATAGTTATGGAGTTGTTGTGAGACTTTGAAGTTCGATTTGTAGAGTTTTGTAGATGGTAATCTATTGAGAGTTGAAGTTGCAATTTGTTGCTCGAATCGTTGTGCATGAGTTGTTGGAGATGGCGAGGATATGGAGTTGAGAGTTTTATTTGCAGTGTGAGTTTTATTTCAGGAAGATGAAGATGGTGAGAGTTGTGTTATGCAGGTTTCGTGATTCTGGAAAAAGGGGAAAGAAGAAGAACTTCAAGGCTAATTCAGCTATTTATATAGCTATTGTGTATTGGATGTGAGAGTAATTGAATTGGACTTGGATGTGCGTTTCAATTGTGTTACGTTATGTGTTTTCACCTTGTTTCAGTGCCGTTTTTTTTTGCTGCTGCGCTTGAATTTGTTATGTATTTGTTTGCTCCTGCGTTTCCTGCATTTCATCACTTACTGCGCTTGTACTCTCTTCCAATTGCATTTCATTTTTTTTGTCTTATTTGGATGGCATGAACTTGGGTTATTGGATATGCAATTTTGGATCATGGGATTAACATGTTGGGCTTAACGAATGTTAATGCTGAATTTTTATTATGAAAAAAAATAAATGGGCCAACTCTTTAGACTTAAGAAATTGTGATCTTTATACTGAGTTTTATCATAGTAAAAATGAATGAATGGGCCAACTAATCAATCAACACTACCATGGCCCATTGGTAAGAAATGATGTTAAATTTCTAAAATTGAATTGAAACTTCTAAAATCGGCAAATTTACCGAGATAACCCACTTTTTCGAAGAAATTTCCAAAATAACCCACTTTTCAGGAAAATTCCCAATCTACCCCACTTTTAGGAGGAGGCGCCAATTGGATTGGCGACCCCTCTTAAAAATTACAAGGAGGCGTCAATTGGATTGGCTAGGGCACCTGCCCTAACCAATCCAATTGGCGCCTATGTGTATTTTTTAAGAGGGGTCGCCAATCCAATTGGCGACTCCCTTAAAAAAGCCTCAAATGAAAAAACCTTCAACATGAAAGTTGTAGATCTTTTCAAGACAATGAATTTGGATATAAATTTTGCATCATTTGGATTTTTTATGAGAAAGTTATGGGCAGTTGAAGTTGGACTTCTGAGTTTTTCAACTGTAATCTGACCTATAATGTCTTGCATTATTTCATGTGTTTCTTTTAGAGTTATGAAATTTTGTCCAACATAACATTTGAAGTAGACATATTAAATTTTCCAATGCACTTGGTCCCACCTCAAAATAATTAAAAATGAGTGAGTTAGGTTCCTGCGAAGTTGACCTAAAATTAGGGTTTCAACTGTAATCTGACCTATAATGTCTTGCATTATTTCATGTGTTTCTTTTAGAGTTATGAAATTTTGTCCAACATAACATTTGAAGTAGACATCTTAAATTTTATAATGCACTTGGTCCCACCTCAAAATAATTAAAAATGAGTGAGTTAGGTCCCTGCGAAGTTGACCTAAAATTAGGGTTTCTGTCAAAATGATCTATAATGTTTTGAAATGAATGATGAGCTTCCAAGTTTCAAATGGATTTTTGATGAACATGAAAGTTGTTCATATGGCGACTGTTTCTAAAACTTGAATGGAGGCGCCAATTGGATTGGCTAGGGCAGGTGCCCTAGGCTAGGGCAGGTGCCCTAGGCTAGGGCAGGTGCCCTAGCCAATCCAATTGGCGCCTATGTGTATGTTTTAAAAGGAGGCGCCAACTCAATTGGCGAGTCCCTCATAAAATGCCTTTTTTGTCTTATAAATAGATGCGTTGTGTGACCTATTGTTCCACAACTCATATAATCATTTGGCTATCATGTTTGGTGTTCGTCGCCGATACGGTAAGGTGATTTATGCGAGAGACAAACCTCAATTGCTGATGCTGTTTTGGAACATCACCACGTTAGATCAACTGAAGAGGGAGCTGGTTCGATGGTTAGACGGGAAAATACCAGAAGGGGAAAAAATCAGAAGTATTGAGAGACTTGACAGTATCTTTGGTTGGGTGCGAATGAAGACTGATAAGGATGCTAGGGAAATGATGTTTGGTCGAGACGACATTAATTTGATTGTTGTAATCAGTTAGAATTATTTATGTTTTCAGATGTTTTGTACTGATGTTGGTTATGAAACTCGTTGTAACAAGAACTTAATGATATATATTGATTGATTGTTACAGAAATACAATGTTACAAAAAGCATAAGATCAAGATAAAATGTTACAAAAAGCTTAAGGTCTAGATAAAATGTTACAAAAATCTTAAGATCTAGATGATGCTCCTTGATTGGGACAGTTGTTTTTGTTGTGTCCTGGTTGACGACAGATACTACATAATCTTATCATTTTATCTGTGGAATCCATCTCTATTCTGATACGTGTGCTGTTTGGCCTTCCTTTCTTCTTTCTACGCATCTCTTCATTGTGCCAAACAATATCTCCTTCATATGGAGGCCAGTAATCCTCCATTGGTAGTACTGAAAAGCTTTGACTATATACATTCATGATGGTGTTGGCCTTGTACACATCAGATAAATGGGTGTAAGCGTCTTGACGAGTATAAGCGCATGCTGCAATGACATGGGAGCAAGGTATGCGGAAGGCCTGAAATTTTCCACAATCGCACCAACCTTTGTGTAGTTTAACCGCGTAGGCTAAGTTTGGTCTCCCGTCGCTGTTGCCCATTGTTTCCTGGACGCTGAAATTTTGTCTTTGACGGTCAAACACTGTTACAGCGTGTGTCGTAGCTTTGATGCTCTCCACTTTCATGACCTTCATGCAACACTCACTGAATACTTGTCCAGACATTAACACTGCACTCCATCTTTCACCTCTGGTTGCGAACATAGAAGCCAACCTATAATAGGTTGATCTTACCAAGGCGGTTATCGGCAGGTTTCGAATTCCTTTGAAAACCCCGTTCATGCATTCCACAATGTTTGTTGTCATGTGGCCCCATCGACGACCACCGTCAAATGCTCTTGTCCACTGCTCTACTGGGATGTTATTTATCCATCTCCCCGCGTCTTCATTAGACAGACGAATCTCATCACGATAATATTGAAAAGACGGTTGAGTTAAAGCATACCCAGCATTCACCACCTTCTTGCGAAGATTCTTATCTTTTATAGCACGCATGAAGTTTTGTGCAATGTGTCTGATACAGTAGACATGTGTAGAAGGAGGATCATGCCATCCGTTGTCATGGTTGTTGTAGGCACTTTCGATGGCAGCATGTCTATCAGAAATCAAACATAGATTGGCTTGTGGAGCGACATGCGTTCTGAGATGTCGAAGAAAGAAACCCCATCCACCAGCCGTTTCACCTTCAACAAGAGCAAAGGCAATGGGAAATACATTGTTGTTACCGTCTTGTGCAACTGCCATGAGCAACGTACCCTTGTATTTTCCGTATAACCAAGTGCCATCAATTTGTAGGAGAGGTTTGTAGAAAGCGAAACCTCTGATGCACGGGTCAAATGCCCAAAAGAGACGGTGAAATATTCTATTACCTGTAGCACAGGTTCCGTCTGGCATCATTGCTGGCACTGTCTCCAGAATTGCCACAGTTCCTGGGACATAAGTTTTTAGTGCCCATAAAAACCGTGGTAATTCCTTGAATGAGTCCTCCCAGTTTCCGAAAACTGCTCAACAGCCTTTGTCCTCGCAATCCATGCTTTCTTGTAAGATGGAGTATAATTATATGTTGTTCGGATATGGGATATAATTATACTCACCTTCACTGATGGGTCTTTATTTACCAATGGCAGAATGTCTCGACATATCAAAGCTGTGCTCAGTTTACGGTGATCTTGTTCAACGGTTGTTGCGACGCAACTGTGTGGTGGGTCTATTGAAGCGATCTCCCAAGAGTCATTTTTCTTCTTGTAAGATGCAGCCAAACGAAATTTACAAAGCATGTTACGACATTCGATAACATACCTTCTAGAATCAGTGCGTTTCACCGTAAAGTCAGCAAAGTTGTTCATGTGGTATTTTTTGATTGCCAAGACACATTCCTCTTTGGTACGAAACATGTCTCCCACCTTTAATTCGCCTACTGGTCTCGGATACATATTATAGAAGACACTGTCGGACATTTCATCGTCGTTAAGAGCCATATTTGTCATATGTTGAGGAGGAATATAGGCATGAGTAGGAGGTATTGGTGGTGGTTGAGCCTCATCTTCATCGTCGTTATTCAGGATGTGATCAACCTGTATCTCAGTCTCCTCTTCTTCTTCATCAATAACGTCGACCTCTACTTCTGCTTCTGGGTTGAGTTCATCTGACCATTGTGCATCATCTGCAGCATCTCCACCAGCTGGATCCTGATCTATTAGTTGAGACTGTTGAGACGGTATACATGGCTGTAGAGTAATGTACAACTCGATACAATCCATGCCTGAATGTTCATGACTAAGAAACATGCTTTCAACATCTTCATCGTCTCGTATCTTTAGGGGGAAAAACTTGCATTGACCATTCTCAAAAAATATAGGATTCTGATATGTCATCTTTGACACATTACCTGATGCTATGAAGGATTGTATTCTTTTTTTGAAATGCAAAAAGGTTGCATTTCTCTTCATCGTGACTCTAATGGTATCAGTGTTTTTAAAACAAAAACCATGAATCTCAGACTCAAAAGTTTCACCGTTGCAGTGAACGTTGATACTGTATAATGATGAAGATGACATTTTGGAGATGAAAACTATTTTGCAAGTGCAGATGAATGTGAGTGAAGATGCTAAGTATTTTGCAGATGATAAGTATTAATGTGAGTGAAGATGAATGTGAGTGAAGATGAAAAGGATTTTGCAAGTGCAGATGAATGTGATAGTAAGACACTTAAATAGATGGTATCAGTGTCTCACATTGAAGCTAGTCTGAGATACCGTGTCAAGCATGCAAGTAATTTCAGAGATGAGGTGTCTGTCATGCAAGACAGTGTGACCTGATGTGTCAAGCATGCTAGCTAGTCAAGAGTTGATGTGTCTGTCATGCAAGACAGTGTGAGTTGATGTGTCAAGCATGCTAGCTAGTCAAGACTTGATATGTCTGTCATGCAAGACAGAAGTGAGTATTCAGCATGCAGGATACTAGAGAGCCACGTGTCTGAGATGATGTGTCAATCCTGCAAGACAGTGTGAGTTGATGTGTCAGCCATGCAAGCTATCAAGAAGGTAGTCATCAGCATACAGGAGACAAGACAGACACGTGTCGGACACCTAAGCATGCTAGCTAGTCAAGACTTGATGTGTCTGTCATGCAAGACAGAAGTGAGTATTCAGCATGCAGGATACTAGAGAGCCACGTCTCTGAGATGATGTGTCAATCCTGCAAGACAGTGTGAGTTGATGTGTCAGCCAGGCAAGCTATCAAGAAGGTAGTCATCAGCATACAGGAGACAAGACAGACACGTGTCGGACACCTAAGATGGTCAGAGATGATGTGTCAATCATGCAAGCCATCCATAAGTGTTTTGTTCAGCATGCAGGAGACAACAATGCCACGTGTCAGACATGCAGAAGGTGGCGCCAATTGGTTTGGCGCCTACCTTTAAGGGTTGTACATGGTCGCCAATTTGAATGGCGCCCCCATGTAGTCAGTCCTTGACTATGCTGAGTTGGCTGAATACCTCAACGGATCTTCTCCTGTAGGAGGTAATGACGCTCCTGGACCATCAGATGAACAACCACCGGTGCAGAACCGTCAACGTGGGTTAGGGCCAAGGGTTAGGGTAGCTAGGGGATGTGGGACCGGAGGTCGGTTAGGTGATCCCGGTCATCACCATTAGGATTCATTGTGTAAAATCCAAATTTTATTAATATCAATTCGTATTATGTCAAATTTATCTTTGTGTAAACTCCAAACATTAGGTTTCTTTCATAATTCTAAAATAAACACATATCATAATACAAAAATTTATAGGTCAGAAACCCTAATTCAAGGACTTGTTATTGTTATGTTGAAGGGCTTGAAGTTGGTCCCTTTTGGCAAAATTCACATACACTTGTTTTGACAGAAACCCTAATTTTGGGTCAAGTTCGCAGGGACATAACTCACTCATTTTTAATTATTTTGAGGTGGGACCAAGTGCAATGCAAAATTTAAGATGTCTACTTCACTTGTTATGTTGGACAAAAATTCATAACTCTAACACAAACACATGCAATAATACAAAACATTATAGGTCAGATAACAGATAAAATGTCAAAGAGTCCAAGTTCAGGTGCCCATACCTTTCTCATAAAAATTGCAAACGATGCAAAACTTTAGTCCAAATTCATTATCTTGAAAAGATCTACAAGTTTTATGTTGAAGGTTTTGTCATTTAAGGCTTTTATCATTCAAACTAAAGGGCTTGAAGTTGGTCCCTTTTGGCAAAATTCACATACACTTGTTTTGACAGAAACCCTAATTTTGGGTCAAGTTCGCAGGGACCTAACTCAGTCATTTTTAATTATTTTGAGGTGGGACCAAGTGCAATGGAAAATTTAAGATGTCTACTTCAAATGTTATGTTGGACAAAAATTCATATTCCTAAAAGAAACACATGCAATAATACAAAACATTATGACTCAGATAATAGTTAAAAAACTCAGAAGTCCAACTTCAACTGCCCATAACTTTCTCATAAAAAATCCAAATGATGCAAAATTTATATCCAAATTCATTGTCTTGAAAAGATCTACAACTTTCATGTTGGAAGTTTTTTCATTTGAGGCTTTTTTAAGGGAGGCGCCAATTGGATTGGCGCCCCCTCTTAAAAATTACACATAGGCGCCAATTGGATTGGCTAGGGCAGGTGCCCTAGCCAATCCAATTGGCGCCTCCTTGCAATTTTTAAGAGGGGGCGCCAATCCAATTGGCGCCTCCCTCTAAAAGTGGGGTATATTGGGAAATATTTTGAAAACTGGGTTATTTTGGGAATTTATTTGAAAAAGTGGGGTATATTGGTAAAAAATCCTCTAAAATCAATTTGAAATTAAAAAGATTAATGTGAAGTTTCTAAAATTAATTTGACAAAAAATTATGAAATGATTTCTAAAATTAATCTAAATTTCGAAAATCAATTTGAATTAAAATCAATTTGAAATTAAAATCAATTTGAGATTAAAGTCAATTTGAAACGAAAATCAATTTGGAAAAAGATTATGACACAATGATGAATCCAATAACAACATGCAGTGGACCAATGAATCCAAATGATCACAAGACTTGTAAGTCAAGCAAACCCAACCAAATATCCTAGACTTGAAGAAAACTATTTATGCTTATGAAACATGCCATGTCCTAATATGGATTGAACCACATGAAATGCAAAACCTAAGACAACAGATGAATGAACCAAATGATAAATGACCTTGAATAAACAATATGTATCATAATGAATGAATGACATTGACTGAAAATGAACCATGGCTAAAAGAAATGAATGGAGGTATAGGTGTACTGATGAATCATGCATCAAGAAACATGGAATCAAGAATCAAATGGATGACTTTGAATGAGCATGGATCCAAGAGTGAAATGAGGTATGAAACCCAATGAGCACATGGTCAACAAGATATGCCAAACCCCTGATGATCAAGGCATATTCATGCTTGATCAGATGCCTCAAGATAAGTGATTTACCATACAAGTGAAAAGGTCTACCAATGTCACAAACCAAGGAATTATGGTTTGATTGATTGATCCACCTCAAATTTCTTAAAAGACCCTAGCTTCCACTAGGTGTAAGCACAAAGCCATGAATTCAAGTCACCTTCTCACTTGTGTTGAACCATGTTTATGTAGATGAAATGAATGCTTATGATGATGTGCAAATGATTAGGGTTAATGACCTAGATGAACATTGTGAAGGGTATGGTGAATTTTGGGCTATGACAGTTACCCCTATTTCATCTTCTCAGACCTGAATGTATGGATAACAATGACTTCCTGACAATCAAGGTAGGAGTGGATTAAATACTAGAATATCGAAAAATCTGCCCTCCACGAACAATGGAATGTAATGTGAAGATAGGTCACAAAGAATCTCTTCATTGAGGGTATGGAATGAACAAACTGATCTTTGTGAAGGACAACTGCTGGGGATTGGAAAGTTATCTGGTATGATTTTTCTCGCACAACAGGTAGCAACGACTCCTTAGCACAAGAGAAAGGGGATCATCAAAACAAAAGGTTAAGAAGAAAGATGGTCAAATTTCTCACACAAAAGATGATGAGAAACTTCTCAACAAAAGGTTAAGAAGGCGCATGAAGGTGGAAATGATTTCTCATGCAAAAGATAGCGAGAAACTCCTCAATAAAAGGTTAAGAAGAAAGATGAATTTCTCATACAAAAGGTGCTGAGAAACTTCTCAATAAAAGGTTAAGAAGGACGTTGGAGGGTATTTGTCATACAAAAGGTAATGAGAAGCTTCTCAATAAAAGGTTAAGAAGAAAAAGGGATGGATATGATTTCTCAAACAAAAGATAATGAGAAATTTCTCAACAAAAGGTTAAGAAGAAAGCTGGAAAGGATGATCATCTCATACAAAAGGTAGCAATGGCTCCTTAGCAAGAGAAGATTTTCATGCAAAAGGAAAAGGGTACTTACAAAAGGAAAGCGGGTTCAGGAATAGAAATCCTCGAGCAAAAGGCTGAGAAGACTTACAAAAGGTAAGCAATTGGGGTGATAGTCTTTATGCAAAAGACACAAAAGGGACTCACAAAAGGTGAGCCAGAAGGATTGTTGAATTTCTCCCACAAAAGGTGATGAGAATTCCTTAACAAAAGGTTAAGAAAGAGCATGAGGTCCACACAGATGAATGACAGATACCAATACAGACAAGTATCGGAAGGGGTTTAACAACACGGACGAGCATTGAGATTAATACAAACGGGTATTATAAAAAAGGAGAATTATCATGGACGATTGTCGGGGCTCAATATAGACGAGTATTGAAAAGGGACTAACACGGACGAGTGATGAGATCAATACATACGAGTACTAGAAAAAAAGGTTTTAACACAAACGAGTGTTGGCAACCAATACAGACGAGTATTGAAAAAAAGGGTTAACACAAACGAGTGTTGGAGAACAATACAGACGAGTATTGGGAAAGAAGATTTAACATAAACGAGTGAATCAATATAGATGAGTATCGAAAAAAGGGGTTAACAACACGGACGAGTGTTGAGGGGTCAATACAGACGAGTAAAAGGGATCAACATGGACGAGTGTTAGAGATCAATACAAATGAGTATTGAAAAAGGAGGGACCAATACGGACGAGTGTTGGGATCAATACAAATAAGTATTAAAAATAAGGATCGACGTAGACGAGTGTTGGGGTCAATACAAACGAGTACTGGAAAGGTGATAGACACTGACGAGTGTAGGGATATCAATACAAACGAGTATTGAAAAAAGATGATCGACACAGACGAGTGTTTAACTGGTTTCTTGGATTTGATAGATGCCAAGTGAGTTGGACTTTAGAAAAGGGTGCCAACGGAACTGGACTTTAGAGAAGTTTGTCAGGCAAGAACTGGGCTTTGATACACTCTGACCGGTGGGGACCTTGCAGTAGGCATGAAAATTTCGTATCATCCCTCAGGCACAATGGCGGGGATAAAGTTTTTCGAATAATGGCTACCCAAACCCCGGGACTCACCAAACCTACATCAAGTGTTTAAACAAAATGTGATTCAAAGATCTGACAGAGGTGCCCTACTCGTGCAAAAGGCAACGAGGGGGAGACGTGATTTCATGTATAAAGTAACGAAATAAACTCACCAAAGGTAAGTTATCTTAATAAATCTTCTCCATGCAAAATGCAAGGAGAGTTGGCACAAGGCCGAAGGTACTTACAAAAGGTAAGTGCCCGATGAAAGATTCAAAAGGTACTTGCAAAGGGCAACATAAAGAAAATATATTTTTGGAAAACTTGTCTGGAGTACCACTCGAGAGTTTCATGATAATGTTTTCAGCTGGGAAGGAAGAATGTCTCAACGAAGGATTATTTTATGCTTTTGAGAAATACTTTCATGCAATTATGCATGTTTATTTTGCATGGCGTAATGCTCCATCTTAATGGGATATGCTATGCGCTTTTTATGATGCAATTATATCTAATGAATGACTGCTTATGCAAAATGTTCATGCAGTTTATGCAATGGCTCAGAGGGTCTACAAATGCCTTAAGTTTGGGTATGGTGAAGTATGAACCCTAAGAAAGATTTGCTTGGTTTGCAAGGCTTCTAATTTATAAGGTATGGGAAATGTCTTGCATGACTTCCCGACATATGACTTCTTAACATTGCTGGAGGAAGAATATGACATGGACCTCCTGATGCCCTAGGCTGGATCTGAAAAAACTTTCACAGGAAGGGAGAGAACCTTCCGCTTTTTGGACAATCTTGCCCCAATCTTTGGGTATCTGCACGGATTTCCCCAAGCACAAGTTTTGAAGCAACTTTGTCATAGATTATCTCAATTTTTCCTGCCCTGGTGTTTTGGAACTGCATTCCTCTGATTAACCATCTTTGGGAGATTGACTTCTTGTGCTCTTGGGGAGGTCTGCCCTAGTACGAGCCTAAAAGTAACTTTGCCTCTAGCTGGCTGATCTTTGAGGGATTTGTTGAATCTCAACGTGACTACCTCAGATTTACTGAATCTTGAAGAGACTTGTCTTCTA
This sequence comes from Lathyrus oleraceus, assembly GCF_024323335.1. Lineage (NCBI taxonomy): Eukaryota > Viridiplantae > Streptophyta > Magnoliopsida > Fabales > Fabaceae > Lathyrus > Lathyrus oleraceus. Next base: position 205,223,345 of record NC_066581.1, read on the forward strand.
CTCAATAGAGTCTTCAGACATTCTACCTTGATGTGATCAAAAGAAGTGGCTTGCCCCTGCTCAACGGAGATCTCAGGCGTTATGTTCTTTCTGAATCATCAAGCCCGTCGATTCATGTACATTGTGGAAGATTCCTTGATGTCAAATGCTTACTGTAAGATCCCAATTTTAACCCTAAGATCCCTCATGCAATTTCATCATATGCATTAGCATTGGGATCACACCTTGACATCCTCCTTACCCCTCTTTCATTGAGTTTGTTTTGGGATAGATCACCAAGCACCATGTGATTATATCATACTTGTATATTATCATTTTACTAACCAAAATACCAAAAATATGTCTTTGTATGTGCCAAACGTTTTGTAGGTAGGGCATGATCCTCATTGATCTATCAACTTCACATCTGGGGTTTAAGACCCCCATGGCTAAGAGCACAACCATGGATTGACCCACAAATGTTTCAAAGCATCATATATGAGTCCCAATGATCTCTACATGTTATATTGGTCAAGTTTTCTTCAAGAGTTTGAAGGTGATTTGCCTTGGAAACCCTAGTTTGACTAGGTATCTTGAGTAACTTCTCCAACAAGCTATCTCACCAATTGATCAAATTTCTCAGGGGGATACTTCAAAAATTCATCATATTATGCATATATGATCTACCATGAGCATAAAAAGTCAAGAGAATTGAAGATTAGCAAGTTGGTTGATGGTGGTTGGCCAGATGAATTCATCTGATCAAAACTGGGTCTCCCTAGACCCTATATCCTACAATTTTCACCATATAAAAATGATTACAAGAGAAAAGTTACTCTAAATGACATTCCAAACAACTTTCATTTTTAGACCTAGAGCTATTTTTGCTTGGAAAATCATTTTCCATGTTGAAACATTATAGGTCGTTTTGTCTAAACCCTAATTTGAAAGTCAATTTCCCAAGGCCATAACTTGCTCAATTTTTTTGAGATGAAAGATTTCCAAGTTTCACAATTAAATTCAAGATATCTACTTCAACCTTTATGTTTGGAGTGGGGGATAATTCAACTTTTATGAGCATGTGATATGAGGATACATTATAGGTCATTTTTTACCTATACCATTGAACAAATGATTTTTCCAAACTTCAAAAATGCACATCTCTATCATTATAAATCTAGATTACATGAAATTGGTGACCATTTTGAAGGCCTTTGAAATATCTACAACTTTGATGAATACACTTTTCTCATTTGAAGCTCACATAAAAAGTTAAGCAAGGTGGAATATTGAGATATATGACTTGACACTTAGAAAAAATTTCAACATGTTGAAATTTCCAAACTTCCACCTCAAAATTAACCATGATCCAAGCTCCAAATGGAAAAATGTTCAACATCAAACTTGTTCCCCTTTATCTAAGCTTTCCAAACAACCCAAGTTCATGCATTTTGGATGAGATTTTCTAGGTATGTGCATGGCTTTAACAAAGCTGCATGATTGGAAGAAATCAAATGCCAAAAATCACATTTCACATTGCCTTGACATCCAAGCCTCATTTGAACTTCAGAACAGATGCAAGTGGATCAAATTGGATTGCTTCATGGGCATGTACACGCCCATGCAAGCTTGTGCACGAAATATCCAAATTTAGCAAATTTTCAAGTGTGCAAATATCAGTCCCAATTGCTATAAATACAGGCCCTTGGAGCTCAGTTCAAACACACCTCTCGCGTCAGCTTTGCCCCCCAATTGAAACCCTCACATTTCAAAGGAAAACCTGATAATTTTCAACTTGAAAATTGAGTTTGAATCTCACTGTTTGGAGATTCAAGAACTCTAGGATCCAAAGCTTTGTACCATTGCCAAACCTCTCCTACAAGCTTCTCAAGTGTGATCAGATCAAGTTTGAAGCAAGCAACATCAAGTTCTACACAACATTGAAGGTAAATTTCAGAAAAACTTCATCTCTTCGATTTTCACTCAATTCTCATTAATTCTCTTGGATCTTTGATTGTCTGAAGTCCTACCAATGTAGGCAAGAAGATTGAGTTGCTTTGAGGTCAAATTGAAGCAACTCAGTTGACACTCCTTAAAATTAAACTCCTCATATCTTTTTATATATTGGGAGTTTGTTGAAATTGAGGTCAGATTTGTGCTTTACGCCATTTTTCTTTCAGATCATGTTCTCTTTTTTTATTCTGGAGATGGTTGAGGGTGGACCAGTCCGGTAAGGTCCACCGGAGAAGAAGACCGGAGCTCTGGCTCCAGTGGTGCGTTGGCACGTCTCCCAACCACAGGATCCATTCAAAATGTTTTAATCCTGAGCGTACATGCTGATTACCACGTGTGTGATTAGTTGACTCAAGTGCATAGTTGATTGCGCGCGCTCAGCCACTTGATTTGCCACCTCAATTAATGAGGGAGATCAAGTGACTCACATTTTTTTGATTTTTTGATTTTTGTTTTAATTCATTTGATTTTCATTAATTCATATTAATTTTAATATTGATCCAAAAAAAATATTTTTAATATGAGAGTTTCACCAAAAAAATTTAAATAAATTCCTCTTTCATATTCTGAATTAAAATTATTTTTTGGATCATTATTAATATTTTTCATGATTTAATTGATTTTGTGTTTATTTTTAATTGTTTAAAAATACTTTTAAGTCTTTAAAAATTCTGAAATTTTTTCTCCAAGGTCCTTTGACCTTGCTTGACCTATGATAAATCTCATGACCATTTCTTTGGTGTTTTGATGAGGTTTTAGGAATTTGACAAACCATATTTAATTATAATGCATTATTTTAGTATTTTTAAATTGAATAAATGTCAAATAATTGTGTTGACCTCTTGTGTTGGTCTGTGTAAGTTTGACTTGTGTTTGTTGGCCTTGGTCAAGGTTGATTTGACTTTTCTAGGTTAATATCATTGAATTTAAAGGAATGATGGAATGTACATTCCATCTCCCAAAATGAATGAATGATATTAATTTGGTAAAAGTCCTCCTTTGACCAATTTGAGTTTTGATCCATTACCCTCCCTCTTCATCTAATTCCCCTTCTTTATGCATCCATTTCATTTGGCCTATGATATCTCAATGTCCTAAAGCTTGTTGATTGAAAAATCAACATGAGTATGGATGAGATTAGGCCACCTCTTTTGCATTTTCTTTTTGTGTGTGGTATGTTCATGAGCATAGTCCATTATACTATGTCTCTAACATGCATTAACACCAAAATTCTATTGTCCGGCCTCAAATAGTTGTGACTTCTACATAAGTCCAATTATGATTGCTTAACATAGCGCTAAATTTTTGACACAAAAGGCATAGCATTCTAGTTAGTGAGATTGTAAGTCTCCCCTCTTTCATGGTATTGTGTGGAAACTTGTCCTTTTTTCCTTCCTTTGGAAGATGTCTTGGCTCAAGGATCCATGCTTGTGATAAGTGGGTTGAGTGTTCTCCAAAGAATGACTTAAACGAAAGCAAAAGCAAAACAATACTAACTTCTAACCCATTAACAACTAACATTTAATTTCAAGTCCTTTATTTTAATGCACTTTAATTTTTAAGCTCTATTCATTTGCCATTATTCATACAATTCTAATTGTTTATATTAATGCCTTTTCACTTTGTCCACTTGGACCATATTGTGTGATATATCTTGTTCGTGTATACTTTGTTTGTTTGAATGGTCTTCTACCATTAAGGTACATAATAATAACAAAAACCCTAAAAGACTATTGTGTGGTCTGTTGACTTGATCTTGAACAATTGGACTTAGACTCTAGGCAACCTTCCTATGCAATAAGGACTTGGCCAATGCCAACTTTTGTGAAAACCAAGTGCTTGCAGTTTGAAACTTCATCTGAGACATCTTTGAAGATCCCTTTGAGTTCATCTGCAATATGATCATTGTGAAGTTGTTATTTTGAACCTATGACTTGTAGGATTCATCTGCTACATAGGCCAATTTGAAGAAGATTATGGAGTGGCTAAATCTTGGGTAGGGCTATCTTTATTTGATGCCTTGATCTTCAAGTTAATATTGTATGCATTGTTTGTTGCTTGATTCTAATATCCAAGGGAATTTGGGATTTCTATATGGCATTCTTGCCTATTGGGTTGCTACCCATCGGTAAAATCTTTTCAACTCTTAACTTTTAATTGTGTGCATAGGATTAGTCTCTTCATCTCCTCCCCATTTCTTTAATTTCAAAATCTCTTCCTCCTTTTAAAAACTTCTTTGTTTGAACTTGTTATTTTCTAAATTTTGACCACTTTGTAAATTAGAAACTTTGGCCTTATGCCATTGCATTTTCAAACTACTTTTCTCAATCAAATTTGTAAATAGACTTAACTATACTTGACCTAAACTTTAAAAAGGCAAAAAAAGAACTAACTCATTCAAACCATTTTTAGGCCTTTGTGCCTTTCAAACTTAATTTTTGTTAAAAGTAATGCACCCACTTTGAAATTTGTATCACGAATTACGAGGTTTTGATCACTCATTTTTATGTTGGTACGTAGGCACAAGTCCGAAGGTCTTGTCAAACACAAAAATATAATTAATGAATTCTTTTCTCATCCCCCAATTCTATTTGTTTGTAAACATCACTTTGTACAAAATACATATGCACACAAACAAGGGCTCCCTAGGAGTACCTAGGACACTTTGGGTGCTAACACCTTCCCTCTATGTAACCAACCCCCTTACCTGTAATCTCTGGCATTTTATTAGTTTTGATTTGAAAACTTCTTACTTTTGGGTTTTGTTCGTACTTTTTCCCTTTTCCCTTGGAAACAATAAAAGCGCGGTGGCGACTCTTGTTATTTGATGTCTTACTTATCCATAGCTTGATGATCATGAATTTACCGCTACACTTACCCACGAGCAAGACAAGTTCATTTGAGAAATGATAATGCTAATGTCATCTTTATGCTAGTTTTGAAATCCCATTATGTTCACGAGAATTATAACATATAGTGAATGAATCACTATTGAGAATCTCATATCAATATCAACACAAATGATGAGCAAATCATTAAGGAGTCAGTTTTAACACGGTCGTACTGGCTGTAGTATGCTTTCGAAATAAACCCTGCTTCAATTAGGTCTTTTGAGGGTTGTAACGTGACCTGGTTCACGGTTTTCAGAAAAAAAGGATTTATAACCCTCCCATTCTCTTTAATGTTTTCCACCCCTACATTCAGCTAATTTGATACGAGCGCTCATCTTCCAAAAGGGATTTGGTAGTGAAATTGATAAACCAACGGGGTTTTCTTCTTGGAGTGACAGTCATGCACCTTCTGTTTGGTTTGTAGCCACACGATTTTGTTTGTTAAGGATTTTTCTCTTTTTTTTTATTCCTCTTTCGCTTTCTTTTTTGATTTCCCTACTTTTACTGGATTGACTCAGATTTGCAATCCACAGGGGTGCCCTGATTTTTTTCCTAAGTCACTTGTTCTCAATTTTTCGACTTAGCGGGTTTTCTTCTTTTAATTTTTGATTGCTTTTGTCGGAACAAATCATGTGACATTTGTTCATTTGATTGGAAGGGGGTTGTGACTGCCTCGTTCCTCTGTTGGTGAGGGACAACCATTTGGGATTTTTAGTTTCCTACCTCTTATGAAGGATAAGATATGGTTGATCCTCAGATGGGACACTTCTCTTTTACAGTTTAAACGCATGGTCAAACTAACTGACGACTACCCTGCCACGGGTTAAAATTGAGGGTTTTATGTATAGAAAGAAACTCCTACTCCTTAGCTCGAAGCGGTTGACTAGGGATTATCTTCCTTATACCTCCAACGTTTGGGATTTGAAATAATGCTTTACATCATCAACAAGGTTTTATTCGAAGGCGTACATGCTATGATTTCGTGTTTTTTCAATTTCATCATTCTCCTTTTGATTTCGCTTAACAAAAGTTAGATATTGGTAAGATAAAGTATGAGTGAACACGAATGGGTTGATTCAAAAACATGCATATTCATTTCAATGTCATTATTATTCAAAAATAAACGAGTTCATTACAAATGAATGTGACAAATGAGAATCATGAAAATTACACATGAACATGATTGAACAAACTAATGATTGCTAGAATGATCAACCTTATTCCTCCCATAGCTTGGGGTCTTAGTCCTGGCAGAAGTTAATGGGACAGTCCCACAGATACAACTTCTCAGATCTACCACTGCTCTGGCTATGGCACTATAGATGTGCTTGCCTGCACGGGGTTGTTTGGAACAACTAGCGCAAATGATATAGCTTTCGAGTCGATCAAATCTTGGACCTTATGCTTTAGGGCTCTGCAGTTCTTGACAGTATGCCCAGGTGCCCGAGAATGGAACTCACACCGAGCATTGGCATCATAGCCTTGAAGGAGAGGTGTTGGGGGAGGTCCCAACTCTCTATATTGCACCAAAGAGTCTCGAAGCAAGTGAGTAAGTAGTTGATTGTACGATATAGGGATCAAATATATCCTTCTCTCTGGCTTTCTCAATTTATGTTGCCATTACTGATAAGGATATTTTCATTATGGAGTGCAGGATTATTGATATTGCATTGGCGAAGGACCAGTAGGAATAGCATATGTTGGCTGATGATACAGGTTAGGTGCTATTGTTGCCACCTGATAGTATAGAATTTGGTAGGTCTCAGCTTCCCCTTTCTCTATCGTGGCAGCATTGGTCTCCCCTTCCTTCTTCTTTGGGAATCCGGACTAGGATTTCTTTGCTCCATTAACCACAGTTGTTGTATCCTGGATTTTGCCGATCTTCAAGTAGTTCTTGATTTTCTCACCAGCAACCACTAGATCTGAAAGACCAGCAGAAGTAATTCCCATCAACTTCTCCAGGTAGGGCCCATAGAGGGTGCCTATGAGCATGTCAACAAGCTCCTTTTCAAGAAGAGAAGGTTAGTCTCTAGTAGCCAGCTCTCACCATCGCTGGGCGTACTGATCGGTCAACATTTACACTTAGTTTTCATCATCCATCCAGCATTGAATCTTCAAGAATCGGTAACATTTTGCTCTTTATTTTAGTGATTTCTTAAGTTTATCGCATTTTATAAATTTCCTCTTGTTTTATGTTGCATTAGTAGTTTTCTCTTTTTGTCGCATTTTATGCGTTTCTGTGTAGTACTGTTTGGTTTCCAGGTCAAATAACAAGTCCGAAAGGTGCGTACCGGAAGAATGGAGGTCAAAGATATCATGCAAAGCAAAAAAAGACAAAAACAGAAGGCTGACACGGTGTCGCATCCGCGAAAAACAACCGGCGGGCTGAAACAAAAATAACACAGAGCCGCCACCGTGCGTTATTTATCCCAAAAGAGGGAAAGGAAACGCTCGAAGTAAACCTGGAAAAAGCATGGTCTCGCGACCAAAGAGAAAGGGTACGGGAGTCGGTTACGCAAGGGGAAGGTATTAGCACCCCTCACGTCCGTCGTACTCGACGGGATCCACGCTCTAAAAGAAAGAAAAGGTTGCTAAACAAACATCACACACACACCAAAGACAACACAGGTGGGGTTAAGAGGAGGGGGCTCGCTAGGATATCGCATCATATGCCTACGTATCTCGTCTGGAACGAGAATCAGAGCTGCCGTAGTTCGGCTCACGCACGCCAAACAAGCAAACACCAACACAGGCAAACTGGGAGCCTGAATGCCAATCACTGGACTTACATCAGCATCTGAACCAAAACACACACAAAAAGGCAAACGTGGAGCCCGAAAGCCAATCACTGGACTTACATCGGCATCCGAACCAAACACACGCACACTGGAACCCGAATGCCACTCGAGGGACTTACATCAGCTTCCAAGCACACAACAACCAACAAGTTAATAGGGAGTCGGGAACTCGAGCCTATAACTGTCAAGCACACACACAAAAAGAAAGAAAAGTGCCCGGAGAGACCTCGCACGGTCTCCTGCCTACGTACCTCATCTGGTATGAGGATCAGGGCGACGTATTTCCCCTGAAAGGGAAAGAAATTCTAACCAGATACAAAGGGAGACACACTACTAGGGAGCTGTACTCGAGCCTAGTGTTATCATGCATCATTGCCCTATGTTGCGGTTTCTATCTACTTGCACAACAGCAAGCTAATCCTAACCAGGAAAAACAAGCATACAAGCATCAATCAAAATAAAACAAACATTTCACATAGCACACACTATATCCAGTCAAGTGAGGCTCAAACAAGGGTGGACTGCCGAGGCAAGTCATCTGTACAAGGTAGTGTTCGCTCTTAACCCTGACATTGAGAGTCAGGGTGAAGCAGATGAAAGGTGAGTGAAGATTAGACTTCACAGCTCTTATCCCTGGCCAGGGAGAGCTTCAGACAAAGGAGCGTGGGTCCAGAAAGGAGGAACCCTTCTACGCTCAAGACTCTGACTCGACTGTGCAACATCACAAGATCTTGGGTTAATGTCCCAATGCGTCAACACAGTGGTGCGAGCAGAGGGACGACTCAACAGAATAACGGGGGATAGATTGCATATCCCTTGGGTTCCGCCAATTGCCTCATAGAGGTCTTTACCTGCTTGGGGACAAAAGTAAACAATCACAAACATCGCCTCTTAAGGAGGACTTCAGACAGTTGCCTGGCTAAATAACAAGCCAGGTCTTCCAGACTACATGGAGACAAGAGAGTCTACCTCAACTGGTTTTTACAACCAAGCAGCAGCACAGCAAGTTCTTAAAGAACTAAAGCGATTATGGTACCTGGAATCAATCAAGCACAGTCAATATCCCAGTCACACAGTCAAAACAGACAAGCCAACATTAAACAGCAAAAGTCAAACATTTAATATATACAGTCAACCAATGCAATGTGAAAAGCACAATCAACTCAATTGAGCCCAGCATCCTACAAAACACACAAGTTAGTTTACAACAAGCAACCAAACTCAATTCAATCAACTTGCATTTTTCTCCTTAAGGCATTTGCATCTCAACCTGAAACACAATTCAAAAGTGAGAAACAAGACCACTAGGCCAAGCCTAGGGTCCAAAGGAGATGAAAAATTCAAAATAGCAAGTGAAAATTATCCACAATCAAACAATTTAAAAGTAAAACCAATTGGTCCCATGCTCATATCAATCACCATTATCATTTTATGCACAAAATATCACAAAGCATGCTATTTGCAACATCAAAAGACCAAACAGAATGATCACAATCAAATCAATATCAAAACAGCTCAATAAACTCCACAAAAATTCAAGCCTAAACATAACACATTTAATGAGTAGCATATCAAATTTCAGCTCAATTGGACAAAAGGAAGTAGGTCAATGAAAATCATAAAGTTTATGCAATCTCAAACAAGCCAACACAATGCATCAACACAAGCACCAACTTCCATAAATCATAAAACAGTGACACAACAAGATAAATGAATGGGATCAAAACCACAATGACCTATAATGTGTCTAGAATCCACATGTCAAATTTCACATCCATCCAATTAATCATGAGAATTTCACAAATCAAATGCCAACATGTGTCACAAAACATCCACAAATGAGCAAGCAGATGAGAAAATTCCAATCAATTAGGAAATGTCATCAAAAATTCCAGAAAATTCACATGTGATCTCAACATACATATGTTCATTCATGCAAAAAATTGGCTCAATCTAACATCCCTAAGCACATCAAATAAAATCATGAAGTTCAGTAAGCTTGGTGTGACACAAATTGTCACACCTCTAATCAAAAATTCATATCTCCTCAACCAGGTATCCAAAAATTACAAACTGCATACCAAAATCACCATCAAAGAGTCCAGAATAAGCAAAAAATATTTCATGAATTTATTTGGAAACATCATCATTTCATGAGTGAAAAGGCAAGACATGTACAAATTGCATACATCCAATCAAACCCTAGGCATTTTTAATTTTCACACGTGCACAAAAATGTTAAAAATCATCATTAAAATCTACACATCATAAGGAGCATGGTGAAAAAAACCTCACAAAATTTGGATAAAAAATGAATTAGATATGGATTTTACAAGTCATGTGATCAAAGTGAAATGAAAATTAGAAAAGAAAATGAAATAGTGAAATAATATTCAAAAATGGCATAAGCGTAATTATTCACAACATGACCAAAACGCTGCAGTTTCATTAAACTGCATGGCGCGTTCCAATTGGACGATGGCGGCGGGAAACACCAATTCGAATCTGGCCAGGCAAAACAAAGATCTAGCGCGTGTTTCATCTCGTTCTTCATCAAAACAAGTTCAGAATTTCCAGAAAATGATGAACAACAAATCGTAACCAAAACGCACAAATCATATATCCACGTGTTCGTCTTTCAACAAGGATTAAGGATATGGAAAGTATTTAACCTAACTCTAAGCGTATCAACGGGATCGATCAATAATAGAAATGCACATCAAACTTCAATCTCAGATCTCTCTCACAATTCTCAACCAAATCAAAAACTATGAGCATTATGTTAATCTACAATCAAAGACCTACAAAAGCCATCTAACAATTCAAGCAATGGAGAATCATGAAGATGCCATTGTTGTGCAAGCTTTGGACAGTCCACATTCATCAAGTTTTGGCATGGATTTGTTGAAACAGTCGTGCACACTCACTTGAGGAATGTAGATCCAAGAAGAATGATGCAAATTGATGAAGATTTGGATGAGAAATGATCAAAAATGTGTGATGAAGTTTTGTGAATTTTGAGAGAATTGGAGGGAAAAACAGTTACAAATCTTGGAATGTGCAATCTCATTAGCACTTCTGTTATGATTAGTAACTTATACCAACTTCTTAATCCATCTCTTAATCATAATTAACAAAAATTGGATGAATTAGTGCTAATGTGATTTTAAGTGAAAGTCCAAAAATGACCTTTTCAAATTGGCAATGTAACAATACCATGACAGTTCCAACAAGTCATATTTGCTATTTGGAGTGTGTTGGAAGTGGTTTCATATGCATAGGCCTTGTAAATCTCAAATTCACATGTTCACACCAAAAATTCAAAAGAAGTCACTTAAAAAATGACTTTTTGCCATGACCATTTTTGATGAATTTTGACCATGCATCATGAAAGTACATGTGAAATGGGGTTTGCTCAAAGAAAGATCATCCATTTTGGCCATTCCATGTGAAAGTTATGCCACTTTGATTTTAGGCATTTTTGGAAAATGATTGGACCATATCTTGTTAACCACACATGAGAAGTTCAAGTTCCTGGACTTTTTGGAAAGGTGAGAGCAAGATCTACAACTTTCATGTTGAACAAAATTTCACTTGAAGCATTTTTGGACATGTAATTTTGTGGTGAAAAACTTTCCATTTTTGGAAACTTTCATTACAAGTCACTTTCCATTTTTGGCAACTTTTCTCCTGACTTTATTTTCTTCATTCTTGATGTTTGAAATGCCAAATGAAACTTGTTTCAACATGAATGAAGTGTATCCAACTCTCTCCCACCTCCAAATCCATAAAATCAAGCACAGTTGACCACAGTTGACTTTTCAATTGATAAATGAATTTGGTTGTGCACTGATCAAATTGAGCCTCAATCTCCTGATGCAATGGCTCAAGGATGAAACCCTAGCCTCCATAAGCTCAATATAATCACATGATGATCCCCATATCCATTGTAGACCCCATCTCCTTGCCATGCCCTGATTGGCCCAATGCAGATGATTAGGGTTGACCAGTGGTCAAAACCCTAATCTCAAGGTATCTGATCAATCTCTTGAATCTTCTGGCTGATAACAAGACCATGATGAGGATGATGTACCATTTCAACCAAGATGAAGCTCAACCTCCTTGAGGCACCAAGAAACCCTAATTTGAATCACCAACCCTCAGATGGCTAGTGATCAGTTCAATGAAACCCTCAGCTTGAATCTCAACCTCTTTATCTTCTGATCAAGACCTAGGAGAATGACTTGCACAATGTAACCACATGATATGCAATATGCAATGACTAATGACCTAAAAAATGCAATGCAATATGTTAAGCTAGTCCCAAGAGAGGAGGGCAAATTTTGAGGTGTTACAGCTGCCCCTATTCAATCCACTGTGAACCTGTCGATATGAATGGCCTCGGCTTTCAGATGATCAGGGTGAAAAGTGATTGAATACCAAGAACAGACGAACAATTTGCACTCTGATGGGAAATAATTATCAATGCCTGTCAGAATCGGCAAAGAAACAATCTTGAAGAAAAATCTGTCTGGAACGGAGAACAGTCGGCCTGAATACCGAAACAGAAATGTCTGGATAACTGGTGACACCAAGATAGCCATGGCCTGAACGCCGCTCGTCAGTCTGAATACTGAACACCGGAACATGAGAATATTGATGTCGGTCTGAATACCGGGAGATTAGCCTGAACGCCACTTTGGTCTGAACACCACTTTGGTCTGAACACCACTTCGGTCTGAATACCGGGAGATTGGCCTGAATGCCACAAGCTGCATCGATCTAATTGTCGGAAGCTTCTTCGATCTGAAAATCGGAAACTGGCCTGAACGCCACTTCGGTCTGGATACCGCCTCGGTCTGAACACCGGAAAACTGGCCTGAATGCCATAAGTACTTCGACCTGATCGTCGGAAACTTCTTCGATCTGAAAATCGGAAATTGGCCTGAACGCCACTTCGGTCTGGATACCGCCTCGGTCTGAACACCGGAAAACTGGCCTGAATGCCATAAGTACTTCGACCTGATCGTCGGAAACTTCTTCGATCTGAAAATCGGAAATTGGCCTGAACGCCACTTCGGTCTGGATACCGCCTCGGTCTGAACACCGGAAAACTGGCCTGAATGCCATAAGTACTTCGACCTGATCGTCGGAAACTTCTTCGATCTGAAAATCGGAAATTGGCCTGAACGCCACTTCGGTCTGGATACCGCCTCGGTCTGAACACCGGAAAACTTCCATGTCTGTCAACATCGGCAAAAAGGAATAGTGACACATGTCGGGGATAACAAGCCCCGTGCCGGCTACTCTCTGCTCAACCCTAGCCAACGAACACTTTGCGTTTAGCTGGGGATTATTCTTTCTTGTTTTTCTTTTTTTTGGACCCCGAAACCTCTTTGATTACCATTCCCATCTTCGTTCGACAGAAATTTTGATTCAAAATCACGATGCCAAACTCCTCAGAGTAACACCTTCACCTTTGGGCAAAACCACCTCTCAAACAAATACCACGGCTTGAGACTAGCGTATGCTTGCAATAATGATGCATGATCTTTTTCCAGCGTAATGCTCCATAATTATGGAAATGCTACGCGATTTATTATATTTTTTATGCAATATGTTATGCTTATTCTACATGATGAATGCATAAAAGTATCCCCCTCAAGGGACTCTTCTGGGAAGCTCGAGACACTCTGCTGAGGAACTCGCCAACACTCCGATCTCCACCCTGCTGGGGAATAGCGCTGCTGCTGGGAAAAGGCAACCCTTGCTAGGGAACAACTATCCTTTGCACCCAATCCGCCTGGGGAATTGCTGGGGATAGATCTACCAGCGCTCTGTGGGGATACACCTGTCTTTGACTTGCTGGGGATATCAATCCCTACTCCGCTTGGGAAACCACCGCACACAGATACTTCCGCTGGGGAAAACGCAACCTTCAGGCCCGGCGACCAGGGAAGCATTGATCTGACACCCGCTGGGGATAACCATCCTGACCCTGCTAGGGAAGTCACAGACCTTGAATCTGCTAGGGAGTTGGTCCTTCTGACTCTGCTTGGGGATATGCATCCCGACTCGTCTGGACCTTTTCTGCTCCATCATCTTGTATTCCAAACCGCTCCGTGCTCGATGGAGAGCGAACTCCCAGGACTTATACAGACTTTTCAATCTTCCGACTTTGAAGAGTCTTCTTGATTAATATCCAGGAGCGTCGTACGTCCTTACCGTCTTTTCATCGTTCCTCAATTCATCCGTCCCTGATTGGATTCCATGGGGATTTGTTTTGTCAATAGCTTCCACATCACAACCTGCAAGTGAGGGAAAAATATCTAACAGCACCTGCAAAAGAGATCGTTAGATAAAAACGTGCCCCAGGCGTGTCAAGATTTCAATGTAAGAACAAAAATAGTTCTACAATAGATTCCATGATTTTGATGATAACAAAGGATGAAACCAAAAGTGGCACCCTAACGAAAAGTTTCTAAGTGTGCAGGGTTCTAAAGAAAGAAGAAATAAATCTGATGATGTCATCAGATGCACAACAAGATCAGATGCAAAATCTCAAGTATCAGAAGCATCTAAAGTGGAATCTCGTTTCAAGAAGCTCTGACTCTGGACAAAACTGCAAAGTATCAGAAGCATCTGAACATGAAGTAAAGTCTAGAAGCTCTGACTCTGAACAAATGCCTTCTGTAAATTCTGAAGTTATCAGCGCCATCTGAACTCTCAAGAGATAACATCAGAAGCCAGTTTCTCCAGATACACAAAGACTCTAATCAGAATTGTTAATCATGATGAAGTAACGTTTAAGCCAAGTTAAAGTTCTGCAAATGGATTTCCTCAATTAGAAAGAGACGTTAATCTCCACTTCCAAGAGAAAAGATACTAATTGTGGTAAGTAGTCACTTCTAAGTGAAAAAGTCTACTGCAGAAGCTATTAATGGAATGGCGTAATTTCATCTCAATATCCAACAGATTCAACTCTACTTCAACTCCTATAAATAGAGAAGAAATCTCATTCAGTACACACGAAGAAATCACTAGCCAAAACTATACTGAAATCATATCACGCTCAAGAAAAACATCTTTGTTCTTCAAAGATTTTCACTAAGCTTTTGCTTATCAAGTGAAAAATTTGTTCTTAAGTTTGTAATATTTGCTTTCTTAGAAGCACTCTAGATTACACATCTTGTATCTATTTTTATTTGATTTCCTCAAGTGACTCTTTGTAGTCTGTAGACTTGAGAGGACTAAGAGATTTTCTTCTCTCTTAGGGGTTGTTTGTAATCTTTCAAGATTAGTGGATTAAGTCCTTGTTGAAGGCGAAATCACCTTGGCCGGGTGGACTGGAGTAGCTTTGTGTTATAAGCGAACCAGTATAAAATCATTGTGTGATTTCATTTTGCAAAAGAGCTTATTTTCTCAAACAATTCAAACCCCCCTTTCTTGTTTTTCTCACCTTCAATTGGTATCAGAGCTCCGGCTCTGTTATTGATTTTCAAATCAAACACTTAACCGTGTAGAGAGATCCAGTGCGAGAAAAACAAATGGCCCACTCAAATGAGAAAGATTCTTACAATGCCAAGCCTCCTGTTTTTGATGGAGAAAAGTTTGATTACTGGAAAGATAGAATCGAAAGTTTCTTTCTTGGTTATGATGCTGACCTCTGGGACATTGTCACAGATGGATACAAACCTCCAACCTTAAATGGAGCTGAAGTTCCCAGAAGCAAAATGTCAGAAGATCAGAAACGTGAGTTCAAAAATCATCACAAGGCCAGAACAATACTTCTAAATGCTATATCATACAACGAATACGAAAAGATCACCAACAGAGAGACAGCTAAAGATATACTTGACTCTCTGAAGATGACCCATGAAGGAAACTCCCAAGTCAAGGAGACGAAGGCTCTGGCGTTGATCCAGAAATATGAAGCCTTCAAGATGGAAGATGACGAAGCTATAGAAGCTATGTTTTCCAGATTCCAAACTCTTATTGCAGGTCTTAAAGTGCTAGACAAAGGATACACGACTGCAGATCATGTTAAGAAGATAGTCAGAAGTCTGCCAAAGAAATGGAGACCAATGGTTACTGCTCTGAAGTTATCAAAGGATCTGAACAATATCAGCCTTGAAGAACTTGTTAGTTCTCTCAGAAGCCATGAGATAGAACTAGAGGAGGATGAGCCTCAGAAAAGGAACAAGTCAGTGGCGCTGAAGTCCAGACCTGAAAGACGGAAGTCAGACAGAACCAAAGCTCTCCAGGCAGAAACTGCAGATACTAACGACTCTGAACCTGAAGACTCTGATGATGAAGAAGAACTGTCCTTACTAACCAGAAGAGTTAAGCAACTCTGGAAAAGAAGGAACAACAACAACTTCAGAAGATCAAGACCCAGAGGGGATAGATCAGAGTCAACTTCAAAAGGTAAACCTAATAAAGATATTACCTGCTTTGAATGTAAAGAAACAGGTCATTATAGAAATGAATGCCCCAAGCTGAAGAAAGATAACTCTAAGAAAGAAAGCTTCAAGAAAAATGCCTTCAGAACAAAGAAGGGATTAATGGCGACCTGGGACGATAGTGAATCAGGATCATCAGAATCTGACTCTGATGAACAAGCCAACGTAGCATTTATGGCTACCACATCCAGCAGCTCAGATGAAGAATCTGAAGAGGTATTTTCTGAACTTTCTAGATCTGACTTAGAATCATGTTTATCAGAAACTCTTACCTCTCTTCAGAAATTAAAACAAAAAGTTAAAAGCATTAAAGGCCTTCTTAAAGCAAAATCTGAAGAATGTAGTGAACTTGAGACAACAATTCTAGCACATAAAGATACAATCAAATCTTTAACGTTAGAAAGAGATGGAGCTAAAACAAAAAGCTTAAAATTAGAAGAAGTGTTGTCTCAAGCACCACAAACTTCAAATGAAATTATTTATAAATATGAAGAAGCCTTTCAACAATTTCTGAAGAATGGGATAAATAGGAGTATTATGGCATCCATGATTTATGGAGTAGGTCAGAATAATAAAAGGGGAATTGGGTATGATTCTGATTCTGATAAAACTTCTACCAGTAACCAAATTAAATCACCTTTTTCATACCACTATACACACACACAAGAACACAAATTTAAAAATGCTAGAAGACCCAAAGTTGTAAGAAACTCTGGGAAAACTAATCTGAAAGGACCCAAGAGATTCTGGGTACCGAAAGATAAGATTATCTATGTTGCAGATATCCTATGCAGCAAAGTTCAGACACCAGTCATGGTACCTGGACTCTGGATGCTCGCGACATATGACGGGAAGAAAGTCTATGTTCCAAAGCCTGGAACTTAAAGACGCTGGCTTCGTAGGCTTCGGAGGAGATCAGAAAGGAAGGATCAGAGGCTCCGGAACTATTGGTAATGGTACTCTTCCCTCTATATCTGATGTTCTTTATGTAGAAGGATTAATGCATAACCTGTTATCCATAAGTCAATTAAGTGATAACGGTTATGATGTAATCTTTAATCAAAAAACGTGTAAAGCCATTAATCAGAACGATGGCTCTGTCCTTTTCACAGGCAAGAGGAAAAACAACATTTACAAAATAAATCTTTCTGATTTAAAAGATCAAAATGTTAAATGTTTAATGTCAGTTCACGAAGAGCAATGGGTATGGCATAGACGCTTAGGCCACATTAGCATGAGAAAACTTTCTCAGCTAACTAAACTTGAGTTAGTCAGAGGCTTACCTAAACTGAAGTTTTCTTCAGATGCTCTGTGTGAAGCTTGTCAGAAAGGAAAGTTTTCAAAAACATCTTTTAAAAAGAAAAATGTTGTTTCTAC
Organism: Lathyrus oleraceus; assembly: GCF_024323335.1. Lineage (NCBI taxonomy): Eukaryota > Viridiplantae > Streptophyta > Magnoliopsida > Fabales > Fabaceae > Lathyrus > Lathyrus oleraceus. Next base: position 205,240,865 of record NC_066581.1, read on the forward strand.
CTCCAAGCCTCTGGAGCTTCTTCACATTGACTTATTTGGTCCTGTGAAAACAGCATCAGTCAATGGAAAGAAGTATGGACTTGTAATCGTTGATGATTACAGCCGCTGGACATGGGTAAAATTCCTAAAGCACAAGAGTGAGTCTCACTCTGTATTCACCAGTTTCTGTTCTAAAGTGCAAAAAGAATTTGACTCTAAAATTATTAGAGTCAGAAGTGATCATGGTGGAGAATTTGAAAATAAAGATTTTGAAGAATTATTTGATTCTAATGGAATATCCCATGATTTCTCCTGCCCTAGAACTCCACAACAAAATGGAGTTGTAGAGAGGAAGAATAGGACACTCCAAGAAATGGCCAGAACCATGATCAATGAAACAAATGTAGCAAAGCACTTCTGGGCAGAAGCTGTAAATACAGCGTGTTACATTCAGAATAGAATCTCCATTAGACCTATTCTGGATAAGACTCCCTATGAACTGTGTAAGGGAAGAAAACCCAACATTTCTTATTTTCATCCTTTTGGATGCATTTGCTTTATATTAAATACTAAAGAACATCTGAACAAGTTTGATTCCAAAGCACAGAAAGGTATTATGTTAGGATACTCAGAACGCTCTAAAGGCTACAGAGTATACAACACAGAAACCAAAATTGTGGAGGAATCAATTCATGTTAGATTTGATGATAAGCTTGACCCTGAAAAGTCAAAGCTAGTTGAAAAGTTTGCAGATTTAGAGATCACTCTGGTAGAATCTGAGAAAACTCCAGAAGCAACTGTCACTCCAGACTCTGAAGAAATTAAATCTCCAGAAATTCCAAGGAAAGTCAAGAGTCGTAGCAACGTATCTGAAGATTTGATTCTGGGAAACAAAGATGAACCTGTTAGAACCAGATCTACCTTCAGAACTTCTGAAGATATTCCTCTGGGACTAGTGTCTCTGATTGAGCCTACGTCCTGTGATGAAGCTCTTCAAGATAATGATTGGGTGGCAGCTATGCAAGAAGAGTTAGATCAATTCTCCAAGAATGATGTCTGGGATCTTGTTCCTAAACCCAGAGGCACTCATGTCATTGGAACCAGATGGGTTTTCAGAAACAAACTGAACGAGAAAGGAGAAGTTGTCAGAAACAAAGCACGACTGGTAGCTCAAGGTTATAGTCAACAAGAAGGTATTGATTATAATGAAACTTTTGCTCCAGTCGCAAGGTTAGAGTCTATTCGTCTTCTTGTATCTTTTGCTATTAATCATTCTATTAAATTATACCAAATGGATGTCAAAAGTGCATTTCTTAATGGTTATATTTCAGAAGAAGTGTATGTAAATCAACCTCCTGGTTTTGAAAACTCAAATTTTCCAGAACATGTTTTCAAACTTAAGAAATCCTTATATGGACTTAAACAAGCTCCCAGAGCTTGGTATGAACGCTTAAGTAATTTTCTTCTGGAACAAAATTTTATCAGAGGGAAAGTTGATTCTACACTCTTCTGTAAAAATCATAAAAATGATCTCATGATATGCCAAATTTATGTTGATGACATTATTTTTGGTTCTGCTAATATCTCTGTTTGCCAAGAATTTTCTAAGTTAATGCAGGCAGAATTTGAAATGAGTCTAATGCAAGAACTAAAGTTCTTTCTGGGAATTCAAATCAATCAAACTCCAGAAGTCACGTACATTCATCAAAGCAAGTACATTAAAGACGTTCTAAAGAAGTTTGATATGTCTGAATGCAATTCTGCAAAGACTCCCATGCATCCAACTTGCATTCTGGAGAAGGAAGAGGTAAGCAACAAGGTTTGTCAGAAGCTCTATAGAGGTATGATAGGCTCTCTTCTCTATCTGACTGCTACTCGTCCTGATATTCTCTTTAGCGTCTGTCTTTGTGCCAGATTCCAATCAGATCCTAGAGAATCTCATTTAACAGCTGTTAAGAGAATTCTTAAGTATCTGAAAGGAACCCCTAACCTGGGCCTGATGTATGAGAAAACATCAGAGTATAGGCTTTCTGGTTATTGTGATGCAGATTATGCAGGAGATAGAATAGAACGAAAAAGTACATCTGGAAATTGCCAGCTTCTGGGAAACAATCTAATCTCCTGGGCTAGCAAAAGACAGTCAACTATCGCTCTATCAACTGCAGAAGCAGAATATATCTCAGCATCACTGTGCACAACTCAGATGCTCTGGATGAAACATCAGCTAGAAGATCTACAAATCTTTGAGAGTAACATTCCTATCCTTTGTGACAATACTGCTGCTATTTGTTTGAGTAAGAATCCCATTTTGCATTCCAGAGCCAAACACATAGAAATAAAACATCATTTTATTAGAGACTATGTTCAGAAAGGGATAGTAACGCTGAAGTTCATTGATACAGAACATCAATGGGCAGATATCTTTACTAAGCCTCTAGCTGAAGATAGATTTCTTTTTATCTTAGAAAATCTGAACATTAAAAATTGTCCTGAGTAAAATTTGGCTCTGAACATGTAAAATGAGACTCTGATAAAAACAAATATACTTCTGCCTCTGACTCTGATACTTCTACCAAGTTAAGAAGATATCTGAGTTAGAAATCTTCAGAAATCTTTTGGTATTCCTGAAGATCAGAAACATCAACACGTGGGGAACATGCGTCTAACTCTAGAACTTCTAGACAGCTGTCAATAGAAATCAAAGGTCAGAACGCTTGAAATCTCCTTGAGCAGTGTGCTTACTGTTGGGATTAGACATTCATTAATGAGCTGTAATCATTTTTCCCCCAAACGTGCTATTTTGGTTTTTGTGCTAACGCTGGTATGTGTGTCGTTTTGCATGTGTTTTTACCCTTAGTATATAAACACTTTTCTCACATTTCACACACTTATCACTCTCACTCACTCTTAAACCCTAAACCCTCTCTCGAAGTTTTCTCTGCAACCTTCTCAGTTCTTCATCTTCTTCATCAATCTTCGTCATGAATCCTCAAGAACAAGCTGTTTTTAACTTCTCCCAACAAATGGAAGCTGCTTCTAACCCCCAAACCTCAAACACTCAAACACCCATGGTTGTAGATGTTACCACGACCCCAGTTTACAAAGAACCTCACATTTTGGAACGTGAACAACACATTCATCTTTCAACTCCCTTTGAAGGTTTGGATGTACTGTGTGAATCGCTGGTGGATTTTGAGAATTTGAAGAGAAATGGCGTTGATTTAACTGAAGATCTTCGCAAGCAAGGTTGGGAAACCTACTTCAACAGATTATATGGTCCAATCTATCCTCTTCTGGTGAAGGAATTCTGGAGATGTGCAGATGTTGATGATGAGTTCATCGTTTCTTTTGTTCTGGGTGTGAAGATCATTATCACAGAAGCGTCTATTGCTTCTTTGCTGAATATGGAGAAAGCTGGAGGTAAAAGGATTTACAACATTCCTCCAAGGTCCAAGCGCATCACAGAAGTCATTAACCCTACTATCTTCAAAGCAAACGTTGAAGGAAACCCATCTAAGAACAAGGAGCTTCATCAGAACCTTCGAGTTTGGTTGAAGATTATTCTGGGAACAATCCATCATCGTCCAGCCTCCAACTCTTCAGATTATATAAATGCTGATCAGAAGTGCATCCTCTACTGTATTCAGAAGGGTATTCCAATCAACCTCCCTGTTCTTCTCTTCAGATATCTGAGGGATTCAGTCAGAGAAACAAGGAATAATATGAAGCCCAGATCCTACATTCCTCTGGGAAGATTGCTCTCTGACATCTTCATTGAGCATGGGCTGGTAGATGCTCTGGAGAAGACCAGATGCATGGATGATCTGGCAATTGACGTTGGAAAGCCTCTGAATGCCAAAAATCTGAGGAGTATGGGAATCATCAAGGACATCAGAGTCAAGCCCACTATGAATGTGACCTGGGAAGCTCTGAAGGATCAGAGGAAGATGCCTCATGGCCTTGAAAGGTTCTTCAAGAACGAACCCAGAGACGCCATTGCTATCTACCTTCAGGATCGTCTGGATGAAGGCATTGATATCTCTGATTTCCGCCTTGAAGACTGTCTGGACTCTGTAGAAGATCTGGTCAGATACAAAAGAGGTCTTTTCTGAGAAGAAGATAGCTGAGGAAGCAAGGAAGGCAAAGAAAGCCAGACTTGGAGAAACCTCTGGCACCAAAGCTTCAGCACCTCTGAATGTCTCCTCTGGTAAGTCCATTCCTCCTGTCTCTTCTGAATCTGTAATGGCTTCCTCTAACCCTCTCTCCTCTCAACCAATATATACCACCGCTGAAATACCACCTTCTACCATCAGAACCTCTCAACCTCCACCTGTTCTAAAAATTGCCCGTACTTTTACAACAACCTCTGACCCTAATCAACTATATCACCACAGCTCTTCATCATCCTCTGATTATGAATCACCCCCTTACCTTTCCCCTTCTTCTGACCAAGAGTTCTCTGATCATGAGTCCTCTGATCAAGAACACTCTGACCCAAACTCCCCAACAATAGCTGAAATTTATGCTAAAAATTTCGCCCCACAAACTCAAACACAAACTGAAGTAACCTCACCCCTCCGAACTTCTATTCCACAACAAACAACCACCATCTCCTCTGAAATTCAAACCTCACTTCCACCACAAACAACCACCACACCCTCTGAAACCCAACCACCTGTGATTCAACCATCTGAACCTTATATCACTCCACCACTTATTCCCGCTGTACCTGAACCAGACTCTGACCCCTTAGATGTAAACCCACTCTATGCTTCTTCCCCAGATTCTGAACTTCAACCAGAAGCAGAATCTGAACCCCAGCCAGAACCAGAAACTGAAACTCCCTCTCTGAATCTCAGCTCCCCAAACTCTCCAACTAATACTCCTGAACCTGAACCTGAACCTAAAATTATCACACCTACCCTTGAGGAGGCCATTATACAGGTTGCAGAATCCTCAGTCCAGAAGATCAAGTCTCTGGCTAAAAATTCTGAAGTCAGTGATGATCCTAAATCTGTTAGGACACACTGGAACAGAGTTATTAGTTGGATGACCTCTGAGTCTTATAGGCTGAAGAGTATCTCTGAACAAGTCAGAAATGGCTACATCAGAGACTCTGAGGAAAGACTTCAAGAAAGACTGGCTAGAGAAGCTGAGGCCAGAAGGTTAGAGGAAGAGAGACTGGCTAGAGAAGCTGAGGCCAAGAGATTAGAAGAAGAAAGATTGGCTAGGGAAGCTGAAGAAGAAGCTAAGAGGTTGGAAGAAGAACGCCTGGCAAAGGAAGCAGAACTTCTGAGAATTCAGGAAGCTGAAGCCAAGGCTAAGGCAGATGCAGAAGCCCAAGCTGCTGCTGAAGCTGAAACTCAGCAGGCTCTGATTCAGGGGGAGTCTTCCTCTGCGATCCCTCTGATTCTTAACACTCTGAAGGAGATCAAGCAAGATCAGAAAGAGATCAAGCAAGATCAGAGTGAGCTCCGGGCAAGGATGGACAAGCAAGACGCTCTGAATGAAAACCTCCAGAATATGTTTGCTATGCTACTACAGAGACTTCCTCCTCCTCCAAACCCTTAGGCACTTAGGATTTATTTTGTTTGCCTAGTGTTTTTGCTTCTGTCTTTTCTTTTTTAGCTCTGATTTTCTTTGAATCTGTTGTTTTGACTGCTGCTTGCCTTTGTGCTTTTGTTTAATGAAGTGTTTTTCTCTCTATTACTTTTTATGTTTTATGCCTTTTTGATTATGCCAAAAAGGGGGAGAAATTATTAAATAGCTCTGATGAAAACTATGTCTAAAACCTTAAGCATTCTGCAACAATTATAGAATTAGTTCTGATAATAATAGCTCTGATTAAATAATAGCTCTGATTAAATAATTCTAACATTAAATTAAGAAATTGCAGAAAGTTTTCAGAAATCTTATTGCTTGGAAAGCTCTGGTAAGAACTTCTGAACTCCCTAGTACTAACTCAGGGGGAGCTTTTGTCTATCTGATCTAATATTTTTCATGTTTCATCTGATAATTTTATTTGTTTTGTCATCATCAAAAAGGGGGAGATTGTAAGAACAAAAATAGTTCTACAATAGATTCCATGATTTTGATGATAACAAAGGATGAAACCAAAAGTGGCACCCTAACGAAAAGTTTCTAAGTGTGCAGGGTTCTAAAGAAAGAAGAAATAAATCTGATGATGTCATCAGATGCACAACAAGATCAGATGCAAAATCTCAAGTATCAGAAGCATCTAAAGTGGAATCTCGTTTCAAGAAGCTCTGACTCTGGACAAAACTGCAAAGTATCAGAAGCATCTGAACATGAAGTAAAGTCTAGAAGCTCTGACTCTGAACAAATGCCTTCTGTAAATTCTGAAGTTATCAGCGCCATCTGAACTCTCAAGAGATAACATCAGAAGCCAGTTTCTCCAGATACACAAAGACTCTAATCAGAATTGTTAATCATGATGAAGTAACGTTTAAGCCAAGTTAAAGTTCTGCAAATGGATTTCCTCAATTAGAAAGAGACGTTAATCTCCACTTCCAAGAGAAAAGATACTAATTGTGGTAAGTAGTCACTTCTAAGTGAAAAAGTCTACTGCAGAAGCTATTAATGGAATGGCGTAATTTCATCTCAATATCCAACAGATTCAACTCTACTTCAACTCCTATAAATAGAGAAGAAATCTCATTCAGTACACACGAAGAAATCACTAGCCAAAACTATACTGAAATCATATCACGCTCAAGAAAAACATCTTTGTTCTTCAAAGATTTTCACTAAGCTTTTGCTTATCAAGTGAAAAATTTGTTCTTAAGTTTGTAATATTTGCTTTCTTAGAAGCACTCTAGATTACACATCTTGTATCTATTTTTATTTGATTTCCTCAAGTGACTCTTTGTAGTCTGTAGACTTGAGAGGACTAAGAGATTTTCTTCTCTCTTAGGGGTTGTTTGTAATCTTTCAAGATTAGTGGATTAAGTCCTTGTTGAAGGCGAAATCACCTTGGCCGGGTGGACTGGAGTAGCTTTGTGTTATAAGCGAACCAGTATAAAATCATTGTGTGATTTCATTTTGCAAAAGAGCTTATTTTCTCAAACAATTCAAACCCCCCTTTCTTGTTTTTCTCACCTTCATTCAACACTTGGGTCACTTAACCTTCCGAATAAGATTTCAAATCTTCAATCTTATATACATGCATTGGAAGGGACCTGTATGTCTTTAAAATGCAAGATTCGTTATCAAAAATATCTGGATGTTTTTGCAATCAAAGCGGTAATGAAAAACAAAAACAAAAATTATTTGACTGAATATGCATTTTTATTGATTGGAAAAAGTGTGGCTCAAAATTGAGCAATACAAAGGAAGCAATTCCTGAAAAGAGGCAATTGCGCACAAAAGGAAAAATCTATCCTAATGGCAATGTGAAACCGTGATCTCATCGAGTTCCAACTCGGTTACACCCCATATGTCCTCAGACTCGCCGTTCTTTCTGCCTTCTGAATAAGACGCTTCTGATTGATCCCTACCGGGTATTATCCATGATGCTTTTCACCAAAGCGCAAACGATCATGCCAGACGCAGTTGTTCGTTTCAATCCCTCTTTTGCCTGGACCGCCCTTTCGGGTTTTCAGTCCACCGGGATACCCTTTTTGCCCAAGTCGCCTTTTCAGGTTTTCGACTTGCCGGGTGTACAGTTTTTCATTTTATCCCTAATTTTTGCCCGAACCTTTCTTTCTGTTTTTGGTTCGCCGGAATGCCTTTTTTGCCTGGACTATTTTGTTCTTTTCGTCCAGCGGGTCTCTTTATACGAAGTATTTTTTAACTGCGTCCGCATTCACAGGGGATGGAAAATCCTCGCCATCCATGGTCGTCAACAACAAGGCTCCGCCAGAGAAAACCTTCTTGACCACGAATGGACCTTCATAATTGGGTGTCCATTTGCCCCTTCGATCGTTTTGAGGAGGAAGGATCCTTTTCAGCACCATATCACCCACGTGATATACCCGAGGTCGTACCTTTTTGTCAAAAGCACGCTTCATCCTTTGCTGGTATAACTGCCCATGACAGATGGCTGCTAGCCTCTTTTCTTCAATCAGGCTCAACTCTTCATACCGGGTCCTTACGCATTCAGCCTCCTGCAATTTTACGTCCATCAGGACTCTCAAAGAGGGAATCTGAACCTCAACCGGTAGCACCGCTTCCATTCCATACACCAATGAGAAAGGCGTTGCCCCAGTAGATGTGCGCACCGACGTTCGATACCCAGAATTCACACCTCGTACTCAGCCATCATCGTTGGCGCACTCAAACGTTAGCCGGGCAATAAAAGCTCATTCACCTTAACCTCCCCATCAGACATCAGAATCCGTTCAGATTTGGGGTCAGGCCCCTCCTCCGGGATCGGTTACTCTCAATCTTTCGATTAGAGCACCTCGAGATGTCCTCATCAGGGAACTCAAACTTCCTCGATTGATAAACCTCAATGGGTTGCGGAGCGATGTAATCAGACAATACGCTCCCCTTAATTGCTTTCTGAGAGGTGTACTGAATATCGTATTCAGTCAAAATCGTCTATCCTCTCGCAACTTGTCTGGTCAATGCTGGCTTTTCAAGCGCATACTTGATCGAATCCATCTCGGAAATCCACAAAGTGGTATGAACCAGCATATACTGTCTCAGTCGGCGAGCAGCCTATGCCAAAGTACATCAAGTGTTCTCGAACAGTGAATGTATTGTTTCACGGTCGATAAACTTTTTGCCAAGGTAAATTGCATGCTCTTTTCGACAAGACTCGTCATGCCGACCCAATACACCTCGTAGACCCCTCGAAGGCCGTCAAGTACAGATTAACAATTGCTTCTTTCACAGGAAGTATCAGAATCAGAGGCTCCTGCAACTTATTCTCTTATTTTTCAATGCCCCTTGGCAATCATTATTTCACCTGACCGTTTGATCTCTTTTTTTTTCAACAGCTTGAGTATAGGTTCACACGTGGCTGTTAGAGGAGATGTGAACCATGACATGTAGTTCAATCTACCTAACAGACCACGAACCTCTTTTTTGTTCTCGGTTCAGGCATTTCTTATTTTGTGTGTTTTTTTTTTTTTTTAGCAGGATCGACCTCGATTCCTCTCTTACGATGAACCCCCACATCTTACCGGACCGCACTCTGACAGTGCACTTATTCGGATTCAACCTCAGTCTGAGTTGTCTCAACCAGTCCAACAACTTGGTGACGGTCTGCCAGATGCCCCTCTTCTTTTTGGGACTTTGCTATCATGTCATCAACATAGCATTCAATTTCATGATGAATCATATCATGAAACAAAGTCACCATGGCTCTCTGAGAAGTAACACCGGCGTTCTGCTTCACTAGAGGACAATCTTCTCTCCATGGTAGCTTGTGCGCAACGACATCGGTACCCGACCCTGGCATATCCTGACACGACCAGGTGACGGTATCCATATGCTCTTTCAACAGGGCTACCATTCTGCTCTCGACTCGCCTCTGCAGCGGTCCCAACTTTCATTTCCTTTCTGACCTCGGCGCTTGGAATAACGATCTTGCATCGCTCCTCGTGCGGCTGAATCACCTCCTCCTCTTGTTTCAACAACCTGGTTAATCTCCCAGCAGATCACAATCTTCTTCGCCTTCTTCTTCGGCATGATAGATCGGATTGTCGAGGTCATATGAGGTGTAACCAAATTGTTATCAATGAGATCCGGAGAATTATTTTTTCGATGTCGGAACGAGACAAATAAAAAAGAAGACAAAATGAAAACAAACATTGCCATTTTTATTTGTTTTTAAACTGCAAAAATAAATGAAAAACAGGGAACGCCGCTTTTAATGTGACAAACATCCATTTATTTATGATGCAAAATGTTGCAAATATGAACATGAGGTGGCCCTTACAATGAACCAATACGTTTCGGGCAAAACGTATGGCTTTCATGCAGATAAAATCAAAACAGAAATCATTACTCTTCCGAATGAGTGACAGTGATGATCTTTTTTAGGCCTTCCAGTTCCCTGGTATGCACGATTTTATCCACGGCTCCAGTTCACAGTCGATGTCAGTCTCTTCCTCCATCGCACAGACGCGATCTGAATTTTTAGCGATTACCCCCCCCCCCCCCCCCCCCCCCCCTGACCCTGCACCGGCATGGGATCGGCATTAACATTCAATGACAGTGTAAAATTGAGGGCCTTGGAATCCACCAGATCTTGGACAGTATGCTTAAAGGCTCTACAACCCTCAATGTTATGCCCAGGCGCACCAGAATGGAATTCACACCTGGCGTTCTCATCATAGTTAGGTGGCCTCTGATCAGGTTTCAACGGAGTCAACATCCTCAATTGTACCATTCCGAGATCTTTCAACTTCTTCAACAGAAGAGCATACGGCATGGGTGGCCTATCAAAATGACGATCAACCCCCTTTCCTCTCACTTGGCTCCCAGCTCCCTGTGCCCTCTGTGGAGTTGGCTGATGTTGCTGTCGGACTGACTGATTACCATGCAGGGATGGTTACTGTAGCAGTGTGCTGGTAGTAACGATTCCTACCGTATCCTCTCTGGGCATACACAGCACTCGATTCACCCTCATTCTTGCGCTGGTCATTACCAAAGGATTTCTTCGGTCCAGACGACGAAGCGTTTCCCGGTATTTCCCCCTTCCTCAGCCAGTCTTCAATCCTCCCCACCTTCTCGGCGATTGCTTTCTGCCCCAAGGCGAACTCTTGCATGATATTGATCAGCTCTCCCATCTTCTCTTTCAGCTCGAGAATGTCTGTGTTGGACGGATTCATCATTCCTGTGTCAATCAAACAGTTTAGAAACTGACACCTGCAAAACAGAAGACAAGTTATTATGGTTCATGCATGAATGCAATGTCCATCCACATGAGGGACACTTCGTCTTTCGATCCTGGCTTCATCGAGACATATAATAACCCGGCAGCAATATTCTGATATTCAGCATTCGATCAGAGATATATGATTTTAGAAAAATACCGCCCAACCATGTGTGTGCTTGTGTGAGTGCATACGGGAAAGCAAATAAAGCTTGAAGATCAATCACTGAATGAAAATAACCATCACATATCAAAATGCACCATAAGTGCCATAGTCACACATCAAGCTAATACAAATCCAATACAATTCTTCAGAATCAGGAAGGAAATACAAGCAAGTGAATTCCGTCAACAAGCCTGACGGTAATTCAACACAAATAAGAAAGATCTAATCTGATGAAGGTCCCACAGATGGCCCTAAATCATCAACCATCTTCGCGAATTCTGCGGCGAACCTGAGCTCGGTGTTCTCCTGCTGTAATCTCCCCACCTCTTTCTGATGAATCTTCATCTGCCTGAAGTAATGATCTCTCTCAGCCATGTAATAATCTCTCTCGGCGATGATCTTCGCGTTCTCTGCTTCCTTAACCTTCAGTTTGGCCTCCCACTCAGCAATGAGAACTCGGACCCTGTCATCCCTCTGATCCCTCACGAGAATTTGCCTCCTCTTCTCATCTTCAATGACCTTTGCAGCTCTGGCTAGCTTCTCCTTCGTGACGTCATGCTCCCTTGTGGACGATGCTAAAGCCTGATTGACCTTCCCATAGTAGGCAGTATCCATCTCAAAGCGCTTTGCTTCCAAGGCATGTCGCTTGTCTTGATCCTCCATCTTCACTTTGATTTCCTGATTAGCCATCTGAATCCGAGCAACACTCATCTCCAACTCCGCTTTCTCTGCAAGCAACTGATCTCTGGCTCTCTTCATCTCGAGGAATTCTTCCATACTGACAGAAGAACGCGGGCCCTCAATCAAAGGACACCCAGGATCACCTCCCGGAAATGGTAGATGTGTGATCTTGATCCTCTTCCGAAGCCAATCATCGAATAGAGGAAAAGACCGGCTGTTAACCTTGCCAAAAGGAACCTTTCCTTTCCTCTGGATGTTACGCCATGACCCAGACACTTGTATCAACTTGGCCTGATTGCCCTCAGCTGGGAAATAGAAGGACTCCTGAATCTCTTGCTCGAGAGGAGGAACCTCCATGGCAAACCCCATCTGTCTCCTAAGAAGCGTCGGATTGTAATTAATGCAACCCTGAACACCTATGAGAGGCACATTGGGAAATCTCCCACAGCTATATATGAAATCCCGTCCAGCCATACCATTATGAGTCCATGCTATATCAGCAGCCCGCAAACCCATCAATCTGACCGACCACTTGACCGTAGGATCGAGAGAAGCAAAAGCACCTCGGGAAGGCAAATACCCCATAAACCACCTGAATAGCAACTGAGCACAACACCGAATCAAACCACCACGCCGCTTCTCATTCCTGTTATGAACCGAGTAATAGACGTCTCCGATCAGAGTAGGAATAGGGTTCCTCTGCAAAAATAATCTGATGGCATTGTGGTCCACAAAGCTCTTCTGATTAGGAAACAGGATAATCCCATAAATGCTCACAACAATCAAGGCACAAACCGTCTTCCAGTTACCCACTGCAGCATGTTCCTTGGCCTTAGCTCCCAAGAAACTCAAAAGAAAACCGGGTAATTTTCCTTTCTCCTTCAAACCCTCCTTGACCATCTCCGGACTCAAATAAAGAGCACGGGAAATTTCCATAACAACAGGCTCCACCTTAGTAGCACGGAAAGGAATCTGATCACGGATCTGCATACCCAGGATGCTAGTATAGTCCTCCATCAGAGGCCCCAACAAATAGTCCGGGAACACAAAACATCTCAGACCCGGGTCATAGAACTGGAGAAGAGTATGAATGGCGCTCCTGTCACTATCAGTGAGTCTGAAAACCATCTTCAGAATACTACCGTATGCCTCCCTGAACATCCCCACATGGTCGGGTGTAATCAATGCTATCATCTCCTTCAGCACACCAATCTCTGGGTCGAAGAAACTGTAGGCAATATCATGCTTCAAACCGGTCCTCATATCTGAACAGAAAGTCTCTCAACCAGGATCTTGATCAAAAATGTCCCTGCATATGGATAAACATGTGTTAGATGCAGGTAAATGCAAGATGTAATGATGCTGATGAATGAATGCAATGCATTGCCATCCTCCAAGCCATCTGATCATCTGCACTCTGAGTTACAGCCCTGATTTCTGAACCGATCACAACCATCTGAGGGAACATGTAACCACAAATCTGAGTCAAGGGTTCCGAAATAAACGGAAGATACATCACCATCATCATCAGACAACCTCTGAACAGATAACCTCAATCCTCTGAATCGGCCCGGGGAATCCTGAAATAAACGGATCCCCACTGATAAATAACTCGGACAGCACTCCGGCGTCTCAGAAATAAATGGCCATAAATCCGACTTATAAATAGGACTCTGATCAACGGAACCAATAGTCACCATCAAAGTCACCATCTGAACATGCATCTGAAAGAATCACCCGCCCCTCACAGGTAAATTCTAATCAGGTTATCCTAAGGCGGATAATAGTCTCGACAATCGGGCAAAGATACTCAATGGGTTTGCCCTTTCGGGTGTGCCATTGTAGCTCTCCTGAGATCGTCTAAATCAAAGATCCGGGAAATGGTCGGTCACCAGAGTCAATAGTTCAAAAGAGGTGACCCAACCAAAGTGGAACCCCACAAAGGAAGAGCACTCAGATGAACCTCGTCCGGCTTGTGGTATGTCACGTTACAACAATATGCTAATAAAGCAAATGAGGAACGTGAGACCACACTAATCCTAGGTGTACACTCGGGCCTGGGTTTTAGCCCCACTCAGAACACCCACCCCAAAACAACGGAACCACCTGCACAGAGGACGACAACATGATAGTATGATGCATGCAAATATTTATGCAAATATATACACAATCAGAATAATAAATGCAATAAATAAAGCGGCACAAACAACCTAAACTATCCTAGAACGCTAGGAGAGACTCGCTTAGGGAAGATGGACCAGCACAGGTCAACATCTAAGAGTCCCCAGCAGAGTCGCCAACTGTCGCATCCGCGAAAAACAACCGGCGGGCTGAAACAAAAACAACACAGAGCCGCCACAGTGCGTTATTTATCCCAGAAGAGGGAAAGGAAACGCTCGAAGTAAACCTGGAAAAAGCATGGTCTCGCGACCAAAGAGAAAGGGTACGGGAGTCGGTTACGCAAGGGGAAGGTATTAGCACCCCTCACGTCCGTCGTACTCGACGGGATCCACGCTCTAAAAGAAAGAAAAGGTTGCTAAACAAACATCACACACACACACCGAAGACAACACAGGTGGGGTTAAGAGGAGGGGGCTCGCTAGGATATCGCATCCTATGCCTACGTATCTCGTCTGGAACGAGAATCAGAGCTGCCGTAGTTCGGCTCACGCACGCCAAACAAGCAAACACCAACACAGGCAAACTGGGAGCCTGAATGCCAATCACTGGACTTACATCAGCATCCGAACCAAAATACACACAAAAAGGCAAACGTGGAGCCCGAAAGCCAATCACTGGACTTACATCGGCATCCGAACCAAACACACGCACACTGGAACCCGAATTCCACTCGAGGGACTTACATCAGCTTCCAAGCACACAACAACCAACAAGTTAATAGGGAGTCGGGAACTCGAGCCTATAACTGTCAAGCACACACACAAAAAGAAAGAAAAGTGCCCGGAGAGACCTCGCACGGTCTCCTGCCTACGTACCTCATCTGGTATGAGGATCAGGGCGACGTAGTTCCCCTGAAAGGGAAAGAAATTCTAACCAGATACAAAGGGAGACACACTACTAGGGAGTTGTACTCGAGCCTAGTGTTATCATGCATCATTGCCCTATGTTGCGGTTTCTATCTATTTGCACAACAGCAAGCTAATCCTAACCAGGAAAAACAAGCATGCAAGCATCAATCAAAATAAAACAAACATTTCACATAGCACACACTATATCCAGTCAAGTGAGGCTCAAACAAGGGTGGACTGCCGAGGCAAGTCATCTGTACAAGGTAGTGTTCGCTTTTAACCCTGACATTGAGAGTCAGGGTGAAGCAGATGAAAGGTGAGTGAAGATTAGACTTCACAGCTCTTATCCCTGGCCAGGGAGAGCTTCAGACAAAGGAGCGTGGGTCCAGAAAGGAGGAACCCTTCTACGCTCAAGACTCTGACTCGACTGTGCAACAACACAAGATCTTGGGTTAATGTCCCAATGCGTCAACACAGTGGTGCGAGCAGAGGGACGACTCAACAGAATAACGGGGGATAGATTGCATATCCCTTGGGTTCCGCCAATTGCCTCATAGAGGTCTTTACCTGCTTGGGGACAAAAGTAAACAATCACAAACATCGCCTCTTAAGGAGGACTTCAGACAGTTGCCTGGCTAAATAACAAGCCAGGTCTTCCAGACTACATGGAGACAAGAGAATCTACCTCAACTGGTTTTTACAACCAAGCAGCAGCACAACAAGTTCTTAAAGAACTAAAGCGACTATGGTACCTGGAATCAATCAAGCACAGTCAATATCCCAGTCACACAGTCAAAACAGACAAGCCAACATTAAACAGCAAAAGTCAAACATTTAATATATACAGTCAACCAATGCAATATGCAAAGCACAATCAACTCAATTGAGCCCAGCATCCTACAAAACACACAAGTTAGTTTACAACAAGCAACCAAACTCAATTCAATCAACTTGCATTTTTCTCCTTAAGGCATTTGCATCTCAACCTGAAACACAATTCAAAAGTGAGAAACAAGACCACTAGGCCAAGCCTAGGGTCCAAAGGAGATGAAAAATTCAAAACAGCAAGTGAAAATTATCCAAAATCACAATCAAACAATTTAAAAGCAAAACCAATTGGTCCCATGCTCATATCAATCACCATTATCATTTTATGCACAAAATATCACAAAGCATGCTATTTGCAACATCAAAAGACCAAACAGAATGATCACAATCAAATCAATATCAAAACAGCTCAATAAATTCCACAAAAATTCAAGCCTAAACAGAACACATTTAATGAGTAGCATATCAAATTTCAGCTCAATTGGACAAAAGGAAGTAGGTCAATGAAAATCATAAAGTTCATGCAATCTCAAACAAGCCAACACAATGCATCAACACAAGCACCAACTTCCATAAATCATAAAATAGTGACACAACAAGATAAATGAATGGGATCAAAACCACAATGACCTATAATGTGTCTAGAATCCACATGTCAAATTTCACATCCATCCAATTAATCATGAGAATTTCACAAATCAAATGCCAACATGTGTCACAAAACATCCACAAATGAGCAAGCAGATGAGAAAATTCCAATCAATTAGGAAATGTCATCAAAAATTCCAGAAAAATTCACATGTGATCTCAACATACATATGTTCATTCATGCAAAAAATTGGCTCAATCTAACATCCCTAAGCACATCAAATAAAATCATGAAGTTCAGTAAGCTTGGTGTGACACAAATTGTCACACCTCTAATCAAAAATTCATATCTCCTCAACCAGGTATCCAAAAATTACAAACTGCATACCAAAATCACCATCAAAGAGTCCAGAATAAGCACAAAATATTTCATGAATTTATTTGGAAACATCATCATTTCATGAGTGAAAAGGCAAGACATGTACAAATTGCATACATCCAATCAAACCCTAGGCATTTTTAATTTTCACACGTGCACAAAAATGTTAAAAATCATCATTAAAATCTACACATCATAAGGAGCATGGTGAAAAAAACCTCACAAAATTTGGATAAAAAATGAATTAGATATGGATTTTACAAGTCATGTGATCAAAGTGAAATGAAAATTAGAAAAGAAAATGAAATAGTGAAATGATATTCAAAAATGGCATAAGCATAATTATTCACAACATGACCAAAACGCTGCAGTTTCATTAAACTGCATGGCGCGTTCCAATTGGACGATGGCGGCGGGAAACACCAGTTCGAATCTGGCCAGGCAAAACAAAGATCTAGCGCGTGTTTCATCTCGTTCTTCATCAAAACAAGTTCAGAATTTCCAGAAAATGATGAACAACAAATCGTAACCAAAACGCACAAATCATATATCCACGTGTTCGTCTTTCAACAAGGATTAAGGATATGGAAAGTATTTAACCTAACTCTAAGCGTATCAACGGGATCGATCAATAATAGAAATGCACATCAAACTTCAATCTCAGATCTCTCTCACAATTCTCAACCAAATCAAAAACTATGAGCATTATGTTAATCTACAATCAAAGACCTACAAAAGCCATCTAACAATTCAAGCAATGGAGAAATTCGAAACCTAACCTTTTGGAGATGGCAGAGGTTGATTTGTGCTTTTCTACGTGAAAGAAGGTGAAACAGATGAAGCTTGAAGCTAAGGAAGTTGATTAGAGTGATCAGCTTGGCTCGAAACAGCTCCAAGTGCAAGAATCATGAAGATGCCATTGTTGTGCAAGCTTTGGACAGTCCACATTCATCAAGTTTTGGCATGGATTTGTTGAAACAGTCGTGCACACTCACTTGAGGAATGTAGATCCAAGAAGAATGATGCAAATTGATGAAGATTTGGATGAGAAATGATCAAAAATGTGTGATGAAGTTTTGTGAATTTTGAGAGAATTGGAGGGAAAAACAGTTACAAATCTTGGAAT
Organism: Lathyrus oleraceus; assembly: GCF_024323335.1. Taxonomy (NCBI): domain Eukaryota; kingdom Viridiplantae; phylum Streptophyta; class Magnoliopsida; order Fabales; family Fabaceae; genus Lathyrus; species Lathyrus oleraceus. The sequence goes on from NC_066581.1 coordinate 205,258,487, forward strand.
GTGCAATCTCATTAGCACTTCTGTTATGATTAGTAACTTATACCAACTTCTTAATCCATCTCTTAATCATAATTAACAAAAATTGGATGAATTAGTGCTAATGTGATTTTAAGTGAAAGTCCAAAAATGACCTTTTCAAATTGGCAATGTAACAGTACCATGACAGTTCCAACAAGTCATATTTGCTATTTGGAGTGTGTTGGAAGTGGTTTCATATGCATAGGCCTTGTAAATCTCAAATTCACATGTTCACACCAAAAATTCAAAAGAAGTCACTTAAAAAATGACTTTTTGCCATGACCATTTTTGATGAATTTTGACCATGCATCATGAAAGTACATGTGAAATGGGGTTTGCTCAAAGAAAGATCATCCATTTTGGCCATTCCATGTGAAAGTTATGCCACTTTGATTTTAGGCATTTTTGGAAAATGATTGGACCATATCTTGTTAACCACACATGAGAAGTTCAAGTTCCTGGACTTTTTGGAAAGGTGAGAGCAAGATCTACAACTTTCATGTTGAACAAAATTTCACTTGAAGCATTTTTGGACATGTAATTTTGTGGTGAAAAACTTTCCATTTTTGGAAACTTTCATTACAAGTCACTTTCCATTTTTGGCAACTTTTCTCCTGACTTTATTTTCTTCATTCTTGATGTTTGAAATGCCAAATGAAACTTGTTTCAACATGAATGAAGTGTATCCAACTCTCTCCCACCTCCAAATCCATAAAATCAAGCACAGTTGACCACAGTTGACTTTTCAATTGATAAATGAATTTGGTTGTGCACTGATCAAATTGAGCCTCAATCTCCTGATGCAATGGCTCAAGGATGAAACCCTAGCCTCCATAAGCTCAATATAATCACATGATGATCCCCATATCCATTGTAGACCCCATCTCCTTGCCATGCCCTGATTGGCCCAATGCAGATGATTAGGGTTGACCAGTGGTCAAAACCCTAATCTCAAGGTATCTGATCAATCTCTTGAATCTTCTGGCTGATAACAAGACCATGATGAGGATGATGTACCATTTCAACCAAGATGAAGCTCAACCTCCTTGAGGCACCAAGAAACCCTAATTTGAATCACCAACCCTCAGATGGCTAGTGATCAGTTCAATGAAACCCTCAGCTTGAATCTCAACCTCTTTATCTTCTGATCAAGACCTAGGAGAATGACTTGCACAATGTAACCACATGATATGCAATATGCAATGACTAATGACCTAAAAAATGCAATGCAATATGTTAAGCTAGTCCCAAGAGAGGAGGGCAAATTTTGAGATGTTACAGCTGCCCCTATTCAATCCACTGTGAACCTGTCGATATGAATGGCCTCGGCTTTCAGATGATCAGGGTGAAAAGTGATTGAATACCAAGAACAGACGAACAATTTGCACTCTGATGGGAAATAATTATCAATGCCTGTCAGAATCGGCAAAGAAACAATCTTGAAGAAAAATCTGTCTGGAACGGAGAACAGTCGGCCTGAATACCGAAACAGAAATGTCTGGATAACTGGTGACACCAAGATAGCCATGGCCTGAACGCCGCTCGTCAGTCTGAATACTGAACACCGGAACATGAGAATATTGATGTCGGTCTGAATACCGGGAGATTAGCCTGAACGCCACTTTGGTCTGAACACCACTTTGGTCTGAACACCACTTCGGTCTGAATACCGGGAGATTGGCCTGAATGCCACAAGCTGCATCGATCTAATTGTCGGAAGCTTCTTCGATCTGAAAATCGGAAACTGGCCTGAACGCCACTTCGGTCTGGATACCGCCTCGGTCTGAACACCGGAAAACTGGCCTGAATGCCATAAGTACTTCGACCTGATCGTCGGAAACTTCTTCGATCTGAAAATCGGAAATTGGCCTGAACGCCACTTCGGTCTGGATACCGCCTCGGTCTGAACACTGGAAAACTGGCCTGAATGCCATAAGTACTTCGACCTGATCGTCGGAAACTTCTTCGATCTGAAAATCGGAAATTGGCCTGAACGCCACTTCGGTCTGGATACCGCCTCGGTCTGAACACCGGAAAACTGGCCTGAATGCCATAAGTACTTCGACCTGATCGTCGGAAACTTCTTCGATCTGAAAATCGGAAATTGGCCTGAACGCCACTTCGGTCTGGATACCGCCTCGGTCTGAACACCGGAAAACTTCCATGTCTGTCAACATCGGCAAAAAGGAATAGTGACACATGTCGGGGATAACAAGCCCCGTGCCGGCTACTCTCTGCTCAACCCTAGCCAACGAACACTTTGCGTTTAGCTGGGGATTATTCTTTCTTGTTTTTCTTTTTTTGGACCCCGAAACCTCTTTGATTACCATTCCCATCTTCGTTCGACAGAAATTTTGATTCAAAATCACGATGCCAAACTCCTCAGAGTAACACCTTCACCTTTGGGCAAAACCACCTCTCAAACAAATACCACGGCTTGAGACTAGCGTATGCTTGCAATAATGATGCATGATCTTTTTCCAGCGTAATGCTCCATAATTATGGAAATGCTACGCGATTTATTATATTTTTTATGCAATATGTTATGCTTATTCTACATGATGAATGCATAAAAGTATCCCCCTCAAGGGACTCTTCTGGGAAGCTCGAGACACTCTGCTGAGGAACTCGCCAACACTCCGATCTCCACCCTGCTGGGGAATAGCGCTGCTGCTGGGAAAAGGCAACCCTTGCTAGGGAACAACTATCCTTTGCACCCAATCCGCCTGGGGAATTGCTGGGGATAGATCTACCAGCGCTCTGTGGGGATACACCTGTCTTTGACTTGCTGGGGATATCAATCCCTACTCCGCTTGGGAAACCACCGCACACAGATACTTCCGCTGGGGAAAACGCAACCTTCAGGCCCGGCGACCAGGGAAGCATTGATCTGACACCCGCTGGGGATAACCATCCTGACCCTGCTAGGGAAGTCACAGACCTTGAATCTGCTAGGGAGTTGGTCCTTCTGACTCTGCTTGGGGATATGCATCCCGACTCGTCTGGACCTTTTCTGCTCCATCATCTTGTATTCCAAACCGCTCCGTGCTCGATGGAGAGCGAACTCCCAGGACTTATACAGACTTTTCAATCTTCCGACTTTGAAGAGTCTTCTTGATTAATATCCAGGAGCGTCGTACGTCCTTACCGTCTTTTCATCGTTCCTCAATTCATCCGTCCCTGATTGGATTCCATGGGGATTTGTTTTGTCAATAGCTTCCACATCACAACCTGCAAGTGAGGGAAAAATATCTAACAGCACCTGCAAAAGAGATCGTTAGATAAAAACGTGCCCCAGGCGTGTCAAGATTTCAACACTTGGGTCACTTAACCTTCCGAATAAGATTTCAAATCTTCAATCTTATATACATGCATTGGAAGGGACCTGTATGTCTTTAAAATGCAAGATTCGTTATCAAAAATATCTGGATGTTTTTGCAATCAAAGCGGTAATGGAAAACAAAAACAAAAATTATTTGACTGAATATGCATTTTTATTGATTGGAAAAAGTGTGGCTCAAAATTGAGCAATACAAAGGAAGCAATTCCTGAAAAGAGGCAATTGCGCACAAAAGGAAAAATCTATCCTAATGGCAATGTGAAACCGTGATCTCATCGAGTTCCAACTCGGTTACACCCCATATGTCCTCAGACTCGCCGTGCTTTCTGCCTTCTGAATAAGACGCTTCTGATTGATCCCTACCGGGTATTATCCATGATGCTTTTCACCAAAGCGCAAACGATCATGCCAGACGCAGTTGTTCGTTTCAATCCCTCTTTTGCCTGGACCGCCCTTTCGGGTTTTCAGTCCACCGGGATACCCTTTTTTGCCCAAGTCGCCTTTTCAGGTTTTCGACTTGCCGGGTGTACAGTTTTTTCATTTTTATCCCTAATTTTTTCCCGAACCTTTCTTTCTGTTTTTGGTTCGCCGGAATGCCCTTTTTTGCCTGGACTATTTTGTTCTTTTCGTCCAGCGGGTCTCTTTATACGAAGTATTTTTTAACTGCGTCCGCATTCACAGGGGATGGAAAATCCTCGCCATCCATGGTCGTCAACAACAAGGCTCCGCCAGAGAAAACCTTCTTGACCACGAATGGACCTTCATAATTGGGTGTCCATTTGCCCCTTCGATCGTTTTAAGGAGGAAGGATCCTTTTCAGCACCATATCACCCACGTGATATACCCGAGGTCGTACCTTTTTGTCAAAAGCACGCTTCATCCTTTGCTGGTATAACTGCCCATGACAGATGGCTGCTAGCCTCTTTTCTTCAATCAGGCTCAACTCTTCATACCGGGTCCTTACCCATTCAGCCTCCTGCAATTTTACGTCCATCAGGACTCTCAAAGAGGGAATCTGAACCTCAACCGGTAGCACCGCTTCCATTCCATACACCAATGAGAAAGGCGTTGCCCCAGTAGATGTGCGCACCGACGTTCGATACCCAGAATTCACACCTCGTACTCAGCCATCATCGTTGGCGCACTCAAACGTTAGCCGGGCAATAAAAGCTCATTCACCTTAACCTCCCCATCAGACATCAGAATCCGTTCGGATTTGGGGTCAGGCCCCTCCTCCGGGATCGGTTACTCTCAATCTTTCGATTAGAGCACCTCGAGATGTCCTCATCAGGGAACTCAAACTTCCTCGATTGATAAACCTCAATGGGTTGCGGAGCGATGTAATCAGACAATACGCTCCCCTTAATTGCTTTCTCAGAGGTGTACTGAATATCGTATTCAGTCAAAATCGTCTATCCTCTCGCAACTTGTCCGGTCAATGCTGGCTTTTCAAGCGCATACTTGACCGAATCCATCTCGGAAATCCACAAAGTGGTATGAACCAGCATATACTGTCTCAGTCGGCGAGCAGCCTATGCCAAAGTACATCAAGTTTTCTTGAACAGTGAATGTATTGTTTCACGGTCGATAAACTTTTTGCCAAGGTAAATTGCATGCTCTTTTCGACAAGACTCGTCATGCCGACCCAATACACCTCGTAGACCCCTCGAAGGCCGTCAAGTACAGATTAACAATTGCTTCTTTCACAGGAAGTATCAGAATCAGAGGCTCCTGCAACTTATTCTCTTATTTTTCAATGCCCCTTGGCAATCATTATTTCACCTGACCGTTTGATCTCTTTTTTTTTCAACAGCTTGAGTATAGGTTCACACGTGGCTGTTAGAGGAGATGTGAACCATGACATGTAGTTCAATCTACCTAACAGACCACGAACCTCTTTTTTGTTCTCGGTTCAGGCATTTCTTATTTTGTGTGTTTTTTTTTTTTTAGCAGGATCGACCTCGATTCCTCTCTTACGATGAACCCCCACATCTTACCGGACCGCACTCTGACAGTGCACTTATTCGGATTCAACCTCAGTCTGAGTTGTCTCAACCAGTCCAACAACTTGGTGACGGTCTGCCAGATGCCCCTCTTCTTTTTGGGACTTTGCTATCATGTCATCAACATAGCATTCAATTTCATGATGAATCATATCATGAAACAAAGTCACCATGGCTCTCTGAGAAGTAACACCGGCGTTCTGCTTCACTAGAGAACAGTCTTCTCTCCATGGTAGCTTGTGCGCAACGACATCGGTACCCGACCCTGGCATATCCTGACACGACCAGGTGACGGTATCCATATGCTCTTTCAACAGGGCTACCATTCTGCTCTCGACTCGCCTCTGCAGCGGTCCCAACTTTCATTTCCTTTCTGACCTCGGCGCTTGGAATAACGATCTTGCATCGCTCCTCGTGCGGCTGAATCACCTCCTCCTCTTGTTTCAACAACCTGGTTAATCTCCCAGCAGATCACAATCTTCTTCGCCTTCTTCTTCGGCATGATAGATCGGATTGTCGAGGTCATATGAGGTGTAACCAAATTGTTATCAATGAGATCCGGAGAATTATTTTTTCGATGTCGGAACGAGACAAATCAAAAAGAAGACAAAATGAAAACAAACATTGCCATTTTTATTTGTTTTTAAACTGCAAAAATAAATGAAAAACAGGGAACGCCGCTTTTAATGTGACAAACATCCATTTATTTATGATGCAAAATGTTGCAAATATGAACATGAGGTGGCCCTTACAATGAACCAATACGTTTCGGGCAAAACGTATGGCTTTCATGCAGATAAAATCAAAACAAAAATCATTACTCTTCCGAATGAGTGACAGTGATGATCTTTTTTAGGCCTTCCAGTTCCCTGGTATGCACGATTTTATCCACGGCTCCAGTTCACAGTCGATGTCAGTCTCTTCCTCCATCGCACAGACGCGATCTGAATTTTCAGCGATTACCCCCCCCCCCCCCGCCCCATCACCTGACCCTGCACCGGCATGGGATCGGCATTAACATTCAATGACAGTGTAAAATTGAGGGCCTTGGAATCCACCAGATCTTGGACAGTATGCTTAAAGGCTCTACAACCCTCAATGTTATGCCTAGGCGCACCAAAATGGAATTCACACCTGGCGTTCTCATCATAGTTAGGTGGCCTCTGATCAGGTTTCAACGGAGTCAACATCCTCAATTGTACCATTCCGAGATCTTTCAACTTCTTCAACAGAAGAGCATACGGCATGGGTGGCCTATCAAAATGACGATCAACCCCCTTTCCTCTCACTTGGCTCCCAGCTCCCTGTGCCCTCTGTGGAGTTGGCTGATGTTGCTGTCGGACTGACTGATTACCAGCAGGGATGGTTACTGCAGCAGTGTGCTGGTAGTAACGATTCCTACCGTATCCTCTCTGGGCATACACAGCACTCGATTCACCCTCATTCTTGCGCTGGTCATTACCAAAGGATTTCTTCGGTCCAGACGACGAAGCGTTTCCCGGTATTTCCCCCTTCCTCAGCCAGTCTTCAATCCTCCCCACCTTCTCGGCGATTGCTTTCTGCCCCAAGGCGAACTCTTGCATGATATTGATCAGCTCTCCCATCTTCTCTTTCAGCTCGAGAATGTCTGTGTTGGACGGATTCATCATTCCTGTGTCAATCAAACAGTTTAGAAACTGACACCTGCAAAACAGAAGACAAGTTATTATGGTTCATGCATGAATGCAATGTCCATCCACATGAGGGACACTTCGTCTTTCGATCCTGGCTTCATCGAGACATATAATAACCCGGCAGCAATATTCTGATATTCAGCATTCGATCAGAGATATATGATTTTAGAAAAATACCGCCCAACCATGTGTGTGCTTGTGTGAGTGCATACGGGAAAGCAAATAAAGCTTGAAGATCAATCACTGAATGAAAATAACCATCACATATCAAAATGCACCATAAGTGCCATAGTCACACATCAAGCTAATACAAATCCAATACAATTCTTCAGAATCAGGAAGGAAATACAAGCAAGTGAATTCCGTCAACAAGCCTGACGATAATTCAACACAAATAAGAAAGATCTAATCTGATGAAGGTCCCACAGATGGCCCTAAATCATCAACCATCTTCGCGAATTCTGCGGCGAACCTGAGCTCGGTGTTCTCCTGCTGTAATCTCCCCACCTCTTTCTGATGAATCTTCATCTGCCTGAAGTAATGATCTCTCTCAGCCATGTAATGATCTCTCTCGGCGATGATCTTCGCGTTCTCTGCTTCCTTAACCTTCAGTTTGGCCTCCCACTCAGCAATGAGAACTCGGACCCTGTCATCCCTCTGATCCCTCACGAGAATTTGCCTCCTCTTCTCATCTTCAATGACCTTTGCAGCTCTGGCTAGCTTCTCCTTCGTGACGTCATGCTCCCTTGTGGACGATGCTAAAGCCTGATTGACCTTCCCATAGTAGGCAGTATCCATCTCAAAGCGCTTTGCTTCCAAGGCATGTCGCTTGTCTTGATCCTCCATCTTCACTTTGATTTCCTGATTAGCCATCTGAATCCGAGCAACACTCATCTCCAACTCCGCTTTCTCTGCAAGCAACTGATCTCTGGCTCTCTTCATCTCGAGGAATTCTTCCATACTGACAGAAGAACGCGGGCCCTCAATCAAAGGACACCCAGGATCACCTCCCGGAAATGGTAGATGTGTGATCTTGATCCTCTTCCGAAGCCAATCATCGAATAGAGGAAAAGACCGGCTGTTAACCTTGCCAAAAGGAACCTTTCCTTTCCTCTGGATGTTACGCCATGACCCAGACACTTGTATCAACTTGGCCTGATTGCCCTCAGCTGGGAAATAGAAGGACTCCTGAATCTCTTGCTCGAGAGGAGGAACCTCCATGGCAAACCCCATCTGTCTCCTAAGAAGCGTCGGATTGTAATTAATGCAACCCTGAACACCTATGAGAGGCACATTGGGAAATCTCCCACAGCTATATATGAAATCCCGTCCAGCCATACCATTATGAGTCCATGCTATATCAGCAGCCCGCAAACCCATCAATCTGACCGACCACTTGACCGTAGGATCGAGAGAAGCAAAAGCACCTCGGGAAGGCAAATACCCCATAAACCACCTGAATAGCAACTGAGCACAACACCGAATCAAACCACCACGCCGCTTCTCATTCCTGTTATGAACCGAGTAATAGACGTCTCCGATCAGAGTAGGAATAGGGTTCCTCTGCAAAAATAATCTGATGGCATTGTGGTCCACAAAGCTCTTCTGATTAGGAAACAGGATAATCCCATAAATGCTCACAACAATCAAGGCACAAACCGTCTTCCAGTTACCCACTGCAGCATGTTCCTTGGCCTTAGCTCCCAAGAAACTCAAAAGAAAACCGGGTAATTTTCCTTTCTCCTTCAAACCCTCCTTGACCATCTCCGGACTCAAATAAAGAGCACGGGAAATTTCCATAACAACAGGCTCCACCTTAGTAGCACGGAAAGGAATCTGATCACGGATCTGCATACCCAGGATGCTAGTATAGTCCTCCATCAGAGGCCCCAACAAATAGTCCGGGAACACAAAACATCTCAGACCCGGGTCATAGAACTGGAGAAGAGTATGAATGGCGCTCCTGTCACTATCAGTGAGTCTGAAAACCATCTTCAGAATACTACCGTATGCCTCCCTGAACATCCCCACATGGTCGGGTGTAATCAATGCTATCATCTCCTTCAGCACACCAATCTCTGGGTCGAAGAAACTGTAGGCAATATCATGCTTCAAACCGGTCCTCATATCTGAACAGAAAGTCTCTCAACCAGGATCTTGATCAAAAATGTCCCTGCATATGGATAAACATGTGTTAGATGCAGGTAAATGCAAGATGTAATGATGCTGATGAATGAATGCAATGCATTGCCATCCTCCAAGCCATCTGATCATCTGCACTCTGAGTTACAGCCCTGATTTCTGAACCGATCACAACCATCTGAGGGAACATGTAACCACAAATCTGAGTCAAGGGTTCCGAAATAAACGGAAGATACATCACCATCATCATCAGACAACCTCTGAACAGATAACCTCAATCCTCTGAATCGGCCCGGGGAATCCTGAAATAAACGGATCCCCACTGATAAATAACTCGGACAACACTCCGGCGTCTCAGAAATAAATGGCCATAAATCCGACTTATAAATAGGACTCTGATCAACGGAACCAATAGTCACCATCAAAGTCACCATCTGAACATGCATCTGAAAGAATCACCCGCCCCTCACAGGTAAATTCTAATCAGGTTATCCTAAGGCGGATAATAGTCTCGACAATCGGGCAAAGATACTCAATGGGTTTGCCCTTTCGGGTGTGCCATTGTAGCTCTCCTGAGATCGTCTAAATCAAAGATCCGGGAAATGGTCGGTCACCAGAGTCAATAGTTCAAAAGAGGTGACCCAACCAAAGTGGAACCCCACAAAGGAAGAGCACTCAGATGAACCTCGTCCGGCTTGTGGTATGTCACGTTACAACAATATGCTAATAAAGCAAATGAGGAACGTGAGACCACACTAATCCTAGGTGTACACTCGGGCCTGGGTTTTAGCCCCACTCAGAACACCCACCCCAAAACAACGGAACCACCTGCACAGAGGACGACAACATGATAGTATGATGCATGCAAATATTTATGCAAATATATACACAATCAGAATAATAAATGCAATAAATAAAGCGGCACAAACAACCTAAACTATCCTAGAACGCTAGGAGAGACTCGCTTAGGGAAGATGGACCAGCACAGGTCAACATCTAAGAGTCCCCAGCAGAGTCGCCAACTGTCGCATCCGCGAAAAACAACCGGCGGGCTGAAACAAAAACAACACAGAGCCGCCACAGTGCGTTATTTATCCCAGAAGAGGGAAAGGAAACGCTCGAAGTAAACCTGGAAAAAGCATGGTCTCGCGACCAAAGAGAAAGGGTACGGGAGTCGGTTACGCAAGGGGAAGGTATTAGCACCCCTCACGTCCGTCGTACTCGACGGGATCCACGCTCTAAAAGAAAGAAAAGGTTGCTAAACAAACATCACACACACACACCGAAGACAACACAGGTGGGGTTAAGAGGAGGGGGCTCGCTAGGATATCGCATCCTATGCCTACGTATCTCGTCTGGAACGAGAATCAGAGCTGCCGTAGTTCGGCTCACGCACGCCAAACAAGCAAACACCAACACAGGCAAACTGGGAGCCTGAATGCCAATCACTGGACTTACATCAGCATCCGAACCAAAACACACACAAAAAGGCAAACGTGGAGCCCGAAAGCCAATCACTGGACTTACATCGGCATCCGAACCAAACACACGCACACTGGAACCCGAATTCCACTCGAGGGACTTACATCAGCTTCCAAGCACACAACAACCAACAAGTTAATAGGGAGTCGGGAACTCGAGCCTATAACTGTCAAGCACACACACAAAAAGAAAGAAAAGTGCCCGGAGAGACCTCGCACGGTCTCCTGCCTACGTACCTCATCTGGTATGAGGATCAGGGCGACGTAGTTCCCCTGAAAGGGAAAGAAATTCTAACCAGATACAAAGGGAGACACACTACTAGGGAGTTGTACTCGAGCCTAGTGTTATCATGCATCATTGCCCTATGTTGCGGTTTCTATCTACTTGCACAACAACAAGCTAATCCTAACCAGGAAAAACAAGCATGCAAGCATCAATCAAAATAAAACAAACATTTCACATAGCACACACTATATCCAGTCAAGTGAGGCTCAAACAAGGGTGGACTGCCGAGGCAAGTCATCTGTACAAGGTAGTGTTCGCTTTTAACCCTGACATTGAGAGTCAGGGTGAAGCAGATGAAAGGTGAGTGAAGATTAGACTTCACAGCTCTTATCCCTGGCCAGGGAGAGCTTCAGACAAAGGAGCGTGGGTCCAGAAAGGAGGAACCCTTCTACGCTCAAGACTCTGACTCGACTGTGCAACAACACAAGATCTTGGGTTAATGTCCCAATGCGTCAACACAGTGGTGCGAGCAGAGGGACAACTCAACAGAATAACGGGGGATAGATTGCATATCCCTTGGGTTCCGCCAATTTCCTCATAGAGGTCTTTACCTGCTTGGGGACAAAAGTAAACAATCACAAACATCGCCTCTTAAGGAGGACTTCAGACAGTTGCCTGGCTAAATAACAAGCCAGGTCTTCCAGACTACATGGAGACAAGAGAGTCTACCTCAACTGGTTTTTACAACCAAGCAGCAGCACAACAAGTTCTTAAAGAACTAAAGCGACTATGGTACCTGGAATCAATCAAGCACAGTCAATATCCCAGTCACACAGTCAAAACAGACAAGCCAACATTAAACAGCAAAAGTCAAACATTTAATGTATACAGTCAACCAATGCAATGTGCAAAGCACAATCAACTCAATTGAGCCCAGCATCCTACAAAACACACAAGTTAGTTTACAACAAGCAACCAAACTCAATTCAATCAACTTGCATTTTTCTCCTTAAGGCATTTGCATCTCAACCTGAAACACAATTCAAAAGTGAGAAACAAGACCACTAGGCCAAGCCTAGGGTCCAAAGGAGATGAAAAATTCAAAACAGCAAGTGAAAATTATCCAAAATCACAATCAAACAATTTAAAAGCAAAACCAATTGGTCCCATGCTCATATCAATCACCATTATCATTTTATGCACAAAATATCACAAAGCATGCTATTTGCAACATCAAAAGACCAAACAGAATGATCACAATCAAATCAATATCAAAACAGCTCAATAAATTCCACAAAAATTCAAGCCTAAACAGAACACATTTAATGAGTAGCATATCAAATTTCAGCTCAATTGGACAAAAGGAAGTAGGTCAATGAAAATCATAAAGTTCATGCAATCTCAAACAAGCCAACACAATGCATCAACACAAGCACCAACTTCCATAAATCATAAAACAGTGACACAACAAGATAAATGAATGGGATCAAAACCACAATGACCTATAATGTGTCTAGAATCCACATGTCAAATTTCACATCCATCCAATTAATCATGAGAATTTCACAAATCAAATGCCAACATGTGTCACAAAACATCCACAAATGAGCAAGCAGATGAGAAAATTCCAATCAATTAGGAAATGTCATCAAAAATTCCAGAAAAGTTCACATGTGATCTCAACATACATATGTTCATTCATGCAAAAAATTGGCTCAATCTAACATCCCTAAGCACATCAAATAAAATCATGAAGTTCAGTAAGCTTGGTGTGACACAAATTGTCACACCTCTAATCAAAAATTCATATCTCCTCAACCAGGTATCCAAAAATTACAAACTGCATACCAAAATCACCATCAAAGAGTCCAAAATAAGCACAAAATATTTCATGAATTTATTTGGAAACATCATCATTTCATGAGTGAAAAGGCAAGACATGTACAAATTGCATATATCCAATCAAACCCTAGGCATTTTTAATTTTCACACGTGCACAAAAATGTTAAAAATCATCATTAAAATCTACACATCATAAGGAGCATGGTGAAAAAAACCTCACAAAATTTGGATAAAAAATGAATTAGATATGGATTTTACAAGTCATGTGATCAAAGTGAAATGAAAATTAGAAAAGAAAATGAAATAGTGAAATAATATTCAAAAATGGCATAAGCGTAATTATTCACAACATGACCAAAACGCTGCAGTTTCATTAAACTGCATGGCGCGTTCCAATTGGACGATGGCGGCGGGAAACACCAATTCGAATCTGGCCAGGCAAAACAAAGATCTAGCGCGTGTTTCATCTCGTTCTTCATCAAAACAAGTTCAGAATTTCCAGAAAATGATGAACAACAAATCGTAACCAAAACGCACAAATCATATATCCACGTGTTCGTCTTTCAACAAGGATTAAGGATATGGAAAGTATTTAACCTAACTCTAAGCGTATCAACGGGATCGATCAATAATAGAAATGCACATCAAACTTCAATCTCAGATCTCTCTCACAATTCTCAACCAAATCAAAAACTATGAGCATTATGTTAATCTACAATCAAAGACCTACAAAAGCCATCTAACAATTCAAGCAATGGAGAAATTCGAAACCTAACCTTTTGGAGATGGCAGAGGTTGATTTGTGCTTTTCTACGTGAAAGAAGGTGAAACAGATGAAGCTTGAAGCTAAGGAAGTTGATTAGAGTGATCAGCTTGGCTCGAAACAGCTCAAAGTGCAAGAATCATGAAGATGCCATTGTTGTGCAAGCTTTGCACAGTCCACATTCATCAAGTTTTGGCATGGATTTATTGAAACAGTCGTGCACACTCACTTGAGGAATGTAGATCCAAGAAGAATGATGCAAATTGATGAAGATTTGGATGAGAAATGATCAAAAATGTGTGATGAAGTTTTGTGAATTTTGAGAGAATTGGAGGGAAAAACAGTTACAAATCTTGGAATGTGCAATCTCATTAGCACTTCTGTTATGATTAGTAACTTATACCAACTTCTTAATCCATCTCTTAATCATAATTAACAAAAATTGGATGAATTAGTGCTAATGTGATTTTAAGTGAAAGTCCAAAAATGACCTTTTCAAATTGGCAATGTAACAGTACCATGACAGTTCCAACAAGTCATATTTGCTATTTGGAGTGTGTTGGAAGTGGTTTCATATGCATAGGCCTTGTAAATCTCAAATTCACATGTTCACACCAAAAATTCAAAAGAAGTCACTTAAAAAATGACTTTTTGCCATGACCATTTTTGATGAATTTTGACCATGCATCATGAAAGTACATGTGAAATGGGGTTTGCTCAAAGAAAGATCATCCATTTTGGCCATTCCATGTGAAAGTTATGCCACTTTGATTTTAGGCATTTTTGGAAAATGATTGGACCATATCTTGTTAACCACACATGAGAAGTTCAAGTTCCTGGACTTTTTGGAAAGGTGAGAGCAAGATCTACAACTTTCATGTTGAACAAAATTTCACTTGAAGCATTTTTGGACATGTAATTTTGTGGTGAAAAACTTTCCATTTTTGGAAACTTTCATTACAAGTCACTTTCCATTTTTGGCAACTTTTCTCCTGACTTTATTTTCTTCATTCTTGATGTTTGAAATGCCAAATGAAACTTGTTTCAACATGAATGAAGTGTATCCAACTCTCTCCCACCTCCAAATCCATAAAATCAAGCACAGTTGACCACAGTTGACTTTTCAATTGATAGATGAATTTGGTTGTGCACTGATCAAATTGAGCCTCAATCTCCTGATGCAATGGCTCAAGGATGAAACCCTAGCCTCCATAAGCTCAATATAATCACATGATGATCCCCATATCCATTGTAGACCCCATCTCCTTGCCATGCCCTGATTGGCCCAATGCAGATGATTAGGGTTGACCAGTGGTCAAAACCCTAATCTCAAGGTATCTGATCAATCTCTTGAATCTTCTGGATGATAACAAGACCATGATGAGGATGATGTACCATTTCAACCAAGATGAAGCTCAACCTCCTTGAGGCACCAAGAAACCCTAATTTGAATCACCAACCCTCAGATGGCTAGTGATCAGTTCAATGAAACCCTCAGCTTGAATCTCAACCTCTTTATCTTCTGATCAAGACCTAGGAGAATGACTTGCACAATGTAACCACATGATATGCAATATGCAATGACTAATGACCTAAAAAATGCAATGCAATATGTTAAGTTAGTCCCAAGAGAGGAGGGCAAATTTTGAGGTGTTACACACGGGTGTCCATGTCAGCTGACACGGCTCGTGTCAGCATGTGCAGAAAAGAGTTGAGGGAATCCAGAAAACAGGGGGCTGACACGGGTGCCCGTGTCATCTGACACGGCCCGTGTCAGCAAGGGTTGGAAGTTGGACTTATAGTGAGGCCAACACGGGCAGCCGTGTTAGCTGACACGGCCCGTGTTGGCCATTTCGCCCCGTTTGCTGATTTTTTGTGTATTGACCCCTTTGTATGTACGGATGGTAGTTTGGGTATTTTGCAATGTTTTTAGTTGTTTGGAAGCTATTTAGTCTGAATTTTGGCATAGAGAAAAGCACTTTTTTATCGTAGAAGGAAAGAGACAGAAAGAAGAAGCGAGCTTACAAAGTGTTTAGAGGATAAGAGATCTTCAAGATCGGAAGAGATTGAAGATCAACCTTCATCAACAATAAATTATAATGTCTCTAATTTGTAATTTACTGTCTTTGAATATTATGAGAAGCTAAACCCCCCAATGCTAGGGGGTGTTCCTGAATTGCTACTGTATGAATACTTTGTCTATGTTCTTATAACCATCGATGTTTTCTTAATTCAAATTATTATACAACATTCTTAATGCTTTATTTTATCGGACAAATGAAATTCTAATCTCTGGTTAAGGTTTAGGTCGGACAAACCGCCTTATCGCTTGTTGTATAATAAAACCCAGGTTTAATCACTTAGGAATGAGGATCAAACCGTAGTCACCGTTAATTCTTGATCAATTACATATTTCATAACAACAATTTGAATAACTAAGAAATTAGGATTGAAATTGACAGTTAATGGTTTTCGGCTAAGGAATTAGAGAAAACAATTCTTAAGAAACGGTTTTGAATTATTACAACATAGATGTTATATGATATGGAAGAAGTGTATTACAAAGCAATTCATACATCTGGCCCTAGCATACTTTCTCATATTGGTTAAACAGTTTTTATACGCTTAATATTTTTATTTCCGTTCTTATTATTTTTGAAAACACTAATCAAACCCCATATGATCTTTTGTTCAATTGAATCATTATAAATATTGGTACTTACTACGCAGTCCTCGAGATCGATACTCGGGATAACTCCCATTTTATTACTACATTGGTGCAAATAGTACACTTGCTATTTTGCCGATCAAGTTTTTGGCGCCGTTGCCGGGGACTGCCAAAGTATAAGTTGAAAAATAATTCAATTGGAATTTTATTGCTCTGCAGCCAATTTTTTTTTGTATTATTGTTTATTCTAATAATTGTCTAATCTGTGTATGCGAGGTAAGGCCTCAGCTGAATTTCTTTTTGACGCAGAACCAGAAAGATTATTGCATGCAAGACGACGAAAAGCTAGTCTGAAACTTTCAGAAGCAACCCCTATTGTTTTTGAGTCTGAAAAAGAAGAAGCTGTTTCAGTTCATTCGGAAGACTCCGAAGCCGTTTCTGAACAAATGGTTGAAGCTCCACCACCTCATGCGGAAAGACTTTTGGGTGATTATGGAGGTGCAAATGCTCCTACTGGAAGGTTAACAATTGTGAACCAACCGGTAAATGTTGATCATTTTCATCTACACCCTTCAAAGATTCGTTAACTCGAAAGGAGACCTTTCTCCGGAAAAATCAATGAAGATGCCAACAAGCATTTACAAAGATTTCTGACCATGACGACATCGTTTAAAATTGAGGGACACTTAGAGGAAGATAAAAAGTTGGTGATGTTTCCGTTTACACTGTCGGAAGATGCCGAAGAGTGGTTTTACTCTTTACCCGCGGGAAGCATAACAACTTGGCAACAAATGGAGACAACATTTTTGAATGAGTACTTCCCTGCTTCTATGAATATCCACAAGAGATATGATATTGTAAATTTCAAACAGAAGGAAGGAGAGTCACTCGGAGACGCTTACAAGAGGTTCAAGCGATTGTTGGTTGCATGTCTTACTCATAACATGGACGCAACTGAACAAATGCAAAATTTTGTGAATGGACTCAGAATGAAGACTAAGCAACTCATAGACACAGCTGCCGGTGGCTCAACAAATTTTACCACAGCCACTAGAATAAAGAAAATCATTGAAGCCATTACAACAAATGAGCATCTGGAACTCTATGACCGCAGTGTAAGTCAACCTGAAGGTATCATTGATCTTAAGCTAGCAAATCAAGTTGTGAAGATGGAAGATCAAATAACAGTTGAAGTAGAGAGAAGACTCAAGAAAATGACTCTTGACACTCAAACGGTGGCACAAGTGCAACCGGTCCAACCTATTCAAGCTGTTAGTTGTGAAATTTGTGGAGGACCTCACTTCGCCATGCATTGTGTGGCAATTGCACAACAGGTAAAAGAGATTAATTTTCTGAAGCGGAACAATCCTTACTCCAATACGTATAATCCTGGATGGAAAAACCATCCAAGTTTTTCCTGGAAGGACCAACAAGGAAATCCTCAGAAGCAAACGCCCATCCAGTATCAAATCCAACCACAACAACAATATCGACCACAACAACAGCAACCTTACCAGCAACAGTTTCACCAATCCCAACAACAATTTCAACAACAGGTTCCAAGAAAAGCAGATTGGGAAATTGCCATTGAAAAAATGGCAGCTCAAAGTTCACAATTTCAAGAGGAGACTAGAAGTAATCTGAGAAACACTGGTGCTTCAATAAAAAATCTGGAAGTGCAAATGAGTCAGATTGCTCAACAACTCGCGGGTTCGCAAACACTAGGTGCATTACCGAGTGCTGCAGTTACAAATCCACGAGAGCATAATAATGTGAGTGCGGTAACCACAAGGAGTGGTAAAGCAAAAGAAGTCCCTGAAAAAGATGATGACCAAGAATACCAATTGCTTGAAGTTGATTTGGAGATAAAAGAAAATGGGGTTGTTAGTGAAGAGGTGACGGTACCTAAAGTAGTGTTTAAGAAAAAGTTAGTGAATCAAAGTCGGTTGTCAAACTCCCTTTCCCCACAAGAAATAAGAAGAAAGAGCAACATGAGAAGAACTTCGAGAAATTCTTGGAGATGTTCAAAAAGCTTGAGATTAACATTCCGTTCTTGGAGGCACTTGAGCAAATGCCCTCTTATGCTAAATTCATGAAGGATATTATTTCAAAGAGGAGGAGCACTGACACTGACTTTATTGTACTAACCGAAACTTGTAGTGCGATTTTGCAGGGTATGAAGATTCCGGTAAAGAAAAAAGATCGAGGCTCGGTAACTATCCCCTGCACTATCGGGGATAGATCTTTCAAAAAGGCCCTTATAGACTTGGGGGCAAGTGTGAGTCTCATGCCGCTATCCATTTACAAGAGGTTGGGGATTGGAAAAGTGCAAGATACCAGAATGACACTTCAATTTGCTGACCACTCTATGAAGAGACCTTATGGAGAGGTGGAAGATGTTCTTGTGAAGATTGATAAGTTTGTATTTTCGGTAGACTTTGTGATCTTAGAAATGCCGGAAGATGAAGAGATACCGCTCATTCTTGGTAGACCATTTTTGGAGACAGGGAGATGTTTGATAGATATAGAAGAGGGCACCATGACTCTAAAAGTTTATGACGAAGAGTTAAAAATTGATGTGCGTAACACCATGAAATACAAAGATGATGTGGCCACCAGTCAACACATAGAGGTGATTGATCAAATGGTTCTGAAAGAAAATCCTCTAGGTGAACAAAAATTGCCCTTGGAGAGAGTTCTAAGTCTATCAATATTTGAAGAGACTCAAGAAGTTGATGAAAAGGAGATGGAAGTGTTAAATATGATGGCAACACAACCGCCCTTTAAGGGATCCCGATCACTCCGATGGGAAAACTTAAGGGAACCCCAAGTGGAGGAAAAGCAAGATGAGACCAAGAAAGTGGTTGAGCTAAAACAATTGCCTGAAAATCTCAAGTATGTTTTTCTAGATCCCGAAAGGAAATGCCCGGCTATTATAAGCTCTAATCTAGAGGTTTCTCAAAAAGACAAGCTTGTCAAGGTTTTGAAGAAGCACAAAAGTGCAATGGGATGGGCGATAGAATACTTGAAGGGAATTAGCCCTACGATGTGTATGCATAAATTCTCATGGAGGATGGTCACAAACCAGTGGTGCAACCACAAAGAAGACTAAATCCCGTAATGAAGGAAGTGGTTAGGAAAGAGGTTGTTAAACTATTAGATGTTGGGTTAATTTATCCCATATCCGATAGCTCTTGGGTGAGTCTGGTTCATGTGGTCCCGAAGAAAGGAGGGACTACAGTTATAAGGAATGAGAAAAATGAGTTACTCCCTACAAGGACGGTCACGGGGTGGCGTGTGTGCATCGACTACAGGAGGTTGAATTTAGCGACTAGAAAGGATCATTTTTCGTTACCATTCATTGATCAGATGTTGGAAAGGTTGGCAGGTCATGAGTGTAACACGGTGGGAGAACTGACTTTAGTTAAATGTTATGGATAGCAAGAGTCGCCACCGACTTTTATTTTATCCAAAAGGAAAGGACATAAAAGAACAGGAAAGACCTTAAAAAGATTTTGAGTTCGGGGGGTAGGTTATACAAAGGGAAGGTATTAGCACCCTTTATATCCATGGTTATCCATGGGCTCTTAGTTACTTAACTCACTTTGTTTGTTTGCAAGAGTGTAGTGTGTGATTAGAAAATTTTCTTTAAGTACTTAGTAATGACCCTCGTATGGGTGTATACAAAGCCTAGTTTAGAAATTGTGAGGTGTAAAAGTAATTTTGAAAAGTGTGAGCAAGTAACTATGAGATACCTACCCTAGATTAAGTCTTTCATGTTCTCGTATATTCTTTCAATGGTAAGACTGTCCCTATTATTAAGGAATAGGTAGTCATTACCTTGGATGTGTTTAAGGGACGGGCGTAGGGTCATCGTATGGTCAATGAAGGCAACATAAAGGGTGTCTTTAGCAACTCGTAGGGACTATCATCATATTTACCGAAGGGACAAGATCGTTATATCGTAGGCAACCTCGTAGGGACTTGATCTTTTAAGTTTATAGGGACTTGATGATTTTTCTGTTTGAAGGGACTTTGCTTAAGACACCCCTTTTTTCGAGGGACTTGACCATTTAAAGAAGGCAACCAAGAGAAATACCCTAGGAAGTACAGATGGCGATCAAAGATCGACTTACGTGTGTGAGTGTTATTTTTCAAATATTTGTCTTGAATTTAATTTTCTAAGTTCAATTATTTACAGTTAGTTTTTTGCACTCCCTAAATTACTAACCACGCAATAAATATTTACAAAAATAAAAGCAAGAAAAATAAATTCCTAAACTATTACATGGCTATGGGACAGATACATAATAATCAGGCGAGAAAGAATAAATTTACAACCTATACATTTGTTCCTAATATTATAAATAAAACAAAATTAAAATATGGAAAATAATGAAGCAAAAATAGAATAGATAAAAGCAAATAATAATAAAATAATAAATAAACAATGGTAATAAAGCAATAATAAAATAACAATAATAATAAAGTGATAATAAAAAGGTTAGAATTTTAAAAGAAATTATTTTAGGTTAAACAAGTTAGATTTTTTTAGAAGTTATTAGAAAAATATGAGTTTAAAATAAATTAGTAATAATAAAAGAATTTAAAATACATTAATGTACAAATTATAAAATAAAAGAGTTATATGAAAAATATTAAGTTAGTTATTTACAAAATAAATAAAGATTATAGAAAATATCAAATTATTAGATTAATAGGTTTACTATTATTATTCAATTAGAAAAATGGTCAATTAGATTTTATTTACAAAATATATAAGGATTTATTATTATAAGTATGTAATAAAAAAAATATTAAAATAGTTAGTATTTATTATTTATTTACAAAAAATATAAAGGTTATAGAAAAATATTAAATAATTAATTTAGTAGGTTTTCACGCCCTACATTACTAAACCACGCAGTTAATATAGGATCAATGGCAGGAATTTAAATGGCAGAAAAATAAATGGCCGAAAAATAAAATGGCAGAAAATAAATGGCAGAAAATAAAACCCTAATTATTACAACGCTTTGGTGCAGTTACATAATAAAGATGGCGAAAAGTAAAACTGAAAATATTACAAGTTAAAATTTAAAATATTACAAGGGCGAAGCAGTTACAGTGTATGAATAACATAAATATGAGCGAAAATAGGAAATAATAATAAGGTTTGTTAAGGTTTAAGAAAAGGTTTATGGTTTAGAGGAAATAACACGGTTAAAGTTTTAGGTTTGAAATTTAGAGTTTGTGGCGAAATTGTCAGGGTTTAGGAAAAATCAGGGTAGTTAGTTATGAAAAAAAATGTGCAGATCTAAATATATGTATATAAAAAAAATATGAATTAAAAAAAAACAACGGCGTTACTAGCGCAAAATTGCGATCATCGCAACTGGATCGGATAACACAAATGTCACGCCTCATACACGTATATGTGAAAACGGCGTATTGACACGATCCGATCCGAAAACATAATCAAATTATAACATAAAATAGAAATATATATATATTTAACACACTAGTTACATATTATAAATTATATATTATATGATCCATATGCATTTTTATTAACAACAAAATTATTATTATTATATATTATATATTATGAGACATGTAAAACTTATATAAAACAAACACATCAAATACATAATACAATGAACCAAATTATTATACATGTTATACTTATGTGCATAAAAAAACAAAACGGCGATATCCTGATATATTTAACCAAACCGCATGTATCTGGAATACATAACACAGTCACACATATGAACATGTATTTGAAACACAGTAACAAATATATCAACAAAATAGATAAAGTATATATCATATATAAACTATTACCAAACTGTGTGTACGATAGTATAGATCAGCCACTCTCAGTTTCTCTTTTTTGTTCTGTCTTTTTGGCCTCCCTCTATCAGTCATGCTAGTAAATATATATAGGAACAAATTAGGTTAATGATAATGAGCCTAAGTTTATTTTGAAACCCAATATTAAATTAAAAACTGAATAAAGTTAAATAATTAAAATAGTTAAAATTAAAATAAAAACTAATTAACCTATTTATTTATTCTAGACCCAAATATAAAAATAAATAGACTCAAAAAAAAAAAGTCGGGCACCAAAATGCTCGAAAAAATAAAATGAACACGTCAAAATAATCAGCGCGAAATAAATGACTCGGAAAAATACAGCGTTTGGTCGGATTTTGAAATAAAAATTATGACCGTTTAAACTGCTCAGACTGATCAACATATGACCAAAAATAGTCGTAAAAATATTTTTAGCATGTCAAATTAAACCACGTGAACCGCAGATTAATGTTACCGACATTTGCAAACTTAAACTTGACATTTTTTCGTTGACTAATTTTAGGCACAGTTAAAAAGTTAATTTGACCAGTCTGTTTGTAAATTCCGAGAAATTATTCCGGCTAATATTAAGACAGAAAAAAATGTTATGCTATGAAGATGATGCAAATGAATGTAAAACAAAAAATTGGTTAGAGTTAAAAATAGAGGGCAAATTTTGGGGTGCAACAGTTGCCCATGTTCAATTTTCTGAAACCTGAGGAGTTAGATTGGCCTGTGTGCCATTCGTGACTTGGAAGGTTGAAGGGGATTGAACACAAAAGCCCAAAAATTTGCACTCACCGGTGCGTAAAGTAACACTGATGACTGGTTGTATATGCTTAAGTGGGCTTGAAGATGCCACTTGGAAGAACTGGAGATGGGCTTATAGATGTCATCCATAATATCAGGAGGTGATAATATCTTGATGTTGATACTGGATATCAGTACTAGGTCTTCGTATAGGCCGTCTCTGAATCGTATCTAAGAACATACTTTTAATTTAAGTGTCAGAACCAAATCTTCGTGGCGATTTCTTTCTGAATTAAGTATCAGCACTAGACCTTCGTATAGATCGTCTCTGAACTGTTTTGAATTGTTGAATAAACCAGTAGAAATAAATCTTCGTGATGATTATCTCTTCTGGAAATATCCTGGATTAGGGAATAGATCTTCGTATAGACCGTTTGCCTAATATCCAAGAACAAAAGAGTGTCAGGATGAAATCTCCTGAAAATATCCTGGACTAGGGAATAGATCTTCGTATAGACCGTTTGCCTACTATCCAAGAACAAAAGAATATCAGGATGAAATCTCCTGAAAATATCATGGACTAGGGAATAGATCTTCGTATAGACCGTTTGCCTACTATCCGAGGACAAAAGAGTATCAGGATTAACTCTCCTGAAAACATCCTGGACTAGGGAATAGATCTTCGTATAGACCGTTTGCCTACTATCCAAGGACACCTTGAGTAATGATTAAGTATCAGCACTAGATCTTCGTATAGATCGTTTCTGACCTGTTGTGAATTGTTGATAGTATTTTATCTGTATATAACCATCCTGCAAGGAAAAAGTTAGTTTATGCAATATGTATGCATGCATGGCATGGTGCATCTAAGTAAATGTATTATGCACTTATGGATATGCCATGGTATGATGTAAATGATGTATGTATGAATCATGCGGCCTGAAGCGTCCGGATATCTTTGTATAACAACTGCTGGCTAGGGAAAATAAATCCCGGTTCGTTGCTGAAGAATATGAGGAACTCGTTCCCGTCTTGTTTGATAGTATAGTCACTACGCCAAACAAGACCTTAGACAGCGCTTTTTTTAGCCTTAGACAGCGCTTTAAAGCGCTGTCTAAACCTCCGCTGCTAAAGGTTTAGACAGCGCTTTTTGAAATCTTAAAAGCGCTGTCTAAGCCCCCCCTTAGACAGCGCTTTGGCCTAAAGCGCTTTCTAAGACCCTCCTATTTTAATTTTTTTAGGTATACCTTAGACAGCGCTTTTGGCAAAAGCGCTGTCTAAGGTATACCTAAAAAATTAAAATAGGGGGGCTTAGACAGCGCTTTTTGAAAAGCGCTGTCTAAGCCCCCCTATTTTAATTTTTTTAGGTATACCTTAGACAGCGCTTTTGCCTAAAGCGCTTTCTAAGCCCCCCCTTAGACAGCGCTTTTTCCAAAGCGCTGTCTAATGTATACGAAAATTTTTGTAGCTTTTGTTTTAAACCACATTTTTTCCAGGTTTATAAACCAGAATTTCTACCTGTTTTCAACCAGATTTTGACAGACAGAATCACATTTTATACATGCCATTTTGGCCTTTTTTCTACCAATTTTTGGCTAACAATATATATATACCAATTCAAACCAATTTTGCCTTAAATGTATCAAAATATATACAAATTTATGTACACATTTACAAGTCATTACCTATACTACAAATTTATGTACACATTTACAAGTCATTACATATATTACAAGTATACTACAAAATTACACAAATTTATGAAAAAACTTTGAGCTCTATCATGAATTGACACCACTCCTCTTTGATTTCGTCCACTTGATCCTTTGTATAAAATGCACACTTGAATTCCTCAAAGTACTACATATGAAGCAAAAAATATTTTGAATTAATTCCAACTATTTAATTATATGAGATATGTGTAAATATAAAATTAACTCATAAGTTAGTAATACATACATCGGTGGGAATCACTAATCGGCCCAAAGCAAGAGTATCCCGCATAAACCTCAACACGAAATACCCGCAATCTATTTGATTACGTTGTTGAGGACACTACATGAAAAAAAAATATGGATTATAAATCCTAAGTTTTATCAAGTGTCATCACTAATATAATAAAAAATGTGGTAATTAAAAATATACCGCCACTTTAATCCATGTAATGCGGTTGGCGCCCCTCCTTGAGGTTTGGATATCTCGTTGGGCCCGAAAAGCTTGTAGGATGCTAATAAAATAAAAATGAAGCAATTAGAACAATTAACATAAACTAAGAAAAATTTTGAACATTCTCACTTACGTGTCAATTAGGCGCTTCATATCCGGGTATGTTGTCCAATCATTTCCTAACGAGTCAAGATAATACACAATTTCTCGGATAGGATTGATTGCGAGCAACAACCAATGTCCACTGTAATGATTAGGCAAATGTTAGATGGTAACTTGGAAAATAATTATAATATATGAATTTAGAATGAAATGCTAACCCGGTATTAAACGGTATAAAAAACAACTTCTCCGCATTTTTATTGTCATTGAGGATCCGAAGAACGTACTCCGTCACGGAATCCGGGTTATTTAAGATTGCACCTAAGTTGATGCTCGCTGGTGCTAAGAATCCGAATGACTCGTCCAAATCATTGGGGCGCATCATTTTGTCATACAAAAACCTAATATAAAACATCATTAACACCTCTTTTGAAACATAAAGTAAACCGGATTAACATAAAGTAAACCGAATTAATAAACAAAGTAGACCGGATTTACCTAATATATGTATTGACAACGTTGACGCCGATTTCTTCATGACCAAAAACTTGCATGAAGTCTTCATTACCAATCATTTGGTCGTGAGCAAAGCCGAAAATCCCTTCCTCCATATGTATAGTCCGAACACCTCCGGTCGGTATATCGGTCATCTCTATAAATGTCCTGAGGCACGACCTATACTTGGTGGTAGGTTTTTTCCTAGCTACGGTCTTCTTAGCACCAGAACTTTTTACCCGTGCGGAGGCGTTCTTAACCTCCTTTATTTGTTGTGCGGAGGCATTGCTAACCTCATTTTCTTGAACCTACATGTCATATAAATAGTTAGATCAAATTAAGAATGTAACAACTTCCATGAATATATGTCATATAATTGTATATTACCTCTTTTCTTGATTTGGATTTTGTGGGAGTCTATTTAACATAATCAAGGAAAATATGTAAGTAAAATTTTAAGCATAAATTTTAAACTTTGAATATACACATTAAAGTTAACATAAGTTTTAAGCATACCTCATATCCTACGCATATGAGGTTTGTCGGCCATGCAACAAACGAACCTACTGCTTCGTGCACCGTTGTTGCATCCGAATCATCGCTAGGATATGGTAATAATGCATTCGGGTCAACTGCAATATCAACTGATACCTTCAAACATCCAGCAGGGAGCTCTCTAGTGTGGAGTAATACTCCGCTAACGTTATGCACTTTTCCCTTGCCAACCATCCGATAGTGTGGTGACGACAAATACAGCTGACAATGGGAAATGCCCTAAAACCAATAATAACAAGAAATCGTTAATGTGTATATATGTCAAATACATAATTTAAGCAAACAGTTCAATTTAAGACAATTATATGTAATTACCTCTGGAATGTTCGGCTGAAAGGTACAGTTGATACTGTTTTTGTCCGAAGCATCTCTGTATACCGTTGAGGCGCTAGTCTCTCTTTCTCTCCTCAATGCATCAAGCTCAGCTTGCATGGCTTCCAATCTTGCATGAAGCTCCCGATTACTAGGAGCCTTTCCTTTTCTAACACTGAGGGAGGTCGGAGTGACTCCAAATCCCTTACCCCTCACCCGACCAGAATACTCAGGGACATCTAATGCCCGACTAAGTATGCTCTTAGTATCATCGGGAGATAGAGACTGAGATAGCTCCTCCTGAAAAATCAGATGAATACCGTATACTTGTCAAATATGTGTATAAAAATGTTATTCAATTAATGAAAAAATATTATACTTACACATTTCTGGTATACGTTTAAAACTTCTTCTTGTGGAACTCCAGATTTGCCCACACGGGCTTCCTTCCACAAAACATGTGCAGGAAGAGATGTTTCTGAACTTTCCTCCTTCTGCAGCTACACATTAAGTCATACAATTTGATCAGATAAAACTAATATATGATGAACAAATTTGTTTTCGCAATTTATAAATACTTACCATGGATTGTTCTAAGCGTCCATATCCGACACGTCCTTTTCGGTACGGATATGCGGGACTTGATGCTCTTTCCCGATTTGTAGCACTTATTCTTTGAAAAGTCGGGTCTTGTCTTTTGGATTTGAAAGCTTCCCATTCTTCAGCCGATATCAAACTTTCATATTTTCTAGGAAGCTCCGCATCCACAAAATTACCATCCGCATCCTTAAGGAACTTGGATGATAAAAATGTCCGAAACCCTCTAAGAAGCTTTCCGGCCAATTTCATGCAAAACCCTCTTCTTTCTTCTTCGATGTTAAAACATCGCTAAGAAAAACATACAGATTGATAGTTAGTATCGGTAATTGAAAAAAACATAATTGATACGGTATAATTAAGGCCCAAATGATTGTACCTTTATCTCACTCCAAATTTTTTCTTTGGACTCTTTCAACTCTTTATTTCTCCAATCATCACACGTAATGGGAATTTCATTCCTTACTAGTGCACCGATGAAACTAGTTAAGGTATGCCCATTAGGTTCTATAAGTTGTCCCTGGTTGTTCCAAGAGACATCTAGTATGATGCCTCGAGATCTTCCTTGGACCACCCTTCGCATTACTGTGATGCCTCTTCGGATTTCTTCTTCCGCGGATACTTTACTAACTTCCTCATGTTGGTCATCAGCCATGTCTAACCTGTAATAAACCAAGGAAACCATCAAATATCAAATATAACTTATAATCAAAACAATTGAAAACAAAAAAATAAAGAAATCATGCATTATCAGATATAACTTATAATCAAAGCAATTGAGTACAAAAATATAATGAAATCATGCATTACCACATATAACTTATAATCAAAACAAATGAAAACAAAAAATAAAGAAACCATGGATAATTTACCTAAGTCACTAACATCTCTTTCTTTTCTTTGTTGGAATATTAATCACTTGTTTCTTAGCAATGCGTACGGATGAATTGATCCAAATTCCCTCATTATGATCGTTTCTTATATATGACTCATCCGGTATAAGATCCTCAACTTCATCATTTCTATTCAACTCATTCCGTCTAATGCATGACTCATTCTCAACATCAATATCACATTGATCGACACCGCTATCATCAGTCACTTTGTTAGAGAAAAGCACTATAGACCATTTTGTACTCTTCGGGTCATTCACATAGAACACTTGTTTAGCTTGAGATGCTAG